>NC_143586.1:1028364-1371152 GCF_048544385.1 Mastigoproctus giganteus
ACCAAGATATCGATGAGGAATATTACAACTTTCTGAAAGTGATAAAGCCCAAGAAACCTATAGAGAAAAAGAAATCCAAAGAAGAAAAAATTAGTCAAGAAACACTTGTCATGATGAACCGAAGACGACAAATGAAGAGCAAGAAAAACACTGACAGGGAGAAAATTGAGTATACTGAGTTATGCAAAGCCATTAGAAAGAAACTCAGAGAGGACATAAGAAGATTTAACACAAGAAAAGTAGAACAAGCATTAAGGGAAAACAAAGGATTTAAATCAGCAGCCATGAGCAGTAATACAGAAAGACAAATGATACTGAAACTGAAGAATAGCGATGGTGTACTTATAAACAGCAGAGAAGGCATAATTCAAATAGCAGAAGACTGCTATAGAGAATTATACAAGGAGTGAGGGAATGATGCCAGCAGTGGGGAAGTTGGATTGCAAAGTAGCAACACATACGACATACCTGATATTCTTCCTGATGAGGCAGAACATGCGTTGAAGAAAATGAAGAATCAGAAAGCCCGGGGGAAGATGAAGTTACTGTAGAGTTTTTAAAATTGGGAGGAAGAGGCATAACACAAAAACTTGCAAGGCTCTTCACAAAGTGCATTAGAAAAGGTGTGACGAATAAGCAGTGGAATAATGCAATTATAGTTTTGCTGCATAAGAAAGGAGATAAATCAGAAATTGGAAATTATAGAACAATTAGTTTGTTATCCCACATCTACAAGTTGTGATAAATCAAAAATTGTAAATTATAGAACAATTAGTTTGTTATCCCACATCTACAAGTTGTTTACAAGGGTCATTACTAACAGATTAGAAAGAATACTTGATGAGAATCAACTGAAAGAGCAAGCTGGCTTTAGGACAGGATTCTCAACTATGGATCCCCTTCATGTAATATCACAGCTAATGGAGAAGGCAAATGAATATAAAACACCATTATGCCTGGCATTTGTGGATTATGAAAAGGCATTTGACTCCATACAGCATAAGGCAATGTTTCGGGCACTGGAAAGACAAGGCATAGATACCCCATATATTATGATTTTGAAGAAAATATATAAGAGTGCTACCTCCTTTATTAGACTAGACAAAGACAGTAGCAAATTTAAAATTGAGAAAGGAGTTCGACAAGGAGACACAATATCTCATATCAAAACTAAAGAACTAAAATGGTCTTGGACAGGACACATAGCTCGAAGACATGATGACAGATGGACTAAGAAAATAACAGAATGGTACAATAACAGAAAATAACAGACAAAGACAGTAGCAAATTTAAAATTGAGAAAGGAGTTCGACAAGGAGACACAATATCTCATATCAAAACTAAAGAACTAAAATGGTCTTGGACAGGAAACATAGCTCGAAGACATGATGACAAATGGACTAAGAAAATAACAGAATGATACCCAAGAGGAGCTAGAAGAAAACCTGGAAGACAAAGGCGGAGATGGATAGATGAAATTCATGAGTTTTTGGGTAGTAAATGGATGGCCAATGCTCAAAACAGAAGGAACTGGAAAGTTGCTGGAGAGGCCTTCATCCTGCAGTGGATTGAAAATGGCTGATGACTTCAAGTATGAACCCAGGCAGTACTAGAAACCCCAACCCACAAGCTGTACTGGGAACACGCCATAATAACAGATAGGAAAATTCCGCACAACAGACCAGCCATAACGCTTGTGGACAAGAGGGAAAAAGCTACCTATCTGATTGACATAGTGATATCCAACACTGGCAACCTGCAGAAAACCTATGGGGAAAAATCAGGAAGTACATGAACCTAAGACAGGAGATCAAAGAGATGTGGCATATACAACAACTAACAACCATCCCAATCATCGTGTCAACCACAGGTATGGTGCCAAAGATCCTACATAACAGCCTAGCAGCAATAGGTCTCCCAGCGAACACCTACAAGGAACTCCAGAAAGTCGCAATCCTGAACACCTGTAGGATAATCAGAGAATCACCAGTAACACCTCGATCACCAGTAACACCAGACATAACAATAACCACCTGTGTACTTGGTAGCAATACCCATCATGAGGTGGAACCCCCAATCAGGGAGAAATAATATAAGAGCAATAATAATAATAATCGTGCTAATATATTCTGTTGCAGTAACAAACAAGAACTCTTGAGGTATATGCAAGTGCTACTTTGACCAATATTATCAGATAAATGTGTATCTATATTACTCATGTCTCCCCAAACTAGACGTTTCCCTAAACTTTTAAGGTACCTCAATAATACTGGCAAAAACTCTTGCACCACCTTTGTTTAAATGTATCCCATCTCTCTAGGCCTGATAAATTTCTATCAGGCCAAGCTGGTAGAAATTTCCCTCCAAAAGCCTTACAGAGTCCTTCAAGTCTTGAGTTAATCCACAAGGCTTTCAGCATATAATCCCTGCTATCGTGCGTGAGCAGAATTGCAGAGACATAGACATTGTGACCTAATTCGCAGCATTTCTTCAGCATGGTCCTGTATTTGTCTAACAAGTCGTCAGATCATGTATGCTTAATGTCATTAGTCCCCACATGAATAATAATATTCTCATTACCCCCCCCCTAAAATCTGAGAGTTTGTTGGTGACATCATTAATAGTTGCTCCTGGCAGACATACCCTGGTTCTAGTCCACCTATCCTTATTACAAAAATATTTCCCATTTCTCTGACAATGGAATCTCCTAATAGAACTAAGTCCTTTTGAATCAGAATAGTTTGCACTTGGTTATTCTGTTCTGGGGCCCAAATCAGGAGTGCATCACTTGGTAGGTTACTAGAGTCTTGAGTCCCTGATGAGCTTCCAGTTACATTATTCTCGAGGGCAAGCACCTGTTTTTTCAGTGACTCAAAATGTTCCAGCAAGGCACCAAAATTTTAACTTAAGATTAGTACACTTCTTACAATGATGACAAAGAAAAGAATCTCCAGGTCAGCTATGATTATCTAGGTTGACATTGGAATACATGCCACAGGTTTTGCAAAGGATAAAATCATGACTCACCTGGAAATCGCCATTGACTATTTCTGTATGAGTTATGGTTCGCTCTGAGGAAGTGTTCAAGGCAGATCTTGTAATAACCATTGTAAAATTTACTTAATATTAATAAAAGAAACTTTCAAAAAATTATATTTATAATATTAAAAAAAAATCAAACTATTACAGGAAAATAAACTTTATAATATACTAAATAACCTCTAATCCCCTTATTTATACTTTGTTATCGCTATGAAGAGATCCACAAGGCACGTCTATGTGCCACAAATGTCAACGGTTGAATGACTGTATATATTTATGCTATTGTTGAACTCATATCAGGCTAAACTCTAAGTTTATAAACAATACAGTGTTTGACAGGGTGATTAATGAGAGTAATCAGGATATGCTACTGCATCAAGATCTTGAAAAATTAGGCAGATGGGCCAAGGAGTGGCAACTGAAGTTTAACATTGAAAATTGACAAAGTATTGCATATAGGTAGCAGTAATCTCTGATTATGGAACTGGAAAAAAAGGATGACAGAGGCAACCAACTAATTGAATTTGTGGAGGAACCAAATTTGTTCATCTTGAACTCATTCTGGAAATGAGTTCATGATGAACAAATTGGAGGTGGAAGAGTCCTCTTGGAAATACTAGTGAAATTGATTTCATACTGACAACCAATAAAACAATATTCACTGAATCATTTTAATGTCTGAAGTGAACATCGGTTACTGAGAGCAAAAATGAAAATTGATTGCAAGAAAGAACAAAAGAAATTGGTCAAGTCATCTAAAGTGAAGAAGAAGATCGACACTACCAACTATTAAAAAATTGTCAAAAATTTGAATTAGAACTGTCCAATCATCTTCATGTGCTGCAAGACCTTCCTGACACAGATATTTCAACCCATAATGACTGTCATTGAAACTATTGTAGACACTGCCTATGCCTTTTAACCTACTGTAAAAAAAAGAAAAACCAACCAGAATATTAAAAGAAAAAATTGCCATGATGAAAAACAAGTTAGAATATGTAGAAATGTGCATGACCATAGAAGAAGAAAAGTGCAAGTTCAACATTCTTCTCATCAGAAGAACACTAGAAGAAAATCAAGGGCTAAAGAAAGCAAAACAAAAAGTGGTTACACAAGCCAAGTGTTTGCTTTAAAGCTTGAGGATGGTGCAACAACAAAATACTAAAATGAGTGGAAGAATTTTATTCAAATCATTATAAAAATAAAGGTCAACAACTGGATCCAATGCCAGATGCAGAAGCTGTATCAGAAATTTTTGTAGAACAATTGGAAGTTGCTATAAAATCAATGAAAAATGGAAAAGCAGCAGGACCTGATAAAGTCACTGTTGAAATGTTGAAAGCTGGAGATCAGGCAGAATGTAGAGCTCTAGCTAGACTGTTTTCAAAATGCCTTCTGCTTAACAGAGTACCTGCAGCATGGAAAAATGCAGAAGGCATCTACTGCACAAAAGAGGTGACAAAGCAGATTTAAAAACTACTGACTAATAAGCCTGTTACCAGTTGTCTACAAGTTTTTCACAAAAATACTTTCAAGAAGAATAGGCACAATATTTGATGTGGCAAGACACAAAGAACAAGCAGGCTTCAGAACAGCTTCAATACAATGGATCACATCCATCGTATTGAGTGCAGCAAGAGAACATTTCAAAAGGGCCTAGGGGTAGTTGGACTTCATGAAGGATTAAATAAAATGGTTGAATAAATGCAAAAAATATTGTAATGTAGTCATTATCTATTTTTATAGAACTGAATGAAAACAATTTTATGTAATTTTTATCAACTTCCTTAGCATTTTCATGTATTTCTATTACATAAAATTAAATATTAAAGTAACGTTTCCTTTCTTTTTTCTTTCAGTTAAATATACCTGCTTATCCAGCTGGGCTCGTGCACTTTCTGCCTTCTGATAATTAGACCTTTCAGTTATTAATTCAACTGTTAGTTGTTCAACCTGTACAAAAGATATAAGGATGAATGTAATAGTACTATCATCTGAAGCAACAATATTTTTACCATATAAAAATATGTGTTCAAATTCTAAACTTAAATCCAAGACTAGATGAAAGTTTGTGGAGTCCTGGGCAAAATTAACTTGCAAGGCCTTCGAATAAACAACCCAATGGCTGATTTCTTAAAATTTCATTAACAGATATTAATTAGATAACCAGTTAGATAGAAATTAATTATCTTATTTTTAAATATCTGAATGTTGTGGTTGCGCAAACACAAAATGAAAAATTCAATGAGTTACACTTGCAATTCAACAATAAATAAATTCATTGTTTAGGAGGCATTTTAGCCTACCAGGTTATGTACGCAATGACAAATGCAATATCAGCCAAGTGTATTATTATTATTATATGCGAAAACTCAAAATAGCATTAATATGTGAAATACTGAAGGTGAACAGAATAAAATCTATCACGCCTCACCTTGAATAACTTGGAAGTAAAAAAATTGATATATACAGTAACTGCAGTTATAGTTTTTTTACCACTATACTACATCAAATCAGAAGGGATATTCTAGAATTCTGGAAAGCACTTGCAAAGGTGGGTTTTTTTTTTTTTTTGTTTTTTTTTTTAATGAAAACCTCAAACACGAAAGGTATTAGAACCTATACTACTTAGTAACATGCATGGGTTGAAGGTTAAGAAGATAAAAGAAGATGTTTGTTGGCGTAAGACTTGAAATTCTGTAGATTATAATTTTCCAGAAATACGGGAAAGGTGGATAAAAAAGCAGTCAAATGGTATAGGACAGGAAGTAATAGCATCTTTACCAAAAACGTTTTTCATGCAATTATTTATTTATTTCTATTATTTGAAATAAATTATTTATATTTCACCCACCTGCTATTACTTCAGATTTGACTTTTTCTGCACACTTTTATTTATTTATTTTTAATTACCTTAATTTTATTGTGAACACTGCATTGGGAATACCCTACCTATTTTTATAGAAGATTTTATTGATTTTATCCTCCTTTTTAGTAAACATTTTTTTTTTTTTTTTTTTTTTTTGCATGCACTCTATTTAGAGTTTCCTTTTAATATTTTTCTTCCATAACTATACGTAAGTACAGAAATGCAGTTTATTGATATATGATCAAGTGTAGTCCACCGATGAAATATCTGCATTATGTATGTCTTTTATAGCATGCATCAAATATTTCAAATATTTTAACCTTTATTGCTCTTTCCCTTATTTTTAGGTTTTTATAACATAAAATTATTTTCTGACCTTCTATTTGATGCTTGCTATTTATTTGCAATTAATTAATAATTTTTTTCCATATAGCTCTTTTCCTTCTAATTGGCTTATTAATTCAGCCTTTAATTTCGTATAATTCGATGTATCATTTAGGTTCTTCACATTCTTTCCCTATCATCCACCTTTAGTTCTTTGCTTTCTTTCTATCCTTTTCCTACTAGTTTTGGCACCTTTGTTCTTTACACATCCATCTGATAGCACTTTTTCTCTCACTTTATACTTCTTCTACTTCTTCTTCAAGAAGAGTGTTTCCATTTACAATGGGTTTCCACAGCCTAAAAGTTATTTTTTGGTAGGAATTTTTTCCCACCATAAAGTGTAGTTCAAGGTGTCTTGTTCAGTTAAACCTCAGGTTGTCATGCACTCCCGTACTCCATCCATCCATGTCCTCCTAGGTCTTCCTCTTCTCCTTTTTCCTGGAGGTATCCATTACAGGATAGCCTATGGATATCTGGTTTCTTGCATCCGGTTGACATGTCCATACTATGTTAAACACTTTTCTTTGATAGTATTGATAATATTCTTTTTCATTTCCATTTTCTGTCTCTTCTAGAAGTTCTTGCTGAGCATCTTCAAAAATTCATTTCTATGGAGAGCAATTTGTGTTCCCCTCGTCTATTTAACATCCAGGTTTCTGCTCCATACAATAAAAGACTTTGTACAATCATCTGAAATATAAGTTTCTTTGTTTTATTTAGAATATTTCTGCTCTAGAACAGAAATTAACATGCAGATAGCCTTTCTGCTGGCTGAAATTCTCTTATTGATCTCTGCTTGGGATGATCCATCACTTTGTAAGATTGATCCCAAATATTTAAATTTATCAACTTGATTGATTTTAAAACCTTCAATTACTTCATTACTTCAACTTTATTAATTAACTTGCTTTCATTACTTCAAACTTAAATATATACTTTTGTATCCTTTGCTGTTGCTTAGTGCATTAAGGTGCATTTGCCATATAACTTTTATAACGTAATTAGTCTATATCTCCATATAAGTCATTTTGCTAATTTTATCCAAACTATATATATATATATAGAATATCATTAGAAAAAGTAAATCAATCCAATAATAAGAATACCATCAAGGACTTAAGAAAACGCAAAAAAAAAAAAAAAAAAAAAAAAAAAAAATTATTATTATCGCTTTTTACCGACAATCTAGATGACTTCAACTGGGGCCAACCACCCAGAATGAAGGCAAAAAACGACAAGAAGTTCTCTGTTTCTGTGATGATCAATATATGCTAAGTAATTTAAATCTAAACCAAATATAAACCAGTATAGGCCGAACATAAATCGAATATAAATAAATCGAATGAAGATAATTAATTAAGAAAAATTTTGAAATATTAGAATCAAAGGTAAGAAATATAAGTAAAATATAAATGTAAGCATATATTAATCATCGTTGACCCGACAGAGAACGTAATTTAAGGATTAAAACAAGATTAAATATATAATACATACTACATTTGACCGTATCTAGGACATAATGTAATAGTCGTCAAAATAATATGTGGTGCCCCCTATGTGATGGATACGGTAAAAATAAATAATTAAATTAAATTAACGCAAAGAGAAACATGCAGATAGTAAGAAGAAAAACTATATACATATAGTTAAATACATATAGTTAATATAACTATAGTTTATATAACTATAAAGTTTATATAGTTTATATAACTATATACATATAGTTAATACATATAGTTAAATTCATTTAAATTTACTTAAATTCACGCTGAGATAACATGCAAATTCAGCTCAGGGTCCTACTATAGGAACGGGTTTGCGATCCCGGGCATACCCGAGCCACAACTTATATCTTGTAATGCCTTTAAGCTGTCCTACAATCTTTATTTTTATTTCTCCGAAATTATTAGGGCAATCCGAGGACGTAGGAGAAACTATTTCTTATCTATACCACTATTTTTCGCCTTTGTGGAGTTCAGGTTCTATTTTTCCTACTCCTTTAGTTTTTCTTCTTACTATCTGCATGTTTCTCTTTGCGTTAATTTAATTTAATTATTTATTTTTACCGTATCCATCACATAGGGGGCACCACATATTATTTTGACGACTATTACATTATGTCCTAGATACGGTCAAATGTAGTATATATTTAATCTTGCTTTAATCCTTAAATTACGTTCTCTGTCGGGTCAACGATGATTAATATATGCTTACATTTATATTTTACTTATATTTCTTACCTTTGATTCTAATATTTCAAAATTTTTCTTAATTAATTATCTTCATTCGATTTATTTATATTCGATTTATGTTCGGCCTATACTGGTTTATATTTGGTTTAGATTTAAATTACTTAGCATATATTGATCATCACAGAAGGGCGCCTCCGTAGCCAGGTGGGAAGGAGCAGCAGTGCATAGCACACGCTTCTTGATTAGACCGGGGTTCGAGCCCATCACCACCAAATATGGAGGATGCGGAAAGGTCAGGGAATGACCACCGCATATCCCCGAGCAATATGGCCTTAGTTGCTAATGCTCCTAAAAACCAAAAAACAACAACTCATCACAGAAACAGAGAACTTCTTGTCGTTTTTTGCCTTCATTCTGGGTGGTTGGCCCCAGTTGAAGTCATCTAGATTGTCGGTAAAAAGCGATAATAATAATTTTTTTTTTTTTTTTTTTTTTTGCGTTTTCTTAAGTCCTTGATGGTATTCTTATTATTGGATTGATTTACTTTTTCTAATGATATTCTATAGACATTGTGGGTGTATTGCATGATTGCTTGCAACTGCATTAACCCATAAATATTAGTTATTGTCTTTTAACTTTCTTGCTTTGCTTTATTTCTTGCTTTCCTTTTATCACTAATATAACTATTAATATATATATATATATATATATATATGTATATGTCTGTGTCAATTAAAAATTGGTAAGGTTTATGGACAAGGGGTGCTAATAGCAGAAACATCCAACGACCATAATGGAATATAGAAAAGTAGAACAGAAAGGACAGACAGGGTAGGAAGGGAGGAGGGGTTATGTTGTTAGTTAAGAAACATAAAATTAAAGGAAGTGCATCCAGTTGACATGGGTGGGCAGTGCAATGTTGAGTCTGTTTGGTGTGACATAAACATTGGGAAAGGGAAAATGAGAGTAGGAGTATGTTATAGACCTAATGACTCTGATGAGTACAATGAACAGTTATGGTGAGAAATAGAATGGGCCAGTAAATCAGAATGTCTTGAAATGGGGGATTTTAACTTTTCAGGTATTGACTGGAACTTGTGGATTGGTTACTCACACACTAGCAAGACTTTTGTGGATTTATTGGATGACAGTTTTCTACCGCAACATGTTTGAGAGGAACCAGAGGGATTAATACTCTTGATCTGATTATCAGCAGTGATTATTTATGCATTAAGAATTTGCAGATAAAGAAACCACTAGGCCACAGTGATCACAGTGTACTGATCTGGGATTTACTTAAAGATGTAGGTATCATCAAGGGTAAAGGGAAGAGCATTTGCGTTTGTAAAGGTGACTACAGGAGTCTCAGACAGTGTTTAAATTCTATACAGTTGGATCAACTGATGATGTTACAAATGGTGAAGTCTAAATGGGAAGCCATCAGGGACTTAATCTTGGAGGCTATTAGGCTTATCAACTTATAAGGTTCAGGCCTAAATGGATGTTGGATGAATTAATGAGGCTCGTGGCAGAGAAGAAAAATGCATGGGATGAATATAAATTATTAGGCAACACAGAAGCCTATGACAAATATAAGCTATTCTGTAATCAAGTCACAAAGGAGATTAAGCAGGAGAAGGCAGATTACAAGAAATCACTTTGTAAACATTTAATATATGGTGGACCAGAAAAACAATTAAAATAAAAGTTACATTGAATTAATGTGAACAGCTTCACTGCCAGTCATAAACAGGATAAATATTTAATGAAAATTTCTTAACTCCCTAGTTGTGGGTGGGCATAACATAGAAGATTAATCTTTTTAAAATGTTTTTATTGAAAAAAAAATTAATTCCACATCATTATACACTGAATAGCCACTTCATCAAGTACACCTATCTGTTTTAATGAAGTGGAATGCTCCCTCATTAAAGGCATCACGTGTTCATACTATATAAGTTTAATCAGGTAGGCAGATAAGTAGAGATGTTGTTTGTATGCAATCAGTGTGAACATGGGCAAGTTGGTAGATTTTAAGAGAATATGAATATGGCATGGTAGTTGGCACTAGATGCACTGGTATGAGATCCTTGGAAACTGCAATGCTGCTGGAGTTTTCACATGTGGGTGTCTGAGGTGTATAGAGATTGGTCCAATAACCAAATAACATCTAGCCAATGGCAGTCTTGTGGACAGAAACAGTTCATTGGTGCTAAAGGCCAACACAGGCCTGTAGAGGTTTGTGCAGGGTAACTATAGGGATACAGCTAGTAAGATAACTCATTACAACAATAGTAACCAAAGAGGTATTTCAGAATGGAATGCACAACTCATTGTACCTTTTCACAGATGATGTGCTACAGCCAGTGATTAAACCAGATTCTTCTCCTGTTAGGGAAAAGAACAAGAAGGTACAGTGGGCTCAGTAACACCAACACTGAACAGTGGAGGATTGAAAAACATTGCCTGGTCTGACAAATTCTGATTCCTGCTATTTTGTGCTGATGGGAGAATCGCAATATGGCAAAATCAGCATGAGAATGTGGACTCATTCTGCCAGATGTCAACAACACTTGCTACTGGTGGCAGTATAATGTTATGGGGAGTGTATTCATGTTGTACATCATGTCCCTTGATATACTAAAGGAACAAAATTTAGATGCTACAGGTTATCTGGAAATTGTTTCTGATTGGGTGCTTCTCTTTGTGACTGCAGCATAAAAAAAAAAAAAAAAGGTAAAGTGCAGCTATTATCAATCCACTGCAGGATGGAAGCCTCCTCAACAATTCATGCTGAGGGAAATGGACCATAATCTGCCCCACTGGTCCATTGCGGGTTGGCAGATCAACCGTATTCAGCAGTCAGGGGCTTGAACCCTGGTCTACTCAAAGAGTGTGTGCTACTGCACTCCCGCTCCTGACCACTCGGCTACGGAGACACCTTACAACTGCAGCATATTCATCTGCAAATGGGTTCTTCCTACAGAATAATGCACATTTCACAAGCCAGACTTGTACAGTTACCAGATTTCAATCCAGTTCAGTACCTGGGGGGGGGGGGAAACAAATTCTTCAGAGTAGCTGTTCTCAATCCAGTTTATAGTGACTCTGCGAGCAGCTGAATCAACATGGACCTGCATTGCTGTAACACACTTTTCATAAGTCCATTCCATGAAGAATTCAGGCTGTTTGGGCTGTTCTGAGGGTCAAAGGGTTAAGTACACCTGCTCACTGTTAGGTAGGTGTATTTAATGAAGTGGCCACCCAGTACATGTTCTCAGTAATGTTTATACAATTAATATTGTACATTTAAAGTTTAAAAATAAAAGCAAATCAAAAAAAGAAAATTTTTTTATTTTATTTTATTTTATATTTATGCTATAGGACAGTCGTACGGCAAAAGGGAGTGATAATTTAGTTGTTCTGGCAGCCACACATCAATGCTTAGCTAAGTGGGCCACATATGTAATGTCATGCAGATTCAAACATTCATCTTATCATACAGCCACGATCTGATCAAGGCCAGGTTTACTAGGGTACACAACCCTGTGATCTTATTTTTAGGGGGGTGTAAACTGGTGCATATACTCATAAAAGTATATGCACCAGTTTAAATAAAAAAATATTCATACAGATTTAGGTTGTTATTTTCATGTGTCCAGACTTTTAGCCATAAGCTTCTAATATTTGTTAACGCTATCAATCTACCTTCCACTTAGTCTGCCTCTGAGCCTATTGCCATTCGTTTTTGTTTCATTAGCATTAGCAAAGGCACATGTGCAAGAAAGGAAGCTTATATAGCATCGGCCAAAAAAAAAAACCCTTATTTCACCCATCCACTCGCTCCAAATGTTTATCAAGTTCTGCCTTGAATCTATTTAAGCTATCAACTTTTACAATGACAGATGGAAGTTTGTTCCAGCAATCAACCACCCGCTGGCTAAAGGCAAACTTCTGCAGATCTATCCTACAACCGCCTTTCCTCAATTTGAATTTATGCCCTCTCAGGCGATTATTCTGAGCAAGAGGCTCTTTGGCAAAAGATGCTAAGAAAAACAGCAAAGAGTTCTTTACTTATATAAACTCTAGAAGGAAGGTGATGAATTAGATTGGTCCACTTGACATTGATGGTTTGATTTTTGATGCATCTGCTGAGGTAGCTGACAAACTGAATGAGTATTTTGCATCTATATTCACACATGGGAATTTTTTCAAGGAGGGGAATGCAAGAAGTTTATCAAACTGTAACAGAGAGCTCAGTGATTTTGTAATATAACTGAGAGCAGAGTGCAGGAGAAACTGTTGAAGTTAAACATAAGGAAGACACCTGGGGAGGATGGGATCTATCTAGTTACATTAAAGGAGACTGCAAAGGTAGTAAGCAAACCCTTAGCCATAATTATGAAAGCTTCCTTGGACTCAGGAGAGGTCCCCATGGACGGGAGATGTGCAAATGTGTCCCCAATTCACAAAGGGTGACATGGGTAATTACAGACCTGTTAGTCTAACTTCTGTTCCAGGGAAAATAATGGAGTCAGTGATTAAGAATGCGATGTGGGATCATCTAGACAAGACTGCAGTTATAGTTCAGAAACAGTATGAGTTTGTTAGGAGGAAGTCATATCTGAAAAATTTGATTGCATACTATGATGTGGTCACAAAGGAACTGGGTGCAAAGAATAATTTTGATATCATATACAGCAGGCGCTCGTTGTAATGCGGTTTGCTCTACGCTGATTCACTATAATGCTGTTCTTATATTATAAACCCATAGGTGAGTCGGAAACCTGCTAGCTTGATTCTTGCACTGCTTCTATTAGAATCAACAGCAGCCTGGAAAGCAAGGCAATGGAGATTTCCAGGACTGCTGGGAGTCAACAATGAAATTCATTGTTGATAACATAACCCCTATTTTTAACATTGTCTATGGGAAATAAATTCCTGCTTTACGAATTTTCGCTTTATGAACGTGCTAGGATCGAATTAACTCATAAAGTCGGGAACTACCTGTATATGATATCGAAATTATTTTTTTCATCCAGTTTCTTTGTGACTATATCACAGAATCCAATCAAATTACACCAACAAGACTTCCCCTTAATGAACCCATGCTGTGTATAAAATATTACTTGTCTAGATGATCCTACAATGCTTCTTTAAACTAGTGACTCCAGTATTTTTCCTGGAACAGAAGCGAAACTAACAGGTCTCTAATTACTGTTGTCACATTTTGATCCTCCCTTTCTGAATTGGAGATACATTTGCACATCTCCAGTCCATGGGGACCTCCCATGAGTCCAAGGATGCTCTCATAATTATGGCTTAGGGCAGGGTGGCAAACCTTTTTAAGGGTGCGTGCCAAAATTGGCTAAATCTTTTAAACAAAAGATTTAGCCAATTTTGGCTAAATCTTTTGTTTAAAAGATTTAGCCAAAATTTTGGCTAAATCTTTTAAAAAATTTTGCAAAGTACAGTAGAACATCAATTATCCAAACCACCGTTGCCCCCCCCCCAAATTACAGTACAGTCAGTCCTCGTATAGCATGATAGTTGTGTTGGTTAGGTGCCGAACACCCAAGATTGAACACATATTTGTAACCAAAACATTACTAAACACAATAAATAATCATAATAAAATATTTATGTATTTTATTACAACTATTACGTAATAAAATATTGCTAATGCTTTTGTTTCTATCGTAAGCAAACTTGTTTTTTGTTTGATTTTCTATCCAAACAGATGACAGCCGTTCCATCTCTTCCAATTCTTTGTGTCTTGATCTAATGGATTTTAATTACACTTTGAGTTGTTCCTGCTATGAAAGTTGTTTTTATTTTCTTTGCATTCTTTCTAATTCTCGGCGTTGCTTCATTTAGACCTGTAGCATGTGCAATATCGCATGGTCTTTCATTTCGCTCAAAGCATTTCACAATTTCATATTTTTTCTCTATCGACAGAGGCGGACTGGCCATAAGTCTTACCGGGGAAACGCAGGTGTGATTTTGGCCATAAACCATAGTATGAGGCCACTACAAATTTTCCTGGGTAAGAATTTTTGACCCAATCCGCCTCTGTTTATCGATACTGCTTTTCTTTTTCTCTCTGAATCTGTAGTGTCTTCACCAGGATGCTTCCTTTTTGTACACATCAATTTAAGTATTTTACTCATTTTTAGGGAATAAAGTACAATTACAAAATGAGGATGCATGCTTGATACACATAAACAAAGCTGTGTGCGTGTATCAACTGAATAAACAACACCATAAAGGCAAAGATACACTATTTTAACAACTCACATTTTACGAAAGCATATTTCTGGGGGTAACTACCATAAAACAATAAAAACAATTTCCAGTTGTGTTTCTGCTAGTGAAATCTGCTATAAACTGGTAGTAAACTCGATCTAATGGCATTTGCGATAATACCAATAGCTGGAATTGTGTGATTTTTACCTTATGGTGAAATGTGTTTCCCCTTCACTGATATAAAAAAAACATAAATACATTTTCAGAATCTTCTCTTCATTCCTATCGTGTTGCGTTCAGTTGGGATGATTCCAAATTCGACTGCCATTTCTTATAAACACAAGAGTAGGAGACCGGCAGAATTGCTTAACAAGTACAGGTCACTGTTGAAAAAAAGGCGTGAAATAGGATTGAATTTGAAAGTGTCTGCAATTCTGCCCAGACACGATAGGAGGGAGTATATGATGAGAGCCTTGTCGATCAATTCGGCCCTGGAAAGATTGTGCAAGGCTCAAGGGGTAGAATTTTTTTCAGCCTGGACTTTACTTGTTAACAGGAGAGACTGCTTCTACAGGGATGGGATACACTTAAATAGAAAGGGTGCAAGAATATTTGCTGATGCTATCGAGGCAGTGTTAGGTGGGTCGGAAAACTGTTAGCTTGGGGGGATACAAAGACGAATAGATTAACAGTAGCCACTGGCAGAGGTGAAAGAGATTCTTGCACTGTTTCTATTGGAATGAGCAGAATCCTGAAAAACAAGATTCAGGATATTTCAGAGACTGCTGGGAGTCATTGCGGTACAAGTAAACACATGGGTTGTGTTAGGGTAGCTAAGAATAGAAATAGGTGCATGTATACTTGCGCGTACACCAATGCTAGGAGTTTAGTAAATAAATTTGATGAATTTGAGGTATTGCTCAAAACATCAAAGGCAGATATTGTTGGGATATCGGAGGCTTGGTATCACACAGATATGAGGAATGCAGAACTGGAATTTGGGGAGTACAACGTCTACAGAAAGGATAGACTGGATAGGAAGGGAGGAGGGGTTATGCTATTAGTTAAGAAATACATAAAATCCAAGGAAGTGAAGCCAGTCGACATCGCTGGACAGTGCAGTGTCGAGTCAGTTTGGTGTGACATAAGCATTGGGAGATCAAAATTGAGAGTAGGAGTGTGCTATAGGCCTAATGACTCTGATGAGTATAATAAGAAACTGTACAGGGAAATAGAGTGGGCCACTAAATCAGAGAGTCTTATAATGGGAGATTTTAATTTCCCAGATATTGACTGGAGTTTGGGGGCTGGTCACTCACACACTAGCAAGGTTTTTGGGGATTTATTGGATGATTGTTTTCTACATCAGCATGTTCGGGTGGAATACTCTTGATTTGATTATCAGCAGTGATTCTTCATGCATTAAGAATCTGCAGATAAATGAACCACTAGGTGGCAGTGATCACAGTGTGCTGAAGTGGGATTTACTCAAAGAGGTAACTACCATTAGGGGTAAAGGGAAGGGTTATTGCTTTCGTAAAGGCAACTACGATGGACTGAGACAGTATTTAAATTCTATACAGTGGGACCAACTGATGATGTTACCAACAGTAAATGCAAAATGGGAAGCAGTGTTCACAGTGTGCTGAAGTGGGATTTACTCAAAGAGGTAACTACCATTAGGGGTAAAGGGAAGGGTTATTGCTTTCGTAAAGGCAACTACGATGGACTGAGACAGTATTTAAATTCTATACAGTGGGACCAACTGATGATGTTACCAACAGTAAATGCAAAATGGGAAGCATTCAAAGAACTTATCTTGGAAGCTACTAGGCTTTATATACCAACTAAGAAATATTGTTCAAGGTTTAGGCCTAAACGGATGTCAGATGAACTAATGAGGCATATGGCAGAGAAGAAACATGCATGGGATACATACAAATTAACACATGACACAGAAGCCTATGATAGATACAAGTTGATCTGTAACCAAGTTACAAAAGAGGTTAGGCAGGCGAAGGCACATTACGAGAAATCTTTGGCAAGGGATGCAAAGAAAAACAGCAAAGAGTTCTTTACTTATGTAAACTCTAGAAGGAAGGGGAAGGCTCAGATTGGTCCACTTGATATTGAGGGGTCAACTGTTGATGATCCTGCTCAGGTAGCTAACAAACTAAATGAATATTTTGCATCGACATTCACACATGAGGAGTTATTTAGCGAGGGGAATGCCAGAGGTGTATTCAACTCTAGCAGTAAGCTAGAGAATCTTGTAATAACTGAGAGTAAAGTGGAGGAGAAATTGTTGAAGATAAACTCAAGAAAGGCACCTGAGGTGGATGGGATCTATCCAGTTATATTAAAGAAGGCAGCAGAGGAAGTAAGCAAATCCTTAGTCATAATTATGAGAGCTTCCTTGGACTCAGGGGAGGTACCCACAGACTGGAGATGTGCAAATGTGACCCCAATTCACAAAGGAGGATCAAAGGCTGACACAAGTAATTATAGACCAGTGAGTTTAACTTCTGTTCCAGGAAAATCAATGGAAGCACTAGTTAAAGAAGCACTGCAGAATCATTTAGATAAGACTTCAGTTATAGCTCGGACACAGCATGGTTTTGTTAAGGGCAAGTCTTGCCTGACCAATTTGATTGGATACTATGATGCAGTCACAAAGGAATCGGATGCAGGGAATAACTTTGATATTATATACTTGGATCTTAGAAAGGCTTTTGATACTGTTGCCCATGGAAGACTGCTGCACAAATTGGAGCAGTGTGGCATTGGAGGTAAATTGCTGCTGTCGATAAAGGGGTGGCTGAGGGGGAGAAGACAGAGAGTGGCAATCAATGGACACTGCTCATCATGGACTAATGTTATTAGTGGAGTCCCTCAGTGCTCAGTGTTGGGTCCATTATTGTTTTCTGTATTTATAAATGATATTGATGACGGTATATCAAGCTTAATGTCGAAGTTTGCAGATGATACAAAGGTAGGCAGGGTTGTCAAGGACACTACTGACACTATGCTGCTGCAACAGGATCTGGAAAGGTTGAGCAGATGGGCTGAGAGGTGGCAAATGAAGTTTAACATTGACAAATGTAAAGTACTACACATTGGAAACAGCAACCCCAGGGCAACGTATCAACTCTGTGGTACTACACTGACAGTGGTAGAGAATGAAAGGGACTTGGGGGTGATTGTGCAGGCAGATATGAAGTTCTCTGAGCAGTGCAGACGGGCTGCAAGAGTAGCTCATGGAGTATTGTCAATGATATATAGGAATTTTTCTAGCAGCGATAAGGATGTGATTATTCCCTTGTATAAGGCAATGGTCAGGCCACACCTAGAGTACTGTATACAGGTCTGGAGGCCTCATTTCAAGAAGGATGTAGAGCTGCTGGAACGAGTACAGAGAAGGGCAACAAGATTAGTGAATGGAACAAAGTGGTGCTCTTACGAAGAAAGGCTTAAGTTTTGCAAATTACAGTGTCTGGAGACTAGGCACCAGCGAGGTGATCTGATAGAGGTGTATAAAGCTTTGAATGGTTTGAGCATGCTCAATGCTGATGGGATTCTTCCTCTCGCTCAGAATAATCACCTGAGAGTTCATAAATTCAAATTGAGGAAAGACGTGTAGGATAGACGTGCGGAAATTTGCCTTTAGCCAGCGGGTGGGTGGTTGGTGGAAAAGACTTCCATCCCTTGTCGTGGAAGTTAGCCTAAATAAGTTGAAGGCTCAGCTGGACAGGTATTTCGAACGAACAGAGGGGAGAAGTGGAAGTGGTTTTTTTTTTTTTTTTGGCTGATGCTGCATAAGCTTGCTTTCTTGCATCAAATGCCTCTACTAATGCTATTTACAAGGCTGTCATCATATACTCCCTCCTGTTGTGTCTGGGTAAAATTGAAGACAGTTTCACATTCCAACCTCACTCTTGACTTTTTTTCAACATTAACCTGTACTTGTTGAGAAAATCTGCAGATCTCTTACTCTTAATGTCATTAGTTCCAATGTATACAACAGTCATCAAATATATTTCGTCCAACTAACCTTTTGTTAGTTCGTAATATATCACTGAAATAGGTAAAATGACATAATCTTTGTTATATCTCATATTCACAATATGCAATATAACAATAACTCATATTCACAATATGCAATATAACCAAAACTCATATTCACAATATGCAATATAACAATAACTCATATTCACAATATCAGATATAACAAAAATAATGATACGTATTAACTTGTTTGACAAGTGAATTTTTCAAAGTCTGTGCTTTTGTAGCCCTAAAACCTTTATAAGTCTCTAGGAGACTTATTAAGTTCTTTTAGCACATCACTGTATAAGCACAGAGGCAATAATTTTTGTAACCTTAAAGAAGGTCTATCGTTTTCCAGACTTTCGTCCTAAGTTGTCGTATTCTTAAATTCTTAAATTTTAATTCAAATATTTTTATCGAGCTAATGATCCAGACCATTGTTTTTTCTTATCCCATCAACCTCTCTTAAATCTTCATGCTTATCACAGAGATATCTATATTTTCAATAATCTTCCTATCATTATCATTATCCTGTGTTACCATTGCAGTAATTTTCCATTTAGCATCTTCATCTTAAGATTCTGGGAACTGGGTCCACGTCAATTCACTGCAAGACAATATGATATTTATTAAGGTTATATGTCATTTCAGTGCATGAAAATTTGCTCTATGTGACAATTCAGTGACAGTTTTATGAATAACATTTTGTTGTATGTGGCAATTTGGTGAATGACAATTGGTAAGTAAAATAATCTGAGGGCAAAGGGCAGTTAGGTAAATTAACGACTCATCTCTAACAGAGTCTCTCCACTCTCTGTCTCATAGACATTCTGTTTCTGCTGCATGCCTTTTCTATAGATATATCCATGTGCACTGTTCTTCTGAACTGGCTTCTACAATTCTCTCGGCACCTCCGTAGCCAGATGGGCAGGAGCAGCAGTGTGTAGCACATGCTTCTTGATTAGACCGGAGTTCGAGCCCGTGCCCACCAAATATGGAGGATGCGGAAAGGTCAGGGAATGACCACCGCAGATCTCCTGAGCAATATGGCCTTAGTTGCTAATGCTCCTAAAAACAAAATAACAAATAACAATTCTCTCTCTCTCTTTTAAAACAGTCCGAACACATGCTGCAACCAGTCTACATCCTTTTACTGCCCAACTTCAAACTAACAGAACCAACTTTTCTGAAAATTACAATCTGCAGAAGTTTAAGTCTGATGTCAACTGATATCTTCTTTCATCTTTACCTTCAATCCATGCATGGTACTAAGTACTATAGGTTCTAATACCCCTTGTGTTTCAGAATTTCATTAAAAAAAAAAAAATTCGTTATATCACACAGAGATCAAAAATTAACAAAATCAATGAAGTAAATTGCTTAAGAACCAAAAGAAATTTTGGTGACCTAGAAAGGAGGAATGCAGAAATAGCCAAAAAATTACTCTCACTCTTAATTTTTTTCTTTCTTCTAATTTGTGTTAATAAATTTCTTCTTCATCTTTCTCAAACTGCAACCAGTCCTACCTATCTGAAAAACATGGGCTTCAAAAGACCTCGAAGAAAGTATGTATTTTAAAAGTATTCCTGAATGGCCATTAGTAATCCCCCATGCTAACAGCCTTTCATGTATCATTGTAATTAGCATTAGCTTTAATAAAGGCATATGATGCAAGAAAGCAAGCTTACACAGCATCAGCCAAAAAAATAAAAAATAAAATAAAATACACTCTTCCCATTTTACCAATCCATTTGCTCCAAATGTTTGTCTAGTTCTGCCTTGATTTTATTTAAGTCAACTTATACAACGACAGATGGAAGTTTATTACAGTAATCAAACACCCGCTGGCTAAATGCAAATTTTCACATATCTATTCTACAACATTCTTTCTTCAATTTGAATTTATGTACCTCAGGCAATTAATCTGGACAAGAGGAAGAATCCCATCAGCATTGAGCTTGCTCAAACAATTCAAGACCTTATACACCTCAATCAGATTACCCCACAGGTGCCTAGTCTCCAGACACCGTGATTTGCAAATAAAGGCTATATTTGTAAGAGCAACTCTTTGTTCCATTCTCTAATCTAATCTTGTTGCCCTTCTCTGTATTCATTCCAGCAGCTCTACATCCTTCCTTAAAATGAGGCCTCCAGACCTGCATACAGTACTCAAGGTGTGGCCTGACCATTGCCTTATACAAGGGGATAATCACCTCCTTATCCCTGCTAGAAAAATTCCTATATATCATTGACAATACACCATGAGCTACCCTTGCACACTGTCTGCACTGTTCAGAAAACTTCATATCTGACTGCATAATTACCCAGGTTCGCTTCATTCTCTACCACGCTGACTGTAGTACCACACAGTTGATACGTTATTCTGGGGTTACTGCTACCCATATGCAGTACTTTACATTTGTCAATGTTATACTTCAGTTGCCACCTCTCAGCCCATTTGTTCAACCTTTCCCTTACTATCATTATGTCATTAAGAACACTGCCAGCCTTCATATTGTCTGCAAACTTAGACATTAACCTTGAATATACCTTCATCAATATCATTGATAAATACCGAAAACAACAATGGTCCAAACACTGAATCCCAGAGGACTCCACTAATAACATTAGTTCACAGAGAGCATTGATAACCACTCTCTATGTCCATTGATAACCACTCTCTGTCTTCTCCACTCAACCACCTTTTCATCCATTCTAGCAACTTGCCCTTAATGCCATACTGCTCCAATTTGTGTAGTAGTCTTGTGTGTGCCACAGTATCAAAAGCTTTCCTGAAATCCAAGTATATGATATCAAAATTATTTTTTTGCATTCAGTTCCTTTGTGACCACATCATACTATCCAATCAAATTGGTGAGACAAGACTTCCCTTTAACAAACCCATGCTGTGTCTTAACTATTACTGCCGTCTTGTCTAGATGATCCTGCAATGCTTCTTTAACCAGTGACTCCATTATTTTCCCTGGAACAGAAGTCAAACTAACAGGTCTGTAATTACTCATGTCACCATTTGATTCCCCTTTGTGAATTGGAGATACATGTGCACATCTCCAGTCCATGGGGAACTCTCCTGAGTCCAAGGGAGCTTTCATAATTATGGCTAAGAGTATGCTTACTTCGTTTAATGCTTCTTTTAATATAACTAGATAGATCGCATCCACCTTTCTTATGTTTAATTTTAAGAATTTCTCCTCCACTATACTCTCAGTTATTGCAAATTTAGCTCCCTGCCAGAGTTTGACAAGCTTCTGTTCTCCACTTCCCTACAGGCTTCCTCATGTGTAAATGTAGATGCACAAACATTTACACCTGCAGAAAAGCTAAAAAATACTCACAATTTTTTAGCTTTTCTGCAGGTTCATCAATAATCGAAACATTGATGTCAAGTGTACCAATCTGATTTATCCCTTCCTTCTAGAGTTTACATAAGTAAAGAAGTTTTTACTGTTATTCTTTGCATTGTTTGCCAAAGATTTCTGGTAATCTGCCTTCGCTTCCCTAATGTCCTTTGTGACTTGATTGCAGACTATCATCATCTATCATAGGCATCTGTGTCCCTTATAATTTATATGCTTCCCATGCATTTTTCTTCTCTGCCACAAGTTTTTTTAGATCATCTGAGATCCATTTAGGCCTGAACCTTGAATAGTATTTCTTAGTTGGTATGAAACCCTAGTAGCTTCCAAGATTAATTCCTTGGATGCTTCCCATTTAGAATTTGCTGTTGGTAACATCATTAGGTCCTACCGTATAAAATTTAAAAAATCTGTGAGACCACTGTAGTAACCTTTATAAAAGCAAAAACCCTTCCCTTTACCCCTGATGTTAGTTATATCCTTAAGCAAATCCCACATCAGTACACTTTGATCACTGCCACTTAGTAATTTATTTCAATTTTAGCAAAGCATTTGACTGAGTCCCTCATGAGAGGTTACTGCATAAGCTGGAACGTGTTAGGATTACTGGAAAGGTTTTAAGATGGCCTGCTGAGTGGCAGCAGGGCAGAGTGTTGTGATTAATGGATATTCTTCAGATTGGTGTAATGTCAGGAGTGAGGTCCCCCAAGGATTGGTTCTGAGACCACTTTTTATGATTTTCATAAAAAAATCGACAAAGGGATAGAAGGCCATGATGTCAAATTTGCAGACAATGTAGAAATTGGTAGAGCCATTAACAATCAGTGTCAAGTAGAGCTCCTTTAGGATGACTTGAACAGACTTCAAGATTAGCCAGAAAAGCGGCATCTATGTTTTAAAGTAGCAAAATGCAAGGTCTTGTCTTCCTTAAGCTTTTCCTCCACCAGTGTACTAGCCTTGCCAGTTTTGTTCATGGACATTTATCACAAAAACAGGAAGGAACATCCATGTCCAACATACCCACCCACCCAGTTGAAGAAAACACTGCTATTGACATCTCAAGAGTAAAAGTGAGATGGAATGACAGGGAGATTGCTATGTTAGCAAATGCAGAAGCTGAAATCTGTCGATCTTCATCTGTTGCCATTAGGAACATCATTCAGCAATTGCAAGTCTTATTTCCACATTGCTCCATTGATTCTATCAAAGGATGCCAAAAGCCAAAAGATGTCTTCTTATTTTGAGTTAGTAAAAGAGATCTTACAGACTCCTATAGACTCCGGATTACAGGAGATCCTGGACCATCGGGGTACTTCAAATTGATTGATTTAACTAAAGTAGAATCTCCCAGACCATCCAGGGTGAAAAGAGACCCTGGACTATTGGGGTCCTCCAGAGTGACGTCCACACGTAAATCCATTGGTCTTACTTCCAGGCTGTTTTTTGTTCCTGCAGAGGAGGAGGAAGTGTGGGAATCTGTTCTCACTTGCATAAAGAAGGAGCCTCTCCAAGACGTTATGGTTAAATCTATTGGGGCAAGAAACACACTACATTAAAAAAAATGTTTCGCATTTAGAAACAGATAAAAGATTTTTGATGTTTTGCAAGATGTACCATTCTTTTGCCAATCTGGTGTACCATTTTTTTGCCAAGGATAGTACACCAGATAAAATAAATTTTCTTAAAAACTTGATTGTAAGTGTTGGTGAAAAGAAAAAAAAAAAAAAAAAAGAGTGTAATCTTGAGGAATGGTTAACTAAAAAAATTGATGAGTTAAGATATCTCATTTATGTTCACTACATTCATTTAATTTTGCACCTTCCAAATTCCAGCTGAAATTAATGGTTTGTGCCCTTCATAACTTTATGTAATGTTTATTGTAGTAATACACGAGCAGAATTTTCTAAGTTTGGAAGGTGTGGAACCTCAGACCAAAACTCAGAACAGAACTTGCAGGAAATTAATATTAATCAAGCTGATAATATTAAAGTTTATGAATATACTGTTCTTAATTAATGTAATACTGTATTGTATTTCATTTGTTGAAGCTACTTTTATAACGAATTTACAGGTATGATGAAGTTTTCATCAACCCCTTTCTAGTTTCTTATAAGCTGATTTTGAGCATGAAAGTGCTAGAGGGTGACTAGTAAGTAATGAGAAAAACTTTGAACTTATTAATTATTTTGAGGTTGTAGAGCCAATTATCATAATTTGAGGTAATTGTTAATTTTACATAATAAAGTAATTATGTGAAAGGAATTAAGTGTTGTTAAGTAATTAATAAAGCATGTTAATATAAAGTAATATGTGAAAATAAAATAATTCTGTGGAAACTGTGCTTATGTTGCCCAACTCCCCTCTCCTTCCTGCCCCAATATTGTTTACATGGGTTCTGCTCCTATGAGCCTGCACCTTTGATAATAATTAGAGAATTTAAAAATTTAGATTTACTTATGATCTTATTGCCTTTTCCCCTAATGAAAAAGCAGTAAGGTCATAAGCATTAATTTGTAAAGAGAAAGAAAGCAAACTCTTATGGAGAGCTGAAGTTTAGCTTCAGAATGCTGGAGCTAAATCAAAAATTTACTCACTTCTTCTTGTCAGCCAAGGAATGGGGGAGGGGGGGGGAAGAGAGAGAGAATGTGAGAAAATTTTAGCCTACTACATTTTGAAGAAATAGGAAAGGGTAAGGGGTGGGTGAAGCTGATTGAGCCAATCAGAAACTTACAGTTCAATTTGTGAGAGACTAAGATTCTCTTGGTCTGAAGCTTACATGAATCTGAACGGTAACAAATCCTGAGTAACATATAATACTGTAAAATAGAGGTTGGGTCATGCAGAGAGAATGGGTCAGCTACCATTTATTAATATTGAGAGGTCTCGTATAATGACCACTGGGCTGGTTAAAAAACTACATGGGAAATTGTGGGAAACTACATAAGTAAAACACTGTGCAGTGTTTTATTTATATAGGTAATTAATCTTCTACAATGAAAAGTAAAATATACATAATTTCTGTTTTCTTTTTCAAACCTTTAGATAAATATTCTTTAGATTCATTAGGTACTTCAAAGCAAGTACTGTATTTTGGTTATAATTCACAAATGTAATTTCACAAGTTTTATATTATTTGGAAAGAAAGTAATTATATTTTTTAAGTGTTTTAAAAAAGCAGTTTATTCATTAACACTATTTTTTTTTCATTCATATTAAGATAAGAAATTTAAAAAAATTTTACTTTCATGCTGTTGTGTTTCTCAGTCATTTTTCTTCAATTACTAGTTATGTGCAAGCTCTATAACTATAAGTTCTGAATTACTGAAGCAAATAAATCACATACTTACTTAATCCATCAGTGGTAGTGCAAATAATTCTTACTTATCTAGCCACTGGGGTCACTTTGGCACCATGCACATACATTTGAATAATCAGCAAAAATGTAATTCAAAATTGTTCACTTTTTTTTTTTTTTAATGCAAACTGTGAAAAATCCATTTTTTTGTTAAAAACATATATTTTTAATTAATTTTTGAAATTAAAACTGCCTTTAGACCTGTCAGAAAGCCAACTTCAAACTGAAATCCCCATGTGCAATTGGATGCCAGCCTATCATCAACAGGAACTCTGCTGTATGAAATGTGAAGCATGTGGACTTATATAAACAGTTTGGCTCCAGATCAATGTCATAAAACCAGAGAGTTTCAGTGGTTGGAGGAAAGTGTGTGGCAGTAAAGCCTACTTTCTATCAATAACTGTAGGTGACAGATGCTACTCAACTTGTGTATATAATTTGGTTTAACTTAATTCATCAACATTTCATAACCATACAATGATTAACAGAGATTTCTGGAATTTTCAGTGGAGAAATCAAAGAAAACATTTTCAAACACAGCTATTAGGATTTTTAGATGAGTGGAATATTTTCTGGGGTCTTATCTACCTTGTGCTTGCCTAACTCAGAGTAACGAGAAGATGCCTTGAAAATCCAGCATCGAGTGTTTTGAAACACCAAATCTAGAAAGTTTCCTCTGTCTAATTCACCTTACTTAATCTGACTGATTGACTGAATGGCACTGATAACTGAAGATCTGTGAGCTTCTTTGGTGAATGCAGATCCCAGAATTACAACTTGGGAAACTGATTCAGCACAGTTTGGATGAAAAGAATATTGCAATGCTGGAGAATAAAATATATATTTTACTCTTCAGTATTGTAATTGTATGATAATATTTTATTTCATAATTTTATGTATATAAACTTGAAGATTTTATATTTAATTGTACAGTATTTATATTTATTTGTAAAACTTACCACATCATTAAAGGCTTTTAAATACAGTTGGCCACTGTAGAAAAGGAGCAATAAATATATATATACATATATATATATATATATAAACTACATTCTTGAGTAATATGCTTATCAAACACTTCTTGCTATGTGAAAAACATCACTATTGTCTATCTGAAGCTGATAGACAAGACTGATAGATGTGATGATTTTTAGTATTGTAATAGGCAAAATAACTATCCTCCTCTAATATTATTATCTATTTATGACTATTCCTATTATATATAATAATTAATCCCCTACCAGGTAATAATTTATACAAAGTAAAAAAGTCAAATTAATTTAAAAGTCCAGAAAACTACACCTGATAGATGTTTTCAGCTTAAATTAAAAACTTTTAATTATTTTATTTCCTACCAATATGTGGAAGTCAGAAACTATGGTGGTATTTTTAAAGGTTTAGCATGATGCAAGAAAGCAAGCTTATATAGCATCAGCCAAAAAAAAAAACCCACACACACCCTTCTCATTTCACCCATCCACTTGCTCCAAATGTGTGTCTAGTTCTGCCTTGAATCTATTTAAGCTATCAACTTCTATGACAGATGGAAGTTTGTTCCAGCAATCTGGTACTTTTTAGCACTTTTATAAAAAATCAAACAAGAGATAAAGAAATAAATTAAAAAATGTGAAATGGGATTAAAAAAATACATTGGGAATTATTGGGAAATAGAGTGGGCCAGTAAATCAGAGAGTCCTAATGGGGGATTTTAATTTCCCAGATATTGACTGGAATTTGGGGGCTGGTCACTCACACAGTAGCAAGGCTTTTGTGGATTTATTGGATGATTGTTTTCTACATCAGCATGTTCGGGAGGCAACTAGAGGGAGTAATACTCTTGATTTGATTATCAGTAGTGATTCTTCATGCATTAAGAATCTGCAGATAAATGAACCACTTGGTGGCAGTGATCACAGTGTGCTGAAGTGGGAGTTACTCAAAGAGGTAACTACCATTAGGGGTAAAGGGAAGGGGTATTGCTTTCGTAAAGGCGACTACAATGGACTGAGACAGTATTTAAATTCTATACAGTGGGATCAACTGATGATATTGCCAACAGCAAATTCAAAATGGGAAGCATTCAAAGAACTTATCGTGGAAGCTACTAGGCTTTACATACCAACTAAGAAATATTGTTCAAGGTTTAGGCCTAAATGGTTGTCAGATGAACTAATGAGGCATATGGCAGAGAAGAAAAATGCATGGGATACATACAAATTAACACGTGACACGGACGCCTATGATAGATACAAGTTGATCTGTAACCAAGTTACAAAGGAGGTTAGGCAGGCGAAGGCAGATTACGAGAGATCCTTGGCAAGGGATGCGAAGAAAAACAGCAAAGAGTTCTTTACTTATGTAAACTCTAGAAGGAAGGGGATGAATCAGATTGGTCCACTTGAGATCGATGGGTCAACTGTTGATGACCCTGCTCGGGTAGCTAACAAACTAAATGAATATTTTGCATCGACATTCACACATGAGGAGTTATTCAGCGAGGGGAATGCCAGAGGTGTATTCAATTCTAGCAGTAAGCTAGAGAATCTTGTAATAACTGAGAGCAAAGTGGAGGAGAAATTGTTGAAGATAAACACAAGAAAGGCACCTGGGGTGGATGGGATCTATCCAGTTATATTAAAGGAGGCAGCAAAGGAGGTAAGCAAACCCTTAGCCATAATTATGAGAGCTTCCTTGGACTCAGGGGAGGTACCCATTGACTGGAGATGTACAAATGTGACCCCAATTCACAAAGGGGGATCAAAGGCTGACACAAGTAATTATAGACCTGTGAGTTTAACTTCTGTTCCCGGAAAATTAATGGAGGCACTGGTGAAAGAAGCACTGCAGGATCATCTAGACAAGACTTCAGTTATAGCTAGGACACAGCATGGTTTTGTTAAGGGGAAGTCTTGCCTGACCAATTTGATTGGATACTATGATGCAGTCACAAAAGAACTGGATGCAGGGAATAACTTTGATATTATATACTTGGATCTTAGAAAGGCTTTTGATACTGTTGCACATGGAAGACTGCTGCACAAATTGAAGCAGTGTGGCATTGGAGGCAAGTTGCTGCTATGGATAAAGGGGTGGTTGAGGGGGAGAAGACAGAGAGTGGTAATCAATGGACACTGCTCATCGTGGACTAATGTTATTAGTGGAGTCCCTCAGGGTTCAGTATTGGGGCCTTTATTGTTTTCTGTATTTATAAATGATATTGATGATGGTATATCAGGCTTAATGTCCAAGTTTGCAGACGATACGAAGGTTGGCAGGGTTGTCAAGGACACTACTGACACTATGCTGCTGCAACAGGATTTGGAAAGGTTGAGCAGATGGGCTTCGAGGTGGCAAATGAAGTTTAACATTGACAAATGTAAAGTACTACATATGGGAAACAGCAACCCCAGAGCAGCGTATCAACTCTGTGGTACTACACTGACAGTGGTAGAGAATGAAAGGGACCTGGGGGTGGTGGTGCAGGCAGATATGAAGTTCTCTGAGCAGTGCAGACGAGCTGCAAGTGTAGCTCATGGTGTATTGTCAATGATATATAGGAATTTTTCTAGCAGGGATAAGGAGGTGATTATTCCCTTGTATAAGGCAATGGTCAGGCCACACCTAGAGTACTGTATACAGGCCTGGAGGCCTCATTTCAGGAAGGATGTAGAGCTGCTGGAACGAGTACAGAGAAGGGCAACTAGATTGGTGAATGGGACAAAGGGGTTCTCTTACGAAGAAAGGCTTAAGTTTTGCAAATTACAGTGTCTGGAAACTAGGCACCAGCGAGGTGATCTGATAGAGGTGTACAAAGCCTTGAATGGTTTGAGCATGCTCAATGCTGATGGGATTCTTCCTCTAGCTCAGAAAAATCACCTGAGAGGGCATAAATTCAAATTGAGGAAAGACAGATGTAGGATAGATGTGCGGAAATTTGCCTTTAGCCAGCGGGTGGTTGGTGGGTGGAACAGACTTCCATCCCTTGTCGTGGAAGTTGATAGCCTAAATACGTTTAAGGCTCAGCTGGACAGGTATTTCGAACGAACAGAGGGGTGAAGTGGAAGTGGTTATTTTTATTTATTTATGTTACTTTTTTTTTTTTTTTTTTTTTTTGGCTGATGCTGCATAAGCTTGCTTTCTTGCATCAAATGCCTCTACTAATGCTAATGCTAACGCTAATGCTAATTATCTATGTAAGTACAGTAAACTTACTCAGCTGATTTCCGATGTATTTTTTTTAATCCCATTTCACTTATTTTAACTGATTTTTATAAAAGTACTAAATTTAAAAAAATCATAGTTTCCAACTTCCATGTACTAGTGGAAAATAAAATAATTAAAATTTGTAATTCTAAAGTTTATTCATTAGGAAGCCAAACAGAAGCAAAATCTTATGATTTTCTTAAATTAACTTACTTGTGATTGTAATTTCTTTGCTTTGTCCAATATATCTTCACCTGTAGTTTGCTCTGCCTCCAGTTCTTCTTCTACCTGGTGTAGTTTAATTTCCAGACTATGTTTTTCATCAAGTAGAAATGAGCTATGAAATACACATAGTTGGATGTAATATACCATTATAAGAATACATATATACAATATCTCATATTATAATTTAGTACCATACTGTATAGTAAGGAAACACAGTTTGAAGAAAGTTTGCTCTGCCTCCAGTTCTTCTTCTACCTGGTGTAGTTTAATTTCCAGACTATGTTTTTCATAGTCTGGAAATTAAACTACAGGGGCTTAGAGGGGAACAGGTATCCTGTGTGTTATCAGACACTCAGCCTAAAACACTGATGGATCCAATATCTCTCTATTACAGAAGATTTAGGAGAAGTCCGGTTGGCCTGCCTCCCTAAAATCCACTCATGCACACCTTCTCGATGGTAAGCCCTGTTACGTCACTTAGGTGGCAACGAACGTGTAGAGTGGTTCTCTTCAAGACGCCTGGTCAGCGTGAAGAGGAAAAGACCAAACCCTCCAGCAATGAGAGCACAACAATACAAATGGCCCTCAGTCCCCAGCAGCTTTCACTCTCCCTCTTACGGCAGCGAGAGGATCAGAGTGGAAGCAGAGGGTGCTAAGAATCTCTGGGTACGACCAGGCTGCCATGCACGGAAATTGAACTTGGCCTGTTATAACGTACGATCACTCATCGGTGAAGACAGGATGTTAGAGCTGGAAAAGGAATTAGAAAATGTGAATTGGAATATCATCGGTTTGGCTGAAACAAGAAGAAGAAATGAATCACTTATAAGTTTATCAAGTGGAAATCTGCTGTACACCAATGGAAACAGTGAAAGGAGTGAAGGTGGAGTTGGGTTTCTGGTCCATAAAGATTTTAAAAACAACATTTTGGAATTCAAAAGTACATCACCAAGGGTGTCAAGACTAATACTCAAGATTTCTAAGAGGTACAAGCTAAAGATTATAATGATTTATGCACCAACATCGAGCCATGATGATGAAGAGGTTGAAGAAATGTACACTGAAATTGAGAGTCTTCTAGATGAGCAGAAAACCCACTACACTATTATTATGGGGGACTTCAATGCTAAAGTTGGAAAAAGGCAAAACAGCGCAGAAAGAGGAACTATAGGAAATTTTGGAATTGGTGAAAGAAATAAAAGAGGTGAAAGACTTGTGGAATTTGCAGAATCTCAAGGAATGTCAGTAATGAACACTTTTTTCAAGAAAAGGGTGAACAGAAAGTGGACATGGAAGAGTCCAAATGGATTAACAACTAATGAAATCGACTTCATCCTCACTAACAGAAGATATGTTGTGAATGATGTTACCGTCCTGAATAAGGTAAATGTTGGAAGTGATCACAGAATGGTAAGATGTACACTTGATATAGATGTAGGAAAGGAAAGGAAAAAACTGACTCGAGTAAATAATACAAAGGTCTTTGAAATAACAGAGGAGGAGAAAAAGCAGTATGTACTGGAACTTAAGAACAAGTTTGAGCTTCTGCAGACTGCTCAGGACCAAGATATCGACGAGGAATATTACAACTTTCTGAAAGTGATAAAGCCCAAGAAACCTATAGGGAAACAGAAATCCAAAGAAGAAAAAATTAGTCAAGAAACACTTGTCATGATGAACCAAAGACGACAAATGAAGAGCAAGAAAAACACTGACAGGGAGAAAATTGAGTATACTGAGTTATGCAAAGCCATTAGAAAGAGACTCAGAGAGGACATAAGAAGATTTAACACAAGAAAAGTAGAACAAGCATTAAGGGAAAACAAAGGATTTAAATCAGCAGCCATGAGCAGTAATACAGAAAGACAAATGATACTGAAACTGAAGAATAGCGATGGTGTACTTATAAACAGCAGAGAAGGCATAATTCAAATAGCAGAAGACTACTATAGAGAATTATACAAGGAACGAGGGAATGATACCAGCAGTAGGGAAGATGGATTGCAAAGTAGCAACACATACGACATACCCGATATTCTTCCTGATGAGGTAGAACATGCATTGAAGAAAATGAAGAATCAGAAAGCCCCGGGGGAAGATGAAGTTACTGTAGAGTTGTTAAAATTGGGAGGAAGAGACATAACACAAAAACTGGGAAGGCTCTTCACAAAGTGCATTAGAAAAGGTGTGATGCCTAAGCAGTGGAATAATGCAATCATAGTTTTGCTGCATAAGAAAGGAGATAAATCAGAAATCGGAAATTATAGACCAATTAGCTTGTTATCCCATATCTACAAGTTGTTCACAAGGGTCATTACTAACAGATTAGAAAGAATACTTGATGAGAATCAACCGAAAGAGCAAGCTGGCTTTAGGACAGGATTCTCAACTATGGATCACCTTCACGTAATGTCACAGCTAATGGAGAAAGCAAATGAATATAAAACACCATTATGCCTGGCATTTGTGGATTATGAAAAGGCATTTGACTCCATACAGCATAAGGCAATGTTTCGGGCACTGGAAAGACAAGGCACAGATACTCCATATGTTATGATTTTGAAGAAAATATATGAGAGTGCTACATCCTTTATTAGACTAGACAAAGACAGTAGCAAATTTAAAATCGAGAAAGGAGTTCGACAAGGAGACACAATATCTCCGAAGCTGTTTACTGCTGCCCTTGAGGAAGCTTTCAGAAGATTAGACTGGTCGCAGAAAGGAGTCAATGTGAACGGAGAGTACCTAAACCATTTACGATTTGCAGATGACATTGTGGTCATAAGCCACGATCCCAAAGAATTAGAGGAAAATCTTAATCAGTTATGCACAGTTAGTAAGGATTTTGGACTAAAGATGAATATGGCTAAAACAAAAGTAATGATGAACAAGTATGCCATGGAAAGGGAAATAATGATTGAAGGAGCAGTAATTGAAAAGGTGGAGTCATATACTTATCTGGGACAAGTTATCAGCTGTAATAATGATAAATGGCTGGAAGTCAACAGAAGAATAAATTTTGGATGGATAGCATTCAGGAAATATAGTCACATACTGAAGAGCAATATCCCACTTTGTCTGAAACGTAAAATAATGAATCAATGTATACTCCCCACCATGACTTATGGAAGTGAAACTTGGGCACTCACCAAAAGAATGGAAGAGAAGCTGAGAACTACACAGCGAAGAATGGAACGAATTATATTGGGAATCAGACTGTTAGATAAGAAGAGAAACACATGGATTAGGCAGCAAACTCAAGTAAAGGACATTCTTATCAAAACTAAAGAACTAAAATGGTCTTGGGCAGGACACATAGCTCGAAGGCATGATGACAGATGGACTAAGAAAATAACAGAATGGTACCCAAGAGGAGCTAGAAGAAAACCTGGAAGACAAAGGCGGAGATGGATAGATGAAATTCATGAGTTTTCGAGTAGTAAATGGATGGCCAGTGCTCAAAACAGAAGGAATTGGAAAGTTGCTGGAGAGGCCTTCATCCTGCAGTGGATTGAAAATGGCTGATGATGATGATGATGATGATGTTTTTCATCAAGTAGAAATGAGCTATGAAATACACATAGTTGGATGTAATATACCATTATAAGAATACATATATACAATATCTCATATTATAATTTAGTACCATACTGTATAGTAAGGAAACACACTTTCTGTGCATTTAGAAAAAAAATTTAAAGTAAAAAAGTTTACAAAAGGATTCTTGTTTATTAGTTATTTAAAAGAAATTAATATCAGGAGTGAAAGAGGAAGTCTAGTTTTTTCCCCACATATGAAGCAATACATGATGTTCATTCACAAGTATTGCTTAATATGCTTTACTTGTGATGAAGCAATACTTATATCTATACCAAGAAGGTCATAAGCCAGAAACAATGTTTAGAAATCTGAGGGGAGGGCTGTTGAAGATGGATATAGCCGAGTGGTCAGGAGCGGGAGTGCAGTAGCACACGCTCTTTGAGTAGACCGGGGTTCAAGCCCCTGACTGCTAAATATGGTCAATCTGCCAACCCACACTGGACCAGCGTGGCAGATTATGGTCCATTTTCCCTCAGCATGAATTGTTGAGGAGGCTTCCGTCCTGCAGTGGTTTGATAATGGCTGCAGTTTTTTTTTTTTTTTTTTTGCATGATATTAGACATTTATTGTTTTATTTAACATCACACATTACATTTTCGAATGCCTTCCAGGATCTTATTTTTGTAGAATTTAATTTTTTAGTGATTTCTTCATCTTAGAATAGCAGTTTGATTTGAGGACCCACAAAAATTCCCTCTTTTATCTTTGCCTCAATCAGAATCAATTTGTGAAAGCCCATTGCTTTCACAAATATTTTTATCAAACCTAACTTGACATGCAATGGAGGTAAATAAATTTTTGCCTTATCCTCCAAAGCAGGATATGTTACATTTTTCTGGCCTGGTGTAGTTCCTGAAAAGTCTGGCCATTTTTTTACCCTGTAGTGGCAATCCGTTGCTCAGTTGTCCCATTTGCAAAAAAGCAGCAGTATTCAGTGTATCCATCTTTCCACCCAGTCAGCAAAGCTACCACTTTTAGGTCAGCACAGCTATTCCATTTATATTTTTGATAGTATTTTTTGCAAAAGAACCTGTAGGTTCTCGTATGTTTCCTTCATGTGAACTGCATGGGCCAATGCTATAGATGGATACTTTTTTTTTATTATGGAGTAAAATTGCTTTCAAACTGACCTTGATGAATCAATAATAAGCCTCCATCGCTCGGGGCCATGCTCCAGATGTAACTCTTTCATTAATTCCTGGACCGTTACAATAAACCAAAGCACCATCCATGGAGTAATTGGTCATTATTTTAGATTGCCTCTTCCTATGAAAAGACACCTTGACATCCTTTTCAAGAAGATTCCACTGCTGAAGTCATAATCCTAGTAAATGCGCCTTGGTTTTGGAGAGGTCCAAATCTCTGACCAAATTGTTCAATTCTGCCTGAGTGATTAGATGCGGCTTTGCAGTATCAAGAGTTGAAAAATCTGGATTTGTCTTGTTCTGGGTTCTGATCCTCATTCAAAGTCAAGTCAATAAGTTTCTGGTAGCTTTGACACTGGCATTGTATCATCATGAGGAATTGGCCTAAGAGCAGAATATATGTTGGGATACTCTACTTTATGCTTGGATTTCCCACAAAAACCAGAAATATTGGTCATGCAAAAGTAACAATCGTTTATGTGGTCTCAAGGTTCCCACCATATCACCAGAACATCAAAAGGCATTAATTTATGACTACCTCTAAGCCAGCCTTGTTAATGTCCTTGAACATGAGCTATGGGAAATCTTTAGAGCCCATACTTTTCTTGATCTCTGACCTTACATCCAAAATAGAGTTCATAGGCTTTTATCACAAATTGCAACAGTGGCTTGCAATTTTAATACCACTTCTCTGCAAATTTAACAAAAGCTATTGGCTTATTTCAGCAAGAATGTGACATATTTCATATACGGTTGAGGTATGTGCACATAAGAACATAATTAAGAAATTGTAGATTTTCATTTATAATTTAAACACAGTTCATAATTTACACTTATGCACACAACACTTGTTTGCAAACACTAATTCAATAAAATGCTTGTTCACTTTGTTCACCACTTGCTCTCTGAAGCACATACACTTTTGAAATATGAAAATGCCTGCATGGTGTGGAACTCACTTGTGTATATACTGGTAGAGAAGTTTCTAGAACATTCATGTTTCTAGAGAACTCCATCAAAAGTTCTAGAACCATCCCAAAATCATCTGGACCATCTTCCACTTGTCCAAAATTCTAGAACATTCAAGAATGTTCTGGAATGTTCTAGAAAGCCCCCAAAATTCTCCAGAAAAAAAAATAGATAAAACAGATGGAAAAGATAATTAAACCAACTACAGGTCTTGGTTTTTGGTCATTAACCTATGATATTTGAAAACTGAGGGTAATGAGAACTTTTTATTTTAGAAGAAGAACTCTTTATTGCATATAAAAGGCACACGGCATACACAATACAAGGCACACAGCTACAAGCCAGGGGTTTTCTTAGTTTTTGAACATATTTTCTACAAGTTTCTGTTGAAATTATTTCAGGAAGGAAATTTATGCCGACCAGTGTTATTCGATATAAACAATATGTAACATAATCACATAACCAATCCAAAAGTGGACAAGAAACACTATAACTGGAGAGTTTGAGTTTGACTTTATGGTTGTGCAGTGGTCTGAAAACCCTTACTAAAACTGGAAAATTGAAAGAAATGGTTGGCTTGGGCTAACAGCCATCAACACTGGATAAATTGAAGAGTAGAAAAAGGTACTTTGAATGGATGAATCCAAATTTGAAATTTTTGGATCCAAGTGTAGAGTTAATGTGAGATGATCAACTGAGGGAAAAAATGGTGCCATATTGTTTAATTCCTACAGTGAAGCACAGTAAAACAGATGCAACCCCCATCATGATTTGGGATTGCTTCTGTTTTTCTGGACTGTCAGAATTGAAGGAATTTTAAGAAAAGATTCTGTATAAGTTTGCTTTCTTGCATTGTATGCTTCTACTAATTGCTAAAGAAGGGCATAAAAATATTCTTGAACATAATGTAATACCCTCTTTACTTCCACTTTGAAGAAATTTTATGAAAACAACAAGAACATTTACAACAAGACAATGACCTGAAGCACAGCTCTAAGCTGTGCATGGACTTTCTGGCAACTAAGCAATTGGAGGGGGGTATTGCAAATTATGGGTGACCACCCCAATTACCTGATTTAAACCCAATAGAGCTTTAATGGGATCATCTAGACCGTCTGGTCTGTGAAATTTACTCATCTTCAAAAAAATTATGGGAGACCTTGCAGATTGCTTGGAATAAAGTTAGTCAAGATGCTATTATAAAATTAATTCCCAGAATACCTCAACTGTGTAAAGCAGAGATAAAATCTTGTGGAGGATATTTTGATGAAAAATCGGTATCATCATCATCATCCGTTTTCAATCCACTGCAGGATGAAGGCCTCTCCAGCAACTTTCCAGTTCCTTCTGTTTTGAGCACTGGCCATCCATTTACTACCCAAAAACTCATGAATTTCATCTATCCATCTCCGCCTTTGTCTTCCAGGTTTTCTTCTAGCTCCTCTTGGGTACCATTCTGTTATTTTCTTAGTCCATCTGTCATTATGTCTTCGAGCTATCTGTCCTGCCCAAGACCATTTTAGTTCTTTAGTTTTGATAAGAATGTCCTTTACTTGAGTTTGCTGCCTAATCCATGTGTTTCTCTTCTTATCTAACAGTCTGATTCCCAATATAATTCGTTCCATTCTTCGCTGTGTAGTTCTCAGCTTCTCTTCCATTCTTTTGGTGAGTGCCCAAGTTTCACTTCCATAAGTCATGGTGGGGAGTATACATTGATTCATTATTTTACGTTTCAGACAAAGTGGGATATTGCTCTTCAGTATGTGACTATATTTCCTGAATGCTATTCATCCAAAATTTATTCTTCTCTTGACTTCCAGCCATTTATCATTATTACAGCTAATAACTTGTCCCAGATAAGTATATGACTCCACCTTTTCAATTACTGCTCCTTCAATCATTATTTCCCTTTCCGTGGCATACTTGTTCATCATTACTTTTGTTTTAGCCATATTCATCTTTAGTCCAAAATCCTTACTAACTGTGCATAACTGATTAAGATTTTCCTCTAATTCTTTGGGATCGTGGCTTATGACCACAATGTCACCTGCAAATCGTAAATGGTTTAGGTACTCTCCATTCACACTGACTCCTTTCTGTGACCAGTCTAATCTTCTGAAAGTGTCCTCAAGCGCAGCAGTAAACAGCTTCGGAGATATTGTGTCTCCTTGTCGAACTCCTTTCTCGATTTTAAACTTGCTACTGTCTTTGTCTAGTCTAATAAAGGAGGTAGCACTTTCATATATTTTCTTCAAAATCGTAATATATGGGGTATCTATGCCTTGTCTTTCCAGTGCCCGAAACATTGCCTTATTCTGTATGGAGTCAAATGTGTTTTCATAATCCCACAAATGCCAGGCATTAGCATTAGTAGAGGCATTTGATGCAAGAAAGCAAGCTTATGCAGCATCAGCCAAAAAAAAAAAAAAAAAAACCCACTTCCACTTCACCCCTCTGTTCGTTCAAAATACCTGTCCAGCTGAGCCTTAAACTTATTTAGGCTATCAACCTCCACGACAAGGGATGGAAGTCTATTCCACCAACCAACCACCCGCTGGCTAAAGGCAAATTTCTGCACGTCTATCCTACATCTGTCTTTCCTCAATTTGAATTTATGCCCTCTCAGATGATTAATCTGAGCTAGAGGAAGAATCCCATAATGGTGTTTTAATTTATTTGCTTTCTCCATTAGCTGTGATATTAGCATTAGCCTTAGTAGAGGCATTTGATGCAAGAAAGCAAGCTTATGCAGCATCAGCCAAAAAAAAAAAAAAAAAAACAACTTCCACTTCACCCCTCTGTTCTATCAAAATATCTGTCCAGCTGAGCCTTAAACTTATTTAGGCCATCAACTTCCACGACAAGCGATGGAAGTCTGTTCCACCAACCAACCACCCTCTGGCTAAAGGCAAATTTCCGCACATCTATCCTGCATCTGTCTTTCCTCAATTTGAATTTATGCCCTCTCAGGTGATTATTCTGAGCGAGAGGAAGAATCCCATCAGCATCGAGCATGCTCAAACCATTCAAGGCTTTATACACCTCTATCAGATCACCTCGCTGGTGCCTAGTCTCCAGACACTGTAATTTGCAAAACTTAAGCCTTTCTTCATAAGAGCACCCCTTTGTTCCATTCACTAATCTTGTTGCCCTTCTCTGTACTCGTTCCAGCAGCTCTACATCCTTCTTGAAATGAGGCCTCCAAATCTGTATACAGTACTCTAGGTGTGGCCTGACCATTGCCTTATACAAGGGAATAATCACCTCCTTATCCTTGCTAGAAAAATTCCTATATATCATTGACAATACACCATGAGCTACTCTTGCAGCCCATCTGCACTGCTCAGAGAACTTCATATTTGTCTGCACATGCATTAATTGAAGGTGATCCATAGTTGAGAATCCTGTCCTAAATCCAGCTTGCTCTTTCGGTTGATTCTCATCAAGTATTCTTTCTAATCTGTTAGTAATGACCCTTGTGAACAACTTGTGGATGTGGGATAACAAGCTAATTGGTCTATAATTTCCAATTTCTGATTTATCTCCTTTCTTATGCAGCAAAACTATGATTGCATTATTCCACTGCTTAGGCGTCACACCTTTTCTAATGCACTTTGTGAAAAGCCTTGCCAGTTTTTGGGTTATGTCTCTTCCTCCCAATTTTAACAATTCTACAGTAACTTCATCATCCCCCGGGGCTTTCCGATTCTTCATTTTCTTCAAGGCATGTTCTGCCTCATCAGGAAGAATATCGGGTATGTCGTATGTGTTGCTACTTTGCAATCCATCTTCTCCATTACTGGTATCATTCCCTCACTCCTTGTATAATTCGCTATAGCAGTCTTCTGCTATTTGAATTATGCCTTCTCTGCTGCTTATAAGTACACCATCACTATTCTTCAGTTGCAGTATCATTTGTCTTTCTGCTCATGGCTGCTGATTTAAATCCTTTGTTTTCCCTTAATTCTTGTTCTACTTTTCTTGTGTTAAATCTTCTTATGTCCTCTCTGAGACTCTTTCTAATGTTTTTGCATAACTCAGTATACTCAATTTTCTCTCTTTGTCAGTGATTTTCTTGCTCTTCATTTGTCGTCTTCGGTTCATCATGACAAGTGTTTCTTGACTAATTTTTTCTTCTTTGGATTTCTGTTTCCCTATAGGTTTCTTGGGCTTTATCACTTTCAGAAAGTTGTTAATATTCCTCGTCGATATCTAGGTCCTGAGCAGTCTGCAGAATCTCAAACTTGTTCTTAAGTTCCAGTACATACTGCTTTTTCTCCTTCTCTGTTATCTCAAAGACCTTTGTATTATTTACTCAAGTCAGTTTTTTCCTTTCCTACATCTATATCAAGTGTACATCTTACCATTCTGCGATCACCTCCAACACTTACCTTATTCAGGATGGTAACATCATTCACAATATATCTTCTGTTAGTGAGGATGAAGGCAATTTCATTAGTTGTTAATATATTTGGACTCTTCCATGTCCACTTTCTGTTCACCCTTTTCTTGAAAAAATGTTCATTTCTGACAGTCCTTGAGATTCTGCAAATTCCACAAGTCTTTCACCTCTTTTATTTCTTTCACCAATTCCAAAATTTCCTATAGTTCCCCTTTCTGCGCTGTTTTGCCTTTTTCCAACCTTAGCATTGAAGTCCCCCATAATAATAGTGTAGTGGGTTTTCTGCTCATCTAGAAGACTCAATTTCGGTGTACATTTCTTCAACCTCTTCATCATCATCATGGCTTGATGTTGGTGCATAAATCATTATAATCTTTAGCTTGTACCTCTTAGAAATCTTGAGTATTAGTCTTGGATGTACTTTTGAATTCCAAAATGTTGTTTTTAAAATCTCTATGGACCAGAAACCCAACTCCACCTTCACTCCTTTCACTATTTCCATTGGTGTACAGCAGATTTCCACTTGATAAACTTATAAGAGATTCATTTCTTGTTCTTGTTTCAGCCAAACCGATGATATTCCAATTCACATTTTCTAATTCCTTTTCCAGCTCTAATATCCTGTCTTCACCGATGAGTGATCGTACATTATAAAAGGCCAAGTTCGGTTTCCGTGCATGGCAGCCTGGTCGTACCCAGAGATTCTTAGCAACCTCTGCTTCCACTCTGATCCTCTCGCTGTAGTAAGAGGGAGAGTGAAAGCTGCTGGGGACTGAGGGCCATTTGTATTGTTGTGCTCTCATATGCTGGAGGATTTGGTCTTTTCCTCTTCACGCTGACCAGGCATCTTGAAGAGAACCACTCTACACGTTCGTTGCCACCTAAGTGACATAACAGGGCTTACTATCGAGAAGGTGTACATGAGTGGATTTTAGGGAGGTAGGCCAACTGGACTTCTCCAAAATCTTCTGTAATAGAGAGATATCAATATTTTTGTTGTGATAAATTTTTAAATGCTTAATAAAAAATCTTAAAATACCCTGCAGTGTGTTGTCTTTTTATATTAAACCTTACATTATCGTGGCTAATCTCAAATTATCACCCATTGCAATTACTGCTATTCTTTCTAAAGTAATGGAGAAATCAATTAACCACCAACTTTTAAACTACCTAGAAACCTTCCATCTATTCAATGATTGCCAGTATGGATTCCATCAGTGTCAATCCACTGGTGATATTCTGGCTTATGTTACCTATATATGGACTAATTCAATGGAAAAGTTCGGCGAAACACAAGCAGTTGCTCTTGACATCTCAAAGGCTTTCGATCGTGTTTGGCATAAATGTCTTCTAAACAAGCTTCCATCTTATGGCTTGCCAACTGTTTTTTGTAATTGGTTATCCAGTTTTCTCTGATTGCTCACTGAGGGTGATGGTAGATGGCTCTCTGTCTTCTAACTTCTCTACTAATGCCAGTGTCCCACAACGTTGAGGTCTTTCCCCCACTCTTTTCCTCTTGTTTTAGCATTTGCAAAGCAAAGGCACATGATGCAAGAAAGCAAGCTTATATAGCATCAACCAAAAAAAAAAAAAAAAAAAAAACCTAATTTCACCAATCCACTCGTTCCAAAAGTTTGTCAAGTTCTGCCTTGAATCTGTTTAAGCTATCAACTTCTACAATGACAGATGGAAGTTTGTTCCAGCAATCAACCACCCGCTGGCTAAAGACAAACTTCCGCACATCTATTCTACAACTCTCTTTTCTCAATTTGAATTTATGCCCTCTCAGGCGATTATTCTGAGCAAGAGGAAAAATCTGCATTTAGCATGCTCAAACCATTCAAGTCTTTATACACCTCAATCAGATCACCTCGCAGGTGCCTAGTCTCCAGACACTGTAATTTTCAAAACTTAATCCTTTCTTCGTAAGAGCAACCATTTGTTCCATTCACTAATCTTGTTGCCCTTCTCTGTACTCGTTCCAACAGCTCTACATCCTTCTTAAAATGAGGCCTCCAGACCTGTATACAGTACTCAAGGTGTGGCCTGACCATTGCCTTATACAAGGGGATAATCGCCTCCTTATCCCTGCTAGAAAAATTCCTGTATATCATTGACAAGACACCATGAGCTAATCTTGCAGACTGTCTGCACTGCACAGAAAACTTCATATCTGCCTGCACAATTACCCCCAGGTCCTTTTCATTCTCTACCACTGTCAGTGTGTTACCACAGAGTTGATACGTTACTCTGGGATTACTGCTTCACATATGTAGTACTTTACATTTGTCAATGTTAAACTTCATTTGTCACCTCTCAGCCCATCTGCTCAACTTTTCTAGATCCTGTTGCAGCCGTGTAGTAGTAGTAGTAGCAGCAGCAGCAGTGGCATTTTATGCAAGAAAGCAAGTGTATGAGCTTATGCAGCATCAGACAAAAAAAAAAAAAAAAATCACACCATTACCTCCAAATGCCTGTCCAGTTCCTCCTTAAATTTATTCAATCTATCAACTTCCACAACGACAGATGGAAGTTTGTTCCAGGAATTAACCACCCGCTGGCTAAAGGCAAATTTCCGCACATCTAATCTACATCTGTCTTTTCTTAATTTGAATTTATGCCCCCTTAGGTTCGTAATCTGAACAAGTGGAAGGATCCCATCAGAATTCAGTGTGCTCAACCCATTCAAGGCCTTAGTTTGTACTGTCATTAGTTTTATTAACAACCCTGCCGGTCTTCATATCATCTGCAAACTTGGACATAAAGCCTGATATACCATCATCAATATCATTTATAAATACAGAAAACAACAATGGACTCAACACTGAACCCTGAGGGACTCCACTAATAACATTAGTCCATGAAGAGCAGTGTCCATTGATTACCACTCTCTGTCTTCTCCCACTCAACCATCCCTTTATCCATAGCAGCAATTTGCCTTCAATGCCACCCTGCTCCAATTTGTGCAGCAGTCTTCCATGTGCAAACAGTATCAAATGCTTTTCTAAGATCCAAATATATGATATCAAAGTTATTCTTTGCTTCCAGTTCCTTTGTGACTACATCACAGTATCCAATCAAATTATTCAGACAAGACTTCCCTTTAACAAACCCATGCTGTGTCCGAGCTATAACTGAAGTCTTGTCTAGATGATCCTACAATGCTTCTTTAACCAGTGCCTTCATTATTTTCCCTGGAACAGAAGTTAAACTAACAGGTCTGTAATTACTTGTCTCCCTTTGATCCTCCTTTGTGGATTGGGGTCACATTTGCACATCTCCAGTCCATGGGTACCTTGCCTGAGTCCAGGGAATCTCTCATAATATGGCTAAGGGCTTGCTTACTTCCTTTGCTGCCTCCTTTAATATAACTGGATAGATCCATTCACCCCAGGTGCCTTTCTTGTGTTTATCTTCAACAATTTTGTTGCACATGGAAGACTGCTACACAAATTGGAGCAGTGTGACATTGAAGGCAAATTGCTGCTATGGATAAAGGGGTGGTTGAGTGGGAGAAGACAGAGAGTGGTAATCAATGGACACTGCTCATCGTGGACTAATGTTATTAGTGGAGTCCCTCAGGGCTCAGTGTTGGGTCCATTATTGTTTTCTGTATTTATAAATGATATTGATGATGGTATATCAAGCTTAATGTCCAAGTTTGCAGATGATACAAAGGTTGGCAGGGTTGTCAAGGACACTACTGACACTACACTGCTGCAACAGGATCTGGAAAGGTTGAGCAGATGGGCTGAGAGGGGGCAAATGAAGTTTAACATTGACAAATGTAAAGTACTACACATTGGAAACAGCAACCCCAGGGCAACGTATCAACTCTGTGGTACTACACTGACAGTGGTAGAGAATGAAAGGGACTTGGGGGTGATTGTGCAGGCAGATATGAAGTTCTCTGAGCAGTGCAGACGGGCTGCAAGAGTAGCTCATGGAGTATTGTCAATGATATACAGGAATTTTTCCAGCAAGGATAAGGAGGTGATTATTCCATTGTATAAGGCAATGGTCAGGCCACACCTAGAGTACTGTATACAGGTCTGGAGGCCTCATTTCAAGAAGGATGTAGAGCTGCTGGAACGAGTACAGAGAAGGGCAACAAGATTAGCGAATGGAACAAAGGGGTGCTCTTACGAGGAAAGGCTTAAGTTTTGCAAATTACAGTGTCTGGAGACTAGGCACCAGCGAGGTGATCTGATAGAGGTGTATAAAGCCTTGAATGGTTTAAGCATGCTCAATGCTGATGGGATTCTTCCTCTAGCTCAGAAAAATCACCTGAGAGGGCATAAATTCAAATTGAGGAAAGACAGATGTAGGATAGACGTGCGGAAATTTGCCTTTAGCCAGCGGGTGGTTGGTTGGTGGAACAGACTGCCATCCCTTGTGGTGGAGGTTGATAGCCTAAATAAGTTTAAGGTTCAGCTGGACAGGTAATTTGAACGAACAGAGGGGTGAAGTGGAAGTGGGTTTTTTTTTTTTTTTTTTTTTTTTTTTTGGCTGATGCTGCATAAGCTTGCTTTCTTGCATCAAATGCCTTTACTAATGCTAAATGCTAATGCTAATTTCTCCTTCACTTTACTCCCAGTTATTACTAGATTATCTAGCTTACTGCTAGAGTTGAATACACCTCTGGCATTCCCCTCCCTGAATAACTCATGTGTGAATGTTGATGCAAAGTATTCATTTAGTTTGTTTGCTACCTGAGCAGGATCATCAACAGTTGAACTATCAATATCAAGTGGACCAATCTGATTCATCCTCTTCCTTCTAGAGTTTACATAAGTAAAGAACTGTTTGCTTTTTTCTTTGCATCCTTTACCAAAGATTTCTCGTAATCTGCCTTCACCTGCCTAACCTCCTTTGTAACTTTTTACAGATCAGCTTAAATCTATCATAGGCTTCTGTGCCACATGTTAATTTATATGTATCTCATGCATTTTTCTTCTCTGTCACATGTCTAATTAGTTCATCTGACATCCATTTAGGCCTAAATCTTGAATAATATTTTTCTGTTGTTGGTATGAAAAGCCTAGTAGCTTCCATGATAAGTTCTTTGAGTGCTTCCCATTTTAAATTTTCTGTTGGTAATATCATCAATTGGTTCCACTGCATAGAATTTGAATACTTGTCTCAGACCAAAGTAGTCACCTTTCCGAAAGAAAAAACCCTTCCCTTTACCCTTGATGGTAGTTAACCTCTTTGAGTAAATCCCACTTCAGCACACTGTGATCACTGCTTAGTGGTTCCTTTATCTGCAGATTCTTGATCCATGAAGAATCACTACTGATAATCAAATCAAGAGTATTACTCCTCTACTTGCCTCCCGAACATGCTGCCGTAGAAAACAATCATCGAATTAATCCATAAAAGCCTTGCTAGTGTGTGTCCAACCCACAAATTCCAGTCAATATCCAGGAAATTAAAATCCCCCATTATAAGACACTCTAATTTACTGGCCCACTCTATTTCTCTGCACAATTTCTCATTATACGTATCAGATTCATTAGGCCTATAACACACACACACACACCTACTCTCATTTTTCCTTTCCCAGTGCTTATGTCGCACCAAGCAGCCTCAACATTGCATTATCCACCCACATCAATTGGATGCCCTTCCTTAGATTTTATGTGTTTCTTAACTAACAGCATAACCCCTCCTCCCTTCCTGTCCTGTCTATCCTTTCTGCGCACATTGTTCTCCCCAAATTCCAGTTCTGCTTATGCCTGCACTGCTCATGTCTGTGTGACACCATGTCTCTGATATCCCAACAATATTTGCTTTTTATGTCTTGACTAGCACTTCAAGCTCATCGAATTTATTAACTATACTCCTAGCATTGGTGTACATGCAAGTTTACATGCACCTGTTTCTACTCTTAATTACCCTAACACAACCCATGTATTTACTTGTTCCACTTTGACTCCCAGCAATCCTGGAAATTCCTATTGCCTTGCTTTCCAGGCTGCTACGCAATTGCATTTCAATAGAAGTAGTGCAAGAATCACTTTTACCTCTGCCAGCGGCTACTGTCAATCTATTAGTCCGTGTAACCCCCCAAGCTAGCAGTTTTCCGACCCACCTAACTCTGCCTCGATAGCATCAGCAAATATTCTTGCACCGTTTCTATTTAAGTGTATCCCATCCCTGTAGAAGCAGTCTCTCCTGTTAACAAGCACAGACCAGGCTGAGAAAAATTCTACTCCTTGAGCCTTGCACAATCTCACCAGAGCCGAATTGATCGACAAGGCTCTCATCATATATTCCCTTCTATCGTGTCTGCGCAGAATTGAAGACACTTTCAAATTGAAATCTTAACTCACGGCTTTTTTTTAGCATTGTCTTATATAATGTCTATATTAACGACCTTCTTCCATTGACTGGAAATCCTATCTATAGTTTTGCCGATGATAGCACATTGCATTCAACTTTCCATTTTGAGAAACCTTGTCCTGCTTAATCAGCTTCAACTTCTCGAAAATCTGCTACCAATTCCTTAAATGCCCATCTCCAGATAATTCTCCAGTGGGGCAAAGACAAAGTCGATTTCAATCCTTGTAAAACTCAGTCTTGTCTTATATCTTGCAAAAAGGATTCTTCTGCTCCTATGCTTATCTTTGGTGACACTCCAATTTTTAGAGACTCCAATGACAAGCACATATCTTCTGATTCATCTTCTTTCTTCTAGAATTTACATAAGTAAAGAACTCTTTCCTTATGTAAACTAAATATTCATTTAGTTTGTTAGCTACCTGAGCAGGATCATCAACAGTTGAACCATCGATATCCAGTGGGCCAATCTGATTCATCTCTTTCCTTCTGGAATTTCATAAGTAAAGAACTCTTTGCTGTTTTTCTTTGCATCCTTTGCCAAAGTTTTCTCGTAATCTGACTTTGCCTGCTTAAGCTCCTTTGCGATTTGGTTACAGACCAGCTTATATCTCTCTTAGGCTTCTGTGTCACCCATTAATTTATATGTATCCCATGCATTTTTCTTCTCTTCCACAAATCTCATTAGTTCATCTGACATCCATTTATTCCTGAAACGTGAACAATATTTCTTATCTGGTATGAAAAGCCTAGTAGCTTCCAAGATAAGTTATTTGAATGCTTCTCATTTTGAATCATCAGTTGGTCCCACCATATAGAATTTAAATATTGTCTCAGACCTTAATTATCCTTTATAACTTTATAAATACTTCTTGCTTTTGCTTGACTGGCCATTGGACTCAGGGGACTTGCCTCTGAATCTGATTTTCCATCCATATTATTAATTAATAGCTTTTCCATCCTCGATTTAGCACCTGAACGCTGTTTGGTGATCACTGTTGATCTTAACTCTGTTGATTCTTTAACATGTTATTTTATATGTGCACTGTCCCTTAAAATGGTGTTGACTGTTGAAGCAGCGAGACCTAATTCTGTGCAATAGAAGACAAACTTTGTGCTGCTTCATACTTCTTAATTAATCATCTTCATTTCTAAATCAATTTTGTTTTGTTTCCTAGCACTGCCAGCACTTGTGCTTTCTGTTGGTCCCTTTCCCTTCACCATTGTAATAAATAAATTGGAATGAAGAGAAGATTCTGAAAATTTATTTATGTTTTTTATATGATTGAAGATTTCAGTGAAGGGTAATTCATTCCACCATAATATGATAATGTAAATATCCACCAAATTCCAGTTATCAGAATTATCACAAATGCAATAATCGAGTTTACTACCCATTTCTAATAGATTGCGATAACAGAAAAGCCAAATATTATTAACCGGGAAGTGCAAATTGTTTTTATTGTCTTATTGTAGTGACCTCCAGAAATGTGTTTTAGAAAAATATCACAAAGGTGTTCAAGATTGATTCTTATAACAGAACATATGATAACGATGAAAGTGTACTGCAATTTCCATTATAAAAATGACATTTCAGAGAGATAAATAGCTTGTTATATAGTGGAAATTTCAACTTCCGAAGTCTGGGTAAGAATTACCAAAAAAAAAAAAAAAAAAAAAAACAATGTCCCTGGGTTCACATTACGATATTTTCATGATACCTCGAAATAATATGGGAAAATACATTTCCCAAATTATTTTAAGTTTGCACCAGCAAAAACTTACGTAAAGCCTGCAAAAACTTATGTAAAGTCGAATTTTCGTAAGTCAAGTATTACGTAAGCTGGGGAGTGCCTGTATTGTCAATTAATTAAACTTATTACTTTCTTTGTTAATCAATTGTATTCAAATGGAAATCATGCCCCAGACTACAGCAGCAAAGCAATGGGCACAAAGTAGTACCCCTTGTGCCTGTTGCCACAGCACTGGTTTTCTCCAGTGCTGTGGCTTGGAGAAAACCAAAGGGAGTGATTCTCTATCGCATCACAGTCTAAAATGACAGTTGCTTTTTGAATTAGCAATAGCATTAGCAGTGGCAAATGATGCAAAAAGAAACCAAGCTTATACAGCATCAGCCAAAAATAAAACAATAATAACCTCCAATTTTACCTATTCATTTCCTCCACTAGTTTGTCTAGTTCTTCCTTGAACTTATTTAAGCTATCAACTTCCACAAAAAAGATGGAAGTTTGTCCAGCAATCAATTCAAACCTTAAGCGTTCAAACCTTAAGCATTCAAACCTTAAGCACCTCAATCAGATCATCTTGCAGGTGCCTAGTCACCAGATGCTGCAATTTGTAGAACTTAAGTCTTTCTTGGTAACAGCAACCCTTTGTTCTACTCACCAATCTCATTGTCCTGTTTTGTGCTCGTTCAAGCAGCTCCACATCCTTTCTAAAATGAGGCCTCCAGATTTGTATGCCATACTCAAGATATAGCCTGACCATTGCCTTATACAATGTGATAATCAAATCCATATACCTGCTAGCAAAATTCCTGTATATCATGGACAAAACTCCATGAGCTGGCAGCTTGTCTGCATTGCTCAGAGAACTTCATGTCTGGCTCCACAGTTATCCATAGGTCTTTTTCATTTTCTACTATGCTGAGTGTAATATTAGACGGTTGGTACTTATCTTTGGTAATTGCTACCCTTAGGCAATATTTTGTATTTATCACTGTTAAACTTCAAATGCCATTTCTCATCCCATCTGCCTAATTTTTCTAGATCTTGTTGCAGTATCACACTGTCATTAACCACCCTGCCAACCTTTGTATCAACTGCAAAGTTTGGACATTAAGCCTGATATGCCTTCATCAGTATTATTGATAAATATAGAAAACTACAATGGGCCCAACACTGAACCCTGGAGCACTCCACTAATAACATTAGTCCACTCAACAATCCCTTTATCTATTGCAGCAAATTGCCCTTAATGCCACACTGTTGCAATCTGTACAGCAGTCTTTTATGTGCAACAGTATTGGAAGCTTTGCTGAAACCCAAGTATATGATTTCAAAATTATTTTTTGCATCCAGTTCCTTGGTCATTGCATCATAGTATCCTATCCGATTCAAGACTGCCGCTTAATCAATCCATTCTGTGATTGCAGTATATTGCATGCCTGTCCAGATGGCCCTGCATTACTTCTTTAACCAGTGATTCCATTATTTTTCCTGGGAACAGACATTAAACTACCAGGTCTATAATTACTCATATTGCCTTTTTGAACATTTTTTTATGAATTGGGGATACATTCACACATATCCAGTACATAGGAATCTGTTTTGAATCCAAGGATTCTTTCATAATTATGGTTAAGGGTTTGCTTACTTCCTTTTGTGCCTCCCTTAATATAACTGGATAGACTGCATCCACCATAAGTGTCTTTCTAATGTTTAACTTCAACAATTTCTCTTCCACTTTCATCTCAGTTATTACAAAATCATTTAGCTCCCTGTTAGAGTTTGATTAATTTGGGGCAAAAAAGAATACCTCGTGTGAATGTAAATGCAAAATACTCATTCAGTTTGTCAGCAATGTGAGCAGGATCATCAACAGTCAAACCATCGATATAGAGTGGCCAATTTGATTCATCCCTTTCCTTCTAGTATTCACATAAGAAAAAAAAAGTAGTTGCATCCTTTGCCAAAGATTTCTTGTAAACTGCCTTCACTTGTCCAACCTTCCTTGTGACTTGATTACAGACTAGTTTATATCCACCATAGGATTCTGTATTTCCCGATAATTTATATGCATCCCATGTACTTTTCTTTACTGCCATGAGTTTTATCAGTTCATCTGATATCCATTTTGGCCTATAGTTTTAAGAGTATTTCTTAGTTTGTATGAAAAGCTTAGTAATTAATTCTATGATTAATTCCTTGAACTCTTCCCATTTAGAATTTTTTAATGGTAACATCATCAGTTGGTCCCACTGAGGAGTATTTAAAAACTATCTGAGACCACCATAGCCACCTTTAGGAAAGCAAAAACCCCTCCCTTTTCCTTTTTTAGTTGATTCCAAATCAATACACTGTGATCACTGCCACCTGGTCATTGTTTAATCTGCAGTTTTCTTAATGCACGAATAATCACTGCTGATAATCAGAACAAGAGTAGTACTCCATCTTGTTTGCTCTCTAACATGCTGGTGTAGAAAACTGTGTCCAATTAATCCAAAAAAAGTCTTGCTAGGCTGACCAACCCACAAGTTCCAGTGAATATCTGGAAAGTTAAAATCCCCCTTATAGGACATTCTGATTTACTTGCCCAGTCTGTATCTCTGTTATGCAGTTCATTTAATTCATCAGAGTCATTACACCTATAATACACTCCTACACTCAATTTTGCTTTTCAGGGGCTTACGTCACACCTGACTGATTCAACATTTCACCCATATCAACTGAACTGGATGCACTGCCTTAGATTTTATGTGATTCTTAAATAAGAGCATACCCCCCCCCCCTCCCTCCTCTCTTGTCTGGCCTTTCTATAAATATTGTACTCCCCATATTCAAATTCTGCATTCCTTATATATGACACCACATCTCTAAAATCCCAACAATATCTGTATTTCATGTCTTATGTCATGAAATACAGACAGTGTTGTGACCAGTACTCTCAAATTAAGTTAATATCTGTAGAAATTTCTATTACTTTAAACTGATAATGAACAGACTTATTTTTTCCTGTCTAAATTCTAATTTTATGACTTAAAATTTATCTACCAGTCTATATATATATATATATATATATATATAATACAATAGGTTAAAACGTGAAGTGGCAATGGGGAGATAAATATAAGAATAAACATGATATGACAAATGCACCTGAGTGTGCAAAGCAGCAGCAAAGGATGCAAAAGTTTATATATGCAAGTTGAAATAAATAGGTCTGATAAAAGTGTGAAGATGGATGCATAATTTACACAGAATGCCAAACACTAATAGGAAAAGGACAGCAGAAATAGGAAATATTTTAGGTAATATTAAAGAATGTGAAAATCCGGTAAGTTATAAAATTAAGAAGATTATAGGCTGAACTGAAAAGCCAATTAGAGAGGAGGGAACTGTAAAATAAAAATGATTAAACTAATAAAAGTCATAGCATCAGATATGGGTGGGCAGTTTGGGCTAAAGTCAAAAAAAAGGGGAAGAGCAATTTTGATTCATTATCAGGTATATCATCAGGGGACTACACCTGATCATGTACCAAGGACTGTATTTCTATACTTGTCCATACCTGTGGAAGAGATGCAAATTTAAGAATAAAAGTAAATGGGATAAAGCAGTACAACTCACAAAATATGAACAAGGTTTTCACATTCTTTCTTTCTTTTTTACACCTACAATAGTCCCTATTTCTGATATACTTTTCCTATTAATGTTTGGCATTCTGTGCAAATTACGCATCCATCATCACACGTTTATCAGACCTACTTATTCCAACTTGCATATATATATATATATATATATATATATATATATAGTTTACGTTTAGACTGGAAAATTACAACTTCCTCATCACTCATTCTTTCAATTATTCCATTAGTAAACTGCTGGGGATATTTCAGTTGAATAAAGAAGCACTGTTGTAATTACTGTAATCAGGAGTTTTCAAATTTTAATACATTAAAAATTTTAAATAAGATTTAATATTCTTTAATTTGAACTATTATACAAAATTATACAAAAGATATATTACCTCTTAGAAGAAAGAGTATTGACCTCATCTATCAAATCTTCTTTTTGCTTTTCTAAAGTACGGCAGGTTTTTTCAGAACTCTCTAATTGTTCCTGAACCCGGACAACTTCCTCTTCCATGGTTTTTAATTTCTTTTCTGTGTCTTTTGTCTGGACAACTAATCCCTCATGAACTGTGTGCTTCTGTTCTGATTCCTTCTGGACATCTTTCAGTTGGGTCTATATATAATAAAGTAAAATTTTTATTATTTAAATTTAACTAATGCACAAGTTAGTACAATTGCATCATTTCTGTCCGTAGCCAACTACTTAAGTAGTTATAAATTGGTCATTAAGTATATCTCATATTGTGAATATCTTCACAATGAATTGCCATGATATTGCACTACCTCAAATAAGCAACGCTTCACCATAGGAGAAGAGGCACCTCCGTAGCCAGGTGGGAAGGAGCAACAGTGCGTAGCGCACGCTTCTTGATTAGACCGGGGTTCGAGCCCGTCACCACCAAATACGGAGGATGTGGAAAGGTCAGGGAATGACCACTGCATATTCCCGGAGCAATATAGCCTTAGTTGCTAATGCTCCTAAAAACCAAACAACAAACAAACAAACCATAGGAGAAGACTATTGTTACTTTTTCTCAGCGAATACCATCACCCATATGGCATTGTTTTGGAGCTTATTGGCGCCTCATGAGTGGGTGGGAAAGATACCCTGGGTACAAATAGGCTTGGGACAGATGTTCAATTTTCTCCCAGTAGTAATATGTACTAGTGAAGGCTGCATGAATGCATGGATGCATAGTAAGGTACATTTGCCAACAACCCCCAAGAAGTTTGGGGGAGAGCGAGAGCATGAAGGATGCTCAAACCTATCACACACTTTGTATGTAGCTAATAGACTTGTTAAAGAAAAGTCACATTTTTATCAAATATGAGCCCAAAAAAATTCATGTCTGGTACTACTGGAATAACATTTTGCCAAAGCTTCAATTCAGGTTCTGAATAAAGATTATGATTGCAGCACAAATGTATTGAAATAATCTTCTGTGGTCAGATTCTGAAGTAAGAGGATTGATTTGTGATTTCCTGCCTCTCATCATAGCAAAAGTGAAACAAAATTGCCTAGAATTTTTCTTAATGGAGGCTTCTAAATTAGTGCAAATGATCATTCTATATGCAGTAAATTAATCAACATCATTATAATGGCATTATTTCATTTCATCTCATATTGTGAATGTGCTTTCACAACGAGTTTCCATTCGAGTATACTCCAAATAAGTAAACTACTTCATTAGAGAAGACTATTGTTATTTATTTGTGGTGGATACCACCACCCAGATGGCCATTTCAGGGTTATTTGGCCCTTCATATGGGTGGGTAAGTACCCTGAAAGTATAACAGCTGATATCCCAGTTGTGAAATTAAGTGCACAATACGAGAGATGCAAATAGTGTTTGTATAGAAGTTTAATACTTAATAAAAATTCAAGGCAAAAGCCTCAGACAGCAGGAAATTTACAGAGATATAAGTTAGTATTAGTTTTAGTAATGGCCATATGGTGCAAGGAAGCCTAAGCTTATGCTACACCAGCCAAAAAACAAAGAAAGATTAAAATAATAATAATAATAAAAGAAAAGGAAATAGACAACCTATGCATTTCCCCCCTCCTGTAGGTAACTATCCAGCTAACCTTTAAATTTCCCCAAACTGTCAGCCTCAACCACTCGCTGGCTAAAATAAAACTTTCTGCAATCCAGTCTAAATATCTCTCCCCATAATTCGAATTTATGGCACCTATTTCTAGAATCATTTATAACCATGAAAATTTCATTCTCATTCATTTTACTTATGCCTCTCAGTGCCTTGGGACTGAGTTTGTGTCTCTTTATATTACCCAGTTTTGCTTTGGAACCTTATTGGTAGTTGATTTGATCTTTGCAAAGCCAACTGGACCTCATCCCTCCAAAAGCTACATGTATTGATTGCTCATTTATTCTAGAAGGTCCCAGTTTCTGAGGTTTCTTTCATTTTTCCAGCTAAGACAGAAACAGTATAATAATTCCCCATACTGTGGATGTTTCTCTTGAATAATGAGACTCTTTAGATATAGTAATCAAATATAGAGATTTAATTTTCACATCTAAATTTTCTTAGTTTTATACATAGCATTATAACTCTAAAATGAAAATTATATACACCTATTTACAACTCTTTTTACACTTCCAACAAATTTTTTTTCTGTTGATAGTCCTAATAGAGGATCATAGCTCTGGTAACAATTACTTATTCAGATTCTCAACACCCATAAGTGATATTTAAGATGCATACCCATATATATATATATATAAACCTTGGTTGCCTTACAATATATGGTTATAGCTCTAGTTACAGCCTTTTTAATTCTGAACCACACATAATTGTTCTTAAAATATCTATACATATATCCAACTTGAAAAAACACTTCAATACTAGTAGTGACATGAACCTACCAGTTATGGTCATAGTGACAAATACCTTTTTAATTCTTTAACACATATAAATGATTCTTAAAATACTTATATATATATTTATCTTAAAACACTTCAATACTAGTTGTAACATGAACATACTCTTGATTTCTAAGATTCTCTTCTTGTGATACAGAATAGCAACACTTTCTTTTATCAATGCCGTTAATTCATAGTGGGCTAACACATTCTCTGGCAATATTAGTTAACAAGGTCATACTGCCTTTAGTACTATTAAATGTTTCAAACATGTTACTTAATCCAATGCAAATTCCAAATGTGGACTAGTCCAGCAGTCTTTCTACTATCCCAATTCCTAGCAATAAATACAATAGGGACTTACTTTCCCTGTCTTTACTTCCTCCCACTGCCTCGATATATTCCTCTTCTCCAAGATTCCTAAGCCTAGGTGTCCTCCTTATGGTTCCTGCAGGGTTACTGGTTGGGTTCCATCCTTCTTTAATATTTTTCCATGCATGTGAAGGATCGCTTAAACTCCTAGCTGTCTCACTTTACCTCTATTTTGTTTTCTTTCCTTCAGTTTCCCACTACTATATTTCGCCCTTCTATGTTCCCTTTTTCCCACACTTTTCGTAACTTTATTTCTGAGAGAAAAAATAGATACGTATAATGATAACCCAGTTTAATGTAATAATAAAATATATAATAATAAGTAACAGGCAGTAGCTTTCAAGACTAACGAGTCTCTTTTTCAACTGAATTCAAATACAAATACAACGGATAAGTGCAATGAGCTGAGTGAGGCATGCTATTCATTTGCTATTGCTGTTGCACGGATGTGCGCTGTTTTACTACACTGATCATCTAGCATTAAAACGGTTGTCTCTAGGATGGGGTGTAGACATATGCCTTTGTGTTGGTTTATTGCCTTTGGATTGTTTAATATGTTCAGTGACTCTAGCCATAGGTGGTGGCGAAAGTGTCTTGAGTGGTCTACTATTTCAAAGTCACGTTTGGGATCAGGATCGTGGTTGGTGGCCCAAAAATGTTCGGCGACTGCGGACTGGTCAGTTTTGGCAAGCGGGATTGCTCTGTCATGTTCTGTAAGGTGATCTTGGAGACGTCTTGATGTTTCTCCTATGTAGCAGCTGTCACAGTCTCTACAGGTGATGCAATATACTACATTAATGCGTAAGAGAGGTGTGACAGGAGTCTTCACACTGGAGACAAGTGAACATAGGTTCCTGCAGGGTAGTAGTAGTAGTGGCATGTGATGCAAGAAAGCAAATGTATGAGCTTATGCAGCATCAGCCAAAAAAAAAAAAAAAATCACACCATTCCCTCCAAATGCCTGTCCAGTTCCTCCTTAAATTTATTCAAGCTATCAACTTCCACAACGACAGATGGAAGTTTGTTCCAGCAATTAACCACCCGCTGGCTAAAGGCAAATTTCCGCATATCTATTCTACATCTGTCTTTTCTTAATTTGAATTTATGCCCCCTTAGGTTCGTAATCTGAACAAGTGGAAGGATCACATCAGAATTCAGCGTGCTCAATCCATTCAAGGCCTTATATACCTCAATCAGATCACCGCGCAGGTGCCTAGTCTCCAGCCACTGCAATTTGCAGAACTTAAGCCTCTCTTGGTAAGAGGATCCCTTCATTCCCCTCACCAATCTTGTTGCCCTTCTCTCTACCCGCTCAAGTAAATCTACATCCTTCCTAAAATGAGGTCTCCACACCTGTACGCAGTACTCAAGGCGTGGCCTGACCATTGACTTATACAGAGGGATAATCACCTCCTTTTCCCTGCTAGCAAAATTCCTATATATCATTGACAAAACCCCATGACCTGCCCTGGCAGCCTGTCTGCATTGTTCAGAGAACTTCATATCTGACTGCACAATTACTCCCAGGTCTTTTTCATTTTCTACCACCTTAAGTGTAGTACCACACAGTTGGTACGTTTCTCTGGGGTTATTTCTACCCATATGCAGTACTTTGCATTTTTCAAGGTTAAACTTCAGTTGCCACTTCTTAGCCCATCTGCCCAAATTATCTAGATCCTGTTGCAGTAGCAGACTGCCATTACTGTCATTAACAACCCTGCCAACCTTTGTATCATCTGTAAACTTCGACATTAAGCCTGATATACCTTCATCAATATCATTGATAAATATACAAAACAACAGTGGACCTAACACTGAACCCTGTGGGACTCCACTAATAACATTAGTCCAAGAAGAGCAGCACCCATTGATTACCACCTTCTGTCTTCTCGCACTTAACCATCCTTTTATCCATTGTAGCAACTTACCCTTAATACCATTCTGCTCCAATTTGTACAATAGTCTTCCATGCGCAACAGTGTCAAAAGCTTTCCTGAAATCCAAATATATGATATCAAAATTGTTTTTTGCATCCAGTTCCTTTGTAACCACATCATAATATCCTATCAAATTTGTCAGACAAGACTTTCCCTTAACAAACCCATGCTGTGTCTGTCTGAATTATTGCTGCAGTCTTGTCTAGATGATCCTGCAATGCATCTTTAACCAGCGACTCCATTATTTTACCCGGAACAGAAGTTAAACTAACTGGTCTGTAATTACTCGTGTCACCCTTCGATCCCCCTTTGTGAATTGGGGATACATTTGCACATCTTCAGTCCGTGGGAACCTCCCCTGAGTCCAAGGATGCCCTCATAATTATGGCTAATAATTATGGTAAGTTGCCTTGCCGCCTCCTTTAATATAACTGGATAGATCCCATCCACCCCAGGTGCTTTTCTTACGTTTAACTTCAACAATTTCTCTTCCACTTTGCTCTCAGTTATTACAAGATCATTAAGCACCCTGCTACAATTTGATAACCTTCTGCCATTTTCAAACCTTAATAATTCCTCACGTGTGAATGTAGATGCAAAATACTCAATTCAGTTTGTTTGCCATCTGAGCAGGATCATCAACAGTCGAACCATCGATGTCAAGTGGACCAATCAGATTCATCCCCTTCCTTTTAGAGTTTATATAAGTAAAGAAATCCTTGCTGTTTTTCTTAGCATCTTTTGCCAAGGATTTCTCGTAATCTGCCTTCGCCTGCCGAACCTCCTTTGTGACCTGATTACAGATTAACTTATATCTGCCATAGGCTTCTGGGTCGCTTGATAATTTATATGCATCCCATGCATTTTTCTTCTCTGTTACGAGTCTCATTAGTTCATCTGACAACCATTTAGGCCTAAACCTTGAACAATATTTCTTAATAGGTATGAAACTTTTAGTAGCTTCCACGATTAATTCCTTGAATGCTTCCCACTTAGAATTTATTGTTGGTAACATCGTCAGTTGATCCCACTGTACAGAATTTAAAAACTGTCGGAGACCACTGTACTCGCCTTTACGGACGCAAAAACCCTTTCCTTTACCCCTGATGGTAATTAAATCTTTAAGTAAATCCCACGTCAGTACACTGTGATCACTGCAACCTAGTGGTTCTTTTATCTGCAAATTCCTAATACATGAATGATCACTGCTGATAACCAGATCAAGAGTATTACTTTCTCTGGTTGCCTCTCGAACATGCTGCTGTAGAAAACAATCATCCAATAAATCCACAAAAGTCTGACTAGTGTGTGAGTGCCCAACTCACAAGTTCCAGTCAATATCTGGGAAGTTAAAATCCCCCATTATAAGACATTGTGATTTACTAGCCCACTCTATTTCTCTGTACAATTGTTCATTGTACTCATTCGAGTCATTAGGCCTATAACACACTCCTACTCTAATTTTTGCTTTCGCAGTACTTATGTCACACCAAACTGACTCAACAGTGCACTGTTCATCTGTATCAACTGGATGCACTTCTTTTGATTTTATATTTTTCTTTATTAACAGCATAACACCTCCTCCCTTCCTATCCTGTCTATCCTTTCTGTACACATTGTACTCCCCAAATTCCAGTTCGGCATTCCTTATATCTGGGTGACACCACGTCTCTGATATCCCAACAATATCCGCCTTTGATGTCTTGACCAACACTTCAAATTCATCAAATTTATTTACTATACTTCTAGCATTGGTATACATGCAAGTATACATGCACCTATTCCTATTCCCAGCCACTCTAACACATCCTATATACCCACCTGTTTCACGATGACTGACATCCGTCCGTGCACGCATTTGATGTTGAAATTTCTAAGAATCTTCGAGATCCGTCCTGACACGCCTGGATAATAGGGAATGTAGGCGGACGGTATACCATCTTGGTTCGGTGGTCTTGGGTGGGGATGTGAGTTCTTCTGCCTGTAATAGGCACTTGCTTAGCACATGGTATGGATAACCACATTTGGTTAGGTTCGCCTTCACACGGGAGATCTTGTTATGCCTAATTGCATCAGTGCTGCAATGGCTCCAAGCCCTGGAGAATAGGGTGCGGGCAGTGCTATTGAGATGACTTGGTGCGTGGCCGGATCTGTAATTGAGGCGCCTCAGCAAACGGGAGCGCGTCGTTGACCTCTAACTCTATAGTAAACTGAATCCTGAAAAGTGAAGATGCTGGTAGACTGAATCCTCAAAATCTTCACTTTTGAGGATTCAGTCTACCAGCAGATACATGGCACTGCTATGGGTGCCCCTGTTAGTTCCGTAGTAGCCAACATTGCCATGGAAGATCTGGAGGAGCAGATACACCTGAACCCACCTGCACCTATTACAACATGGTGCAGATATGTTGCCGATATTTTTACTGTAATACTATGTGACTCTGAAACAGCACTACTGGAATACCTCAATTCCCTATCTAATTTCATCCAGTTTACTATAGAGTTAGAGGTCAACGATGCGCTCCCGTTTGCTGAGGCGCCTCCGTAGCCAGGTGGGAAGGAGCAGCAGTGCATAGCACACGCTTCTTGATTAGATTGGGGTTCGAGCCCGTCACCATCAAATATGGAGGATGCGGAAAGGTCAGGGAATGACCACCGCATATCCCGGAGCAATATGGCCTTAGTTGCTAATGCTCCTAAAAACCAAATAACAAACAAATAACAAAGTGCTCCCATTCCTGGATGTCTTAGTGTATCACGTAGCCCACATCTAGAGACTTCGGTATACCGCAAACCTATGTGGTGCGGACAATTCACTAATTACAGATCTGGCCACCCACCAAGTCATCTCAATAGCACTGCCCGTACCCTATTCTCCAGGGCTTGGAGCCATTCCAGCCCTGATGCAATTAGGCATAACGAGATCTCCCGTGTGAAGGCGGACCTAATCAAATATGGTTATCCATCCCATGTGTTAAGCAGGTGCCTATTACAGGCAGAAGAACTCACATCCCCACCCAAGACCACCGAACCAAGATGGTATACCGTCCACCTACATTCCCTATTATCCAGGCATGTCAGGACGGATCTCGAAGATTCTTAGAAATTACAACATCGAATGCGTGCAGTTACCCTGCAGGAACCTATGTTCACTTGTCTCCAGTGTGAAGACTCCTGTCACACCTCTCTTATGCAGCATGTAGTATATTGCATCACCTGTAGAGACTGTGACAGCTGCTACATAGGAGAAACATCAAGACTTCTCCAAGATTGCCTTACGGAACATGACAGAGCAATCCGGCTTGCCGAAACTGACCAGTCCGCAGTCTTGGAACATTTTTGGACCACCAACCACGATCCTGATCCCAAACGTGACTTTGAAATAGTAGACCACTTAAGACACTTTCGCCACCACCTATGGCTAGAGTCACTTAACATATTAAACAATCCAAAAGCAATAAACCGACACAAAGGCATACGTCTACACCCCATCCTAGAGACAACCGTTTTAATGCTAGATGATCAGTGTAGTAAAACAGCGCACGTCCGTGCAACAACAATAGCAAATGAATAAAGTGCCTCACTCAGCTCATTACACTTATCCATTGTATTTGTATTTGAATTCAGTTGAAAAAGAGACTCGTTAGTCTTGAAAACTACTGCCTGTTACTTATTATTATATATTTTATTATTACATTAAACTGGGTTATCACTATACGTATCTATTTTTTCTCTCAACCATAGACCCCAGTACACCAGGCCCATTCGTTACTAACTTTATTTCTCCTCTCTCTGCACTTCCCTTCCACACTCTACCTAGACCTTCTCCCACCAAAAATTTCCTTACTTTCTATTTTTTCGTGCCCTTTTTCCTTTCCATCTCATCCTCATTCACTGGCCAATTGCATCCCTCATTTCTCAGCAACTTTCTTCTAATTTGATTGGTATTACGTTGGATGGTACTACGTCCATAGCTGAGAACGTTATAATGTTTCCAAGTTTCCAGAACATTCTTGCCAGAAATCCCTCTCCACTTACTTCCCTTAGTCATGCCTATTGAACTGGCCATCCAAGAAATTCATACAGGTGCACACAAACAACAAGTTTTATTCTATTCCTTCTAAAATGCTATTCCTGGCTTCTTCCTTAACATCAAATTCTGTAATGGTCCCATTCTCCCAGGACACTTTGTTTCTGTATCACTTTCATTCAGATCATTCCCCCCCCCCCCCCGAAGAACAGTGACCGTTCTCTCCGTGTATGCTGTCTAGCCCTCTGCAGTTTGACGTCTTGTTTTCTTTCTCCCTCTTTCAATGATGAATTTGCCCCTGTATCAACTCGTCCCGCTAACCTGCTACCAATAGGGTCACTCTTTCTTTCTTTCCCAAGGATGGTCTTAATTCCTGATTCCATTCCAATCAATACTTTAATATGTTGACTTAATTCTCATCATTCCATTAATAAAACTACTCTGTAAGATATCTATTTTTTCTGCCTCTTCTAAAAAATTTGTATTTATACCTATCAAAATCTTACCATATATATATATATATATCATTACTCCACCCCCTGTAGTATTCTTTATGCACATATACTTATACCTATGTCAGATTTACATCTTACAAGGTGCTTCTGTAGCCAGGTGGGAAGGAGCAGCAGTGCATAGCACACAATTGTTGATTAGACCGGGGTTCTAATCAAGAACCGTAAACACCAAATACAGAGGATGCGGAAAGGTCAGGAAATGACCACCACATATCCCAGAGCAATATGGTCTTAGTTGTTAATGCTCCTAAAAAAAAAAAAAAAAACATCTTACAACCTTGATAGTATAACAGCTGATATCCCAGTTGTGAAATTAAGTCTACAATAAGAGATGCAAATAGTGTTTGTTTAGTATTAGCATTAGCATTAGCATTAGTAGAGGCATTTGATGCAAGAAAGCAAGCTTATGCAGCATCAGCCAAAAAAAAAAAAAAAAAAAAGTAACATAAATGAATAAAAATAACCACTTCCACTTCACCCCTCTGTTCGTTCGAAATACCTGTCCAGCTGAGCCTTAAACTTATTTAGGCTATCAACTTCCACGACAAGGGATGGAAGTCTGTTCCACCCACCAACCACCCGCTGGCTAAAGGCAAATTTGCGCACATCTATCCTACATCTGTCTTTCCTCAATTTGAATTTATGCCCTCTCAGGTGATTTTTCTGAGCTAGAGGAAGAATCCCATCAGCATTGAGCATGCTCAAACCATTCAAGGCTTTGTACACCTCTATCAGATCACCCCGCTGGTGCCTAGTTTCCAGACACTGTAATTTGCAAAACTTAAGCCTTTCTTCGTAAGAGAACCCCTTTGTCCCATTCACCAATCTAGTTGCCCTTCTCTGTACTCGTTCCAGCAGCTCTACATCCTTCCTGAAATGAGGCCTCCAGGCCTGTATACAGTACTCTAGGTGTGGCCTGACCATTGCCTTATACAAGGGAATAATCACCTCCTTATCCCTGCTAGAAAAATTCCTATATATCATTGACAATACACCATGAGCTACTCTTGCAGCTCGTCTGCACTGCTCAGAGAACTTCATATCTGCCTGCACCACCACCCCCAGGTCCCTTTCATTCTCTACCACTGTCAGTGTAGTACCACAGAGTTGATACGTTGCTCTGGGGTTGCTGTTTCCCATATGTAGTACTTTACATTTGTCAATGTTAAACTTCATTTGCCACCTCGAAGCCCATCTGCTCAACCTTTCCAAATCCTGTTGCAGCAGCATAGTGTCAGTAGTGTCCTTGACAACCCTGCCAACCTTCGTATCATCTGCAAACTTGGACATTAAGCCTGATATACCATCATCAATATCATTTATAAATACAGAAAACAATAAAGGCCCCAATACTGAACCCTGAGGGACTCCACTAATAACATTAGTCCACGATGAGCAGTGTCCATTGATTACCACTCTCTGTCTTCTCCCCCTCAACCACCCCTTTATCCATAGCAGCAACTTGCCTCCAATGCCACACTGCTCCAATTTGTGCAGCAGTCTTCCATGTGCAACAGTATCAAAAGCCTTTCTAAGATCCAAGTATATAATATCAAAGTTATTCCCTGCATCCAGTTCTTTTGTGACTGCATCATAGTATCCAATCAAATTGGTCAGGCAAGACTTCCCCTTAACAAAACCATGCTGTGTCCTAGCTATAACTGAAGTCTTGTCTAGATGATCCTGCAGTGCTTCTTTCACCAGTGCCTCCATTAATTTTCCGGGAACAGAAGTTAAACTCACAGGTCTATAATTACTTGTGTCAGCCGTTGATCCCCCTTTGTGAATTGGGGTCACATTTGCACATCTCCAGTCAATGGGTACCTCCCCTGAGTCCAAGGAAGCTCTCATAATTATGGCTAAGGGTTTGCTTACCTCCTTTGCTGCCTCCTTTAATATAACTGGATAGATCCCATCCACCCCAGGTGCCTTTCTTGTGTTTATCTTCAACAATTTCTCCTCCACTTTGCTCTCAGTTATTACAAGATTCTCTAGCTTACTGCTAGAGTTGAATACACCTCTGGCATTCCCCTCGCTGAATAACTCCTCATGTGTGAATGTCGATGCAAAATATTCATTTAGTTTGTTAGCTACCCGAGCAGGGTCATCAACAGTTGACCCATCGATCTCAAGTGGACCAATCTGATTCATCCCCTTCCTTCTAGAGTTTACATAAGTAAAGAACTCTTTGCTGTTTTTCTTCGCATCCCTTGCCAAGGATCTCTCGTAATCTGCCTTCGCCTGCCTAACCTCCTTTGTAACTTGGTTACAGATCAACTTGTATCTATCATAGGCGTCCGTGTCACGTGTTAATTTGTATGTATCCCATGCATTTTTCTTCTCTGCCATATGCCTCATTAGTTCATCTGACAACCATTTAGGCCTAAACCTTGAACAATATTTCTTAGTTGGTATGTAAAGCCTAGTAGCTTCCACGATAAGTTCTTTGAATGCTTCCCATTTTGAATTTGCTGTTGGCAATATCATCAGTTGATCCCACTGTATAGAATTTAAATACTGTCTCAGTCCATTGTAGTCGCCTTTACGAAAGCAATACCCCTTCCCTTTACCCCTAATGGTAGTTACCTCTTTGAGTAACTCCCACTTCAGCACACTGTGATCACTGCCACCAAGTGGTTCATTTATCTGCAGATTCTTAATGCATGAAGAATCACTACTGATAATCAAATCAAGAGTATTACTCCCTCTAGTTGCCTCCCGAACATGCTGATGTAGAAAACAATCATCCAATAAATCCACAAAAGCCTTGCTACTGTGTGAGTGACCAGCCCCCAAATTCCAGTCAATATCTGGGAAATTAAAATCCCCCATTATAAGACTCTCTGATTTACTGGCCCACTCTATTTCTCCGAACAGTTTCTTATTATACTCATCAGAGTCATTAGGCCTATAGCACACTCCTACTCTCAATTTTGATCTCCCAATGCTTATGTCACACCAAACTGACTCGACACTGCACTGTCCAGCGATGTCGACTGGCTTCACTTCCTTGGATTTTATGTGTTTTTTAACTAATAGCATAATCCCTCCTCCCTTCCTATCCTGTCTATCCTTTCTGTAGACATTGTACTCCCCAAATTCCAGTTCTGCATTTCTTATATCTGTGTGACTCCACGTCTCTGAAATCCCCACAATATCTGCCTTTGATGTTTTGAGCAACACCTCAAATTCATCAAATTTATTTACCAAACTCCTAGCATTGGTGTACACACAAGTATACATGCACGTGTTCTTTTTCTTAGCTACCCTAACACAACCCATGTGTTTACTTGTACCCCAATGATTCCCAGCAGTCTCTGAAATATCCTGCATCTTATTTTCCAGGCTGCGGCTCATTCCAATAGAAGCAGTGCAAGAATCACTTTCACCTCTGCCAGTGGCTACTGTTAATCTATTAGTCCTTGTATCCCCCCAATCTAGCAGTTTTCCGACCCACCTAACATTGCCTCGATAGCATCAGCAAACATTCTTGCACCCTTTCTATTTAAGTGTATCCCATCCCTGTAGAAGCAGTCTCTCCTGTTAACAAGTACAGACCAGGCTGAAAAAAATTCTACCCCTTGAGCCCTGCACAATCTTTCCAGGGCCGAATTGATTGAGAGGGCTCTCATCATATACTCCCTCCTATCGTGTCTGGGCAGAATTGCAGACACTTTCAATTTCAACCCTAATTCACGGCTTTTTTTCATCAGTGACCTGTACTTGTCAAGTAATTCCGCCGGTCTCCTACTCTTAATGTCATTAGTGCCAACGTGTACAACTATATCACCTTTTGTGCCCTTAAAGGATGATATCCGCTCTACAACGTCATCAACTTTTGCCCCTGGCAGACATACCCTGGTCCTATTCCACCTATCCTTTTTACAAAGCATGTTTCCCGTTTCCCTGACAATAGAGTCTCCAACAACTACTAGTTCCTTTGGGACCAGCGCATTCTGCCTTGGGGGTTGCCGCTGTGTTCCGCGATGACCAAGTGCAAGCTCTGGCATTGGTGTGGGCAGCTGAGAGCTTGATGGGCCCCTCACTTGTAATCCTTCGAGGGCATCCACCCTATCCTTCAAGCTCTCATATAGGCCCATAACAATGCTGAGTTGTCGCCTTATCTCCTTACACTCCTTGCATCGCACACACACACAAAGACATCCCCCATGGCAGTATCATGTCCCATACTTGACTGCTCCGCAAACATCAAGCAAATAGTGCATCTTACGAGGCTGTGATTCAGTGGACAACTGCCCCCCCTCAGTTCTCCCCTGGGCCACAGCATTCCCATTAGCTTGAGCCCTTTGCTTTGCTGCTCTGGTTTGAGTCATGATTTAGATTTACTTTCAATAAAATTTCAATTTCTGTACAAAATTAAATCCTAAACTTGTATCCAAACACAGTTATAACGCTATATTTATGTTTCAGTAACGAGTGTTATCTACGGAATATTTACGTTTCAGTAACGAGTGTTATCTACGAAATATTTACGTTTCAGTAACAAGTGTTATCTGCGAAATCCCTTTATATAACTTTCGTATCAAGTTATGTATTAATTATTTGTTTTTACTAATTATTTATGTTACGTAACCTAAGTGGTTATATGTATAATTAATTATGTTAAATATAATTAATTATATTACGTTTGTAATCTAAGTCGTTATATGTATTTATTTAAACGTACAATTTAACTGCTAAAAAAGTTCAACTAACGCTATCTAGTACGGTATATCGTATCACAAAGGCGGGAAAATTACGAACGGTTAGCGGAGTTGAAACACGTGGAAACCTTTCTTCTTCTTCTTTTCTTCTTTGGTCCTTAGCTGGCAGCTGGGGGAGGCGGTTGGCCACGCAACCAGTATGCTGCTGTAGGTGCCGCAGGGTTTCGGACTTGCTCTGTGATGTTCTTCCATACCTTACGATCCATGGCTTCAGTCCTGGCCTGGTTAAGGTCAAGACGTCGGCTCTTCATGTCATCTTCCACTTGCTTGGCCCACGATTTCCTAGGCGCGGTCCGTTGGATGCTCCATTGGGTGGGTCGTTGTCTCCAAAGGAGTGTGGATGGTATTCTGTTCGTGCCCATTCTACATACGTGGCCAAACCATCTGAGCCTTCGCTTCTGGATTTGGTCGGCAATGGTTGGTTGCTGTTGGCATCTGGCGCGGATGGTATCATTAGTGATGCGGTCGCGAAGAGAGATGCCCAAGATCTGCCGCAGGCATCGCATTTGGAATACCTCAAGTTTGTTCAAATCTAACTTGAGACAAATCCATGTTTCCGATCCGTAAAGAAGAATGGGCAGGATCAAAGTCCGGAAGAGTCGGATTTTAGTCTTTATGGAAATGTTGGTCCTCTTCCACAGACACCATTTGAGCGAGGCGAACGCAGTGGCCGCCTGTCCAATTCTGCTGTGAATTTCCATGGTGGATGCAACTTTCTTCTCCTGGACCAGCGACCCAAGGTATTTAAAGTCCTGCACTTGTTCGATCTGGACGCCTTCGAGATAGATGGTGGCTTGCGACCCATCTGTTGTCAGGGCCTTTGTCTTATCAGCATTGATCTTCAAACCGTATGGCCGGGCAATGAGGGCAATGTCGTAGAGGATTTCCGTGGCTTCAGCGTCGTTACCGGCAAGGATAGCACTATCATCAGCAAACATCAGGTCAGTCACATAGTGATCCTTGTCATATTGTATGCCCTGTCTGTTTCTGAATGCTTGCCTCATAATGGCGTCGACCACGATGTTGAAAAGCAACGGGGAGGCTACATCCCCTTGGCGGACTCCAGTTTGGATGGTAAATTCCTCAGATAAATCGTTCTGGATGCGCACCTGGCTGGTTAAACCGTTGTATGCAGTTTGGAGGAGTGTGATGACTTTTCGAGGTACATGTTCAACCTCTAGTAGTTTCCATAAGGCAGGCCGGTGGACACAGTCGAAAGCAGACTTAAAGTCAATGAAAACAATGACGGTTCGCTGTCCACACCGGATCCTCTCCTCCATCAGCTGACGAATGGCAAAGATTTGATCACAGCATCCTCGCCCGGGTCTAAATCCTGCCTGTTCTTCTCGACTGGTTTGCTCGCGATGTTTTTGCAGTCTTGACTGGATGATCTTCATAAAGACCTTTCCAATGATGGAAAGGAGGCTGATGCCACGGTAGTTCTTGCAGTCCCGGTTATCACCTTTCTTGTGGATTGGTACGATAATGGTGGAAACCTTTACCGATACTTTTATGCAATTACAAGGCCGAGTAAAGAATAAATACACCAAATTAATCAGAAAATCACAAAATAATGTTACACTACTAAATTTAAATCAAAAGTTTTAGAATTTTTCAAATCGTTTTAGAATTAAAGTTTTAAAATTAATTTAAAATTTCAAAAAGTTTTAGAATTAATTTCAAATCAATAAATAAGAAAAATCCACTTAGCGGCTTTGAAAACGACCGTCTCTAGTAGCCTCGTCAGCAGCGGTTTAATACTTAATAAAAATTCAGGGCAAAATCTTTAGACGGCAGGAAAATTTACAGAGATATAAGTTAGTATTAGTTTTAGTAATGGCAGTATGGTGCAAGGAAGCCTAAGGCTTATCCTGCACCAGTTAAAAAAGAAAAACTAATAATAATAATAATAAAAGAAAAGGAAATAGACAACCTATGCATTTCCCTCCTCCTGTAGGTAACTATCCAGCTTACCTTTAAATTTCCCCAAACTGTCAGCCTCAACCACCTATGTAGGTAACTTATTCCTGTAATTTATAACTTGCTGGCTAAAATAAAACTTCCTGCAATCCAGTCTAAACATCTCTCCCTGTAACTTGAATTTATGGCACCTAGTTCTAGAATCATTTATAAGCATGAAAATTTCATTCTCATTCATTTTACTTATGCCTCTCACAGCCTTAAACACCTCAATCAAGTCTCCTGTAAGATGCCTAGTTTCCAAGCTCTATCACCTACATATTTAGTCTTTTTTCATATGGACGCTCTTTTGCCAATCCCACCAGGCATGTTACCCATCTTTAGACCCTTTCAAGAAGCTCAATGTCTTTCTTTAGATGCAGTTTCCATACGTGAGCACAGTATTCCAAGTGTGGTCTAACAATAGCCTTTTATAATAGGATTATGACATCCTTATCTCTACTAGAAAATGTTCGATACATTGATAGGCCACCATGAGCCTTCCTCGCAACCTGTCTATGATGCTCGGAGAACTTCATGTCTGACCATATCGTAACTCCAAAGTCCCTTTCTTCCACTACTGACTTTAGTTCAACTCCACCAAGTGAGTAAGTTATTTTGGGGTTTGTGTTCCTTCTCCAGGTCCAGATTAAAGCATAGCTGTGATTTTCTGACCATCCCTGAAGTTTATCTGGGTCACTCTGAAGCAGCTGTGCTTGGTGATGATCATTATCTACAATACTGATCTTTACATCATCTGTATGTATGATCTTTACATACACTTAAGTGGTAGAAAATGAAAAAGACCTGGGTGTAATTGTGCAGTCAAATATGACGTTTTCTGAGCAATGCAGACAGGCTGCCAGGGCAGGTCATGGGGTTTTGTCAATGATATATAGGAATTTTGCTAGCAGGGAAAAGGAGGTGATTGTCCCTCTGTATAAGGCAATGGCCAGGCCAAGCCTTGAGTACTGCGTACAGGTCTGGAGGCCTCATTTTAGGAAGGATGTAGATTTACTTGAGCGTGTACAGAGCAGGGCAACAAGATTGGTGAGGGGAATGAAGGGATCCTCTTACCAAGAGAGGCTTAAGTTCTGCAAATTGCAGTGGCTAGAGACTAGGCACCTATGCGGTGATCTGATTGAGGTATATAAGGCCTTGCTGAATTCCGAGCACGCTGAATTCTGATGGGATCCTTCCACTTGTTCAGATTATAAACCTAAGGGGGCATAAATTCAAATTAAGAAAGGACAGCTGTAGAATAGATGTGCGGAAATTTGCCTTTAGCCAGCGGGTGGTTAATTGCTGGAACAAATTTCCATCTGTCGTTGTGGAAGTTGATAGCTTGAATAAATATAAGGAAGAACTGGACAGGCATTTGGAGGGAATGGTGTGAATTTTTTTTTTTTTTGGCTGATGCTGCATAAGCTCATACACTTGCTTTCTTGTATCACATGCCACAGCTACTACTACTACTACTACATCATCTGCAAATTTAGACATCATGCCCTCTATCCTTTCATCGATGTAATTTATGAAAATCAAAAACAACAGCGGTCCTAATACTGATCCTTGAGGAACCCCACTCCTTACATCCAACTGAGGAATAACCATTTATTACAACCCTCTGCTTCCTGCCCTGAAGCCATCCTGCTCTCCATCTAAGCATTTTCCCTGTGTTCCCAACCTCGTCCAGCTTATAAAGTAACCGCTTATGTGGGAAGCCGCCTCCGTCGCCAGGTGGGCAGGGGCAGCAGTGCGTAGCACACGCTTCTTGATTAGACCGGGGTTCGAGCCCGTCACCACCAAATACGGAGGATGCGGAAAGGTCAGGGAATGACCACCGCATATCCCGGAGCAATATGGCCTTAGTTGCTAATGCTCCTAAAAACCAAATAACTAACTAACTAATTATGTGGGAATGAGTCAGATGCTTTGCTGAAATCTAAATAAACCATGTCGAAATTATTCCCTAAATCCAGCTCATAAGTGACCCTGTCAAAATAGCTAGCCAGCTTTGTTAAACATGATTTTCCCTTTACAAAACCATGATGAGTATTGTTCAGAATTCCATTTCTATCTAAATGATGCAGATTTCCACCCTTGATCATTGCCTAAAAAAATTTCCCTACTACTGAAGTTAGAAAACCAGTCAGTAATTTTCCACTATACTCTTAAAACTGCCTTTATGTATTATACATTGGCACTTTTCTAATCTAACGTAATCTCTCCTGAGTCCAGTGATGCTCTCACTTGCAGTCTGAGGCTTTTGCCCTGAATTTTTATTAAGAATTAAACTACCAAACACCATTTGGCATCTCTCATATTGTGGACTTAATTTCACAACTGAGTTGTCAGCTGTTATACCATCAGGGTACCCACCAGCCCACTGGTGAAGAATCAAATAGTCCTGAACCAGCCATCTGAGTGGTGATATTTACTAAAAATAAGTAGCAATAGTCTTCTTTACTGGGGAAGTGTTATTTATTCGAAGTGTGATCAAACAGCCAACTCATTGTAAAGGCATTCACAATATGAGATGTAATGAAACAATGCCACTATAACCTATAATAACTTTGATTAATTTACTACATATGGACATAATGCCTTTGCACCAAATTATATTTTTGTAAATTTTTCCACAGTTAGAGGTGTTTGCCTTGAATTTTTATGGAGGTTTTAAATGGGCAACATCATGTTTGCTCTCCAGTGCAAAGTTCAGGCAGCTCCCCATATCTTCTGTCATGCAGTATGGGGTGTGTGCTTTGCTTTGAGGTTATTATGAGCATTATGCAGAGATCAAAACCCCCATAATGCTCATCATAAAATTGTATACTTGTATGTATCCTCTCATTTGGAGGTTATAGCTTTGAAACATTTTGACAGGCAAGATGCTAAAACAATCCACTAGACCAAACCTATTGATAATGTCTAGGAGTCATCTTGATCAGCTAGCATATAATCTTGCTACATTGAATCTGTCAGCTATTACTATAGGATTGAGAAGCAAGTATGTATGTATCCAATTATATTCAATATATCCAATTCTATCTATCCAATTATATTAAGGGAGGCAGCGAAGGAAGTAAGCAAATCCTTAGCCGTAATTTTGAAAGCATCCTTGGATTCAGAGGTTTCAACAGACTGCAGATGTGCAAATGCATCCCCAATTCAAAAAGAGGAATCAAAGGGTGACATGAGTAATTACAGATCTGTCAGCTTAACTTCTATTCAGTGAAAATAATTTAGTCACTGACAAAAGAAGTAATGCAGGGTTATCTAGACAAGGCTGCAATTATACTTCAGACACAGCATGGGTTTGTTAAGGGAAAATCTTTTTTGACCAATATGATTGGATGTGGTCACAAAGGAACAGAATGCAAAAAATCATTTTGATATCATATACTTGGATTTCAGGAAAGGTTTTGATACTCTTGCACAAAATAGACTGCTGTACAAATTGGAGCAGTGTGGCATTAAGGGCAAGTTGTTGCTATGGATAAAGGGATGGTTGAGTGAGAAAAGACAGAGAGTGGTAATCAATGGACACTGCTTTCTGCAGACATTAGTCTGCAAAAAGCAGTGTCCATTGATTACCACAGTGGAGTTCCTCAGAGTTCAGTATTGAGCCCATTCTTGTTTTCTATATTTATCAATGATATTGATGAAGGTATATCAGGTTTACAGATGATACAAAGGTTGGCAGGTTGGGTAATGACAGGAATGATGGTATGCCACTGGAACAGGATCTAGAAAAGTTAGGCAGATGGGCTGAGAAGTGAATTGAAACAGAGAAATGAAATTGAACGATTGAATTTTAACATTGACAAATGCAAAGTACAGCATATGGGTTGTAGTAACTCCAGAGTAATGTATTGTATGGTATTACACTCAGAGTAGTGAAAAAGGAAAAAGACCTGGGGGTATTTGTGCAGTTGGATATGAAGTTTTCTGAGAAATGCAGACAGGCTGCCAGGACAACTCATTGGGTTTTGTCAATGATATACAAGAATTTACCAGGAGGGATAAGTAGGTGATTATCCCATTGTATAAGTCAATGGTCAGGCCATTCAATACTGTATACAGGTCTGAAGGCCTCGTTTTAGGAAGGATGTGGAGCTGCCGGAACGAGTACAGAGAAGGGCAATGAGATTTGTGAGGGGAAGAAAAGGCTGCTCTTACCAAGAAATACTTCAGTTCTGCAAATTAAAGCATCTGGAGACTAAATGATCTAATTAAGGACTGAATGGATTGAGCAAGCTCAATGCTGATGGAAATCCTTCCTCTTGCTCAGACTATACACATGAGGGGGCACAAATTCAAATTCTGGAAGGATATTTGCAGAAAAGATGTGAGGAAGTTTGTCTTCAGACAGCAGATGGTTGATTGCTGGAACAAATTTCCACTTGTTGTTGTGGAAGTTGATAGCTTAAATAAATTTAAGGAAGAACTAGACTATTGGAGAGGAGAAGAACTATTGGAGGGGAGAATGAATAGGGATAATGGGAAGTTTTTTTTTTCTGGCTCAAGCTGTATAAACTTGCTTTCTTGCATCATTTGCCACTACTAATGCTATTATACATACTGGTACTAAAAAGGCCTACTTTCTGTTAAGGAACCAGGTATATTCTTACTATGTATCCCAATATTTAAAAACTGTAGAAAATTTGGATTTTTTTTCACAGAATCCTTCACTGAATCAGGAACTGGCTAAAATAATGAAATCCAGTTTTGAAATTCATTTTTTGAAAAATAACAGCAGGCAGTTTCCTTTCCATAGCTTTTCCTTGATTTTAAAAATTCACTGGCAGTAGAAACTCTATAATAGAATGGACCAGGCATACCACCTCTGAAAGTTTGCTGATAAATTAATCTATAATTAGAATTTTATATTGTAAAACCTAGAAGGATGCCTACAAAATAACAAGGTCTGAAGTCCATCGATTTAGATACTTAACAATTCTAAAACTTGATTATAAATTTAACTGGATTTGAAAAATTACTAAGACCAACCTGCAATTTTTTAAGCTGGCGTAATACATCTTCCTTTATTCTATTTGCCATTTCCAACTTCTGTTCCACACTTTTGAGATCTCCTTCTAGTTTCTTTTTGTTTGCCACTGCTGCAGATCTTTGTTTTCTTTCATCTTCTAGCTCTTCTTCCAAATCTCTAGTCTAATGTTTAAAACAAACAAAAAAATGAAAACAGAATAAAACTAATTAGTATTGCTATACTATTAGCCCATTAATAAATTCTACACCAAAACAGTAATTGCTTAGTGTATTCTCAACACCAAAATCAGTAAAAGTCAAACTAAAATATCTATTATAATTAAATCAGTGTGAATTTTAGTATTGCTCTGGTATGATATTCGCTTTTGATCTATCTCCATCATTATTTTTAATTGAAAAAAAGTTTAGCTACAGAAAAATTCTTTATGATACCATGCACATCAAAAAATACCTGTTACAATGAAAATATTTCAGTTTCCAAAGATTAGTATTAGTAATTAGTATTAGTAATGGCCGCAGGGTGCAAGAAAGCCTATGGCTTATACTGCACCAGACAAAAAAAAAAAAAACCGAATAAAACAATGATAAAAAAATTTATAAATAAATAAATAATAATTAATAAAAGAAAAGGAAATTAAACCTATCATCCTATGCGCTTCCCTCACCCGAAGGTACTATCCAGATGATAGTTCTAGCATCATTTATAATCTTGAAAATTTCGCCCTCATTCATTTTACTGGTGCCTGTCAGAGCCTTAAACACCTCAATCAAATCTCCTCTAAGGTGTCTAGTTTCCAAACTCTGCAACCTACATATTCGAAGTCTTTCTTCATAAGGGCGTCCTTTTGCCGATCTCGCCAGGTGAGTTACCCGTCTTTGCACCCTTTCAAGAAGCTCAATGTCTTTCTTTAGGTGTGGTCTCCATACTTGAACACAGTATTCCAAGTCTGGTCTAACAAAAACCTTATATAATGGGATTATCACGTCCCTATCTCTACTTGCAAAAGTTTGATAGATCATCGATAGGACACATGGGCCTTCCTTGCTTGTTTGTTATTTGGTTTTTAGGAGCATCAGCAACTAAGGCCACACTGCTCCGGGATATGCGGCGGTCACTCCCCGACCCCTCCGCATCCTCCGCACTTGGCGGCGACGGGCCCGAACCCTGGTTCAATCAAGAAGCGTGTGCTTCGCACTACTGCTCCTTCCCACCCGGCTACACCTTCCTTGCAACCTGTTTACAATGTTTAGAGAATTTCATGTCTGACCGTATCATAACACCCAAGTCCCTTTCCTCCAGTACTGGGTTTAGTTGAACTCCACCAAGTGAATAAGTTATTTTGGTATTACTGTTTCCCAGGTGTAATACCTTACACTTTGTTGGATTAAAGCATAGCTGCCATTTTTCTGACCATTCCTGAAGTCTATCTAGGTCTCTCTGAAGAAGCTCAGCTTGACAGTGATCATTAACTACTCTACCAATTTTAACATCATCTGCAAATTTAGACATCACACTCTCTATCCCTTCATTGATGTCATTTATGAAAATTAAAAACAACAGTGGTCCTAATACTGATCCTTGGGGAACCCCACTTCTTACATCAACCCAATCTGAGGAATAACCATTTATCACAACCCTCTGCCTCCTGCCCTGGAGCCATCCTGCTATCCATCTAAGGATTTTTCCAGTGATTCCAACCTGTTCCAGCTTATAAAGCAACCGCTCATGTGGGACTGAATCAAAAGCTTTGCTGAAATCTAAATAAACAATGTCAAAATTATGATTATTGCCTCCATGATTTTCCTAACACTGAAGTCAGACTGAAAGGTCGATAATTTCCCACTTCACTCTTATTAGAGCCACCCTCATGTATGAGAGATACATTGGCACTTTTCCAATCCAAAGGAATCTCCCCAGAGTCTAGTGATGCTCGCATAATTAGTCCCAATGGTTCAATGCACTCACTTGTCGCCTCCCTTAAGATTATAGGGTGTATTCCATCATGTCCAGGAGCCTTACTGGCCTGTAATCTCGAAAGTTTTTTCATTAAATAATCTTGCGAAATTTCAATATCATTAATTACATATTTTTCAACTTCGCTCCCACAATTTCCCATTGCCACAAAATGTTTTTAATCTGTAAATATCGATGCAAAATAACTGTTGAGTTCATCTGCAACAGAAGCTGATGTATTTAATACTATCCCCTTTCCCTTACATAAAGGTCCGATCTGGTTTGTCCTGCTCTTCTTGGCATTTATATATGTGAAGAATTCCTTATCCCCTATCTTTGCTCTGTTTGCTAGTGATTTCTCATAAATTGCCTTTACCTGTCGAACCTTTTCTGTGGCCCTATTACAGATCATCTTGTAGCTGTTATAGGCTTCAGTACTTTTTATGCTCTGTAACCTTTCCATGCCACCTTTTTCTGCTCAAGTAATGTGGCAACTTCACTATTCATTCAACTTGGAACCCTCCTCGTGGAGTATTTTTTTAATGGTAAATACGCATTCAAGGAATCTGTGATTAATGTTTTAAAAGAATACCACAGTTAAATTGTATTCATTCTCTGTGCGATATCTACCCAGTTAATAGAGGCTTTGTAGCACCTTAAGGCATCGTAATTTCCTTTTCTGAAATTAAAACCCATTCCTTTGCCTTTTACTACTGCTACCTCTCTCATCATCATCCACCGTAGAACTCTGTGATCACTTCCTGCTACTGGTTTCTCTACTGTCAGCCATCTGATTCATGGGTGATGATGAGGTCTAGGATATTCTTTTCTCTTGTACTTTCCTTGGCATGTTGATACAAAACTATCATCTTGATTTAAAAATTTTGTTCCCCATGTCGAGTTTCCTTCCCATTTACTCCAATCAGAGGCAAATTGAAATCACCCATAATAAGACATTGACGCTTACTTGCCCATTCCATTTGCATGTAGAGGCTTTCGTCATAATCTTCACAATGACGTGGTCTGTAGATTGAATACTCACTAACCCCACACATTTAACTGTACACTACACTAGTTGGGATATATATATTTATATAATATAATATAAAAATAATAGGATACAGTGATACATATATATATATATATATATATATATATATATATTTTTTTTTTATGAAAACCCCAAATACGAGAGGTATTAGAACCTATAGTACAGTAAACCCCCGCTATTCGCGGGGGTTACGTTCCTGAGAAATGTCGCGAATACCGAAAACGCGAATACTGAGTTATGGCTCCCATAGTAATAAAGTGGTTCCGTTCCAAAGTATGAAATATATAAGAAAAACTAGTCTAAAATTTTGTCTATGTATGTATTATATGTACCTTCATAATATGACAGTACGTAGTGAAATGCAAGCATATGGCATCGAAATGAAAATAAGAAACAATTTAATATTAAATGTAATATTTATTAGAAATTTCAAACCAGCGCCTTTGCTAGCTAAAAAACTTATCCCGCCAGTGCTATCAAGTTTTGTTAAAGAGTTAATAAAGGAGTTTTGCCTTTTCACGAGTGATGAGTGAACTTAACGGAATTTTATTTTGAGTTCGGTCTTCTATACACAGATTTAAAGACTTTTCCATTTTTTCTAATTTAACATAACGAGTTACAGAGCAAATTTTTGAAGCAATTAGCGTGCTTTCACGGACACTACGGCGGATTTTTTCTTCCGATTTTTTGATTGATCGTATCGTTGACTCATTGATTTTATAATGTTTTGCCACTGAGGAGACACTTTCACCATTAGAAATTTTATCTAATAACTCAATTTTATTCACTAATGCCATCACTTTCTTTGATATTTTCACATTTCTCTTGTTATTCCTAGCCATCTTTTTTTTTTTTTTTTTTTTGGCAGTTGTTGGCGCATAGGCTTCTGTGGCCATAATGCACCTCCCAAGTTTTTTGCAGTACTTTGATCCGAGCCCAAGGTGGGAATCGAACTCACGACCTTTGGGTTGCCAGGCAGACACGTTACCCACCAGGCTAGCCCGGTCGGCCCATATTTTTGTAGGGGGTTAGAAAGAACTTGTCCACAATAAAGTCACTTTTTTCCATTAACGCACTCGAAAAAGTCTGTTTTTCACTGCAAAACGGTAGATCTATCATTTTTGTAAGCATATCAATTAATAAATTGATAAATTTATTCAATTTATAAGCATATAAATTAAAAGCAAACGACGAAACCTTCCATGACAAGCGCATAACACATACTGAACAAGGATTAGCGAGAAACATCCACGCTCGCGACTTTTTCACCCCTCTCCCCCCACCCACTACACGCTGTTTTGACCGGGGAAGATAATTTTAGTCACGCCCATGTTTTTTTATGGCGGAAAATATTCACGGCGCTTTAAAATTCACATTTTTTTAGGTTTCGTTTTATATTAAATTGGTGATCGCGAATACGCGAAACTGCGAATACAGATAACGCGAATAGGGTTTACTGTACTTAGTACCATGCTTGGGTTGGAGGTTGAGAAGATATTTGTTGACATTAGACTTGAACTTCGGTAGACTGTAATTTTCAGGAAAGACATATGAAGAAAAGTTGTTACACAAAACGGCAGTTGAATGAATAAACGAGGAAGATGAGAAGTTGGTTCTGTGAGTTTGAAGTTGGACAGTAAATGGATGTTGACTGGTGGCGGAATGTGTTTGAAAGAGAGAGTGGGAATTATAGAAGCCAATACAGAAGAACAGTGCCCTGGAAGTATCTGTAGAAAAGGCATGCAGCAGAAACAGTTCCCCCAAAACCTCTCTCAGGCTTCTAAATTCCATTCAGAAGAGGGCAGTTCCCCCAAAACCTCTCTCAGGCTTCTAAATTCGCTGTCTCATAGACGTACTATGAGGCAGCGAGTAGAGAAAGACTCTGTTAGAGATAAGTCATTAATTAACCTAACTGCCCCCTTCTGAATGGAATTTAGAAGCCTGAGAGAGGTTTTGGGGGAACTGCGTCAGATGTGAGAACAATATTCCATGGTAAGGTGGATTTGCGATTTGTACAGAGTGAACAGTTTTGGCAGGAAAGTAAAGCTGAGAGCGAAAGAGAAAACCAAGCTTTTCAGATGCAGAGGAAGCAATCTTTGTAATGTGCTTGTGCCAAGAGAGATTAGAAGTCAGGGTAATCCCCAAAAGAGATATATCATTTTGCCTAGAAATCGGAGTGTCACCAAAGATAAGCATAAGAGCAGAAAAATCCTTTTTGCGAGATAAAAGACGAGATTGAGTTTTAGAAGGATTGAAATCAACTAAGTTGTCTCTGCCCCACTGGAGAATTACCTATAGATCGGCATTTAAGGAATTGGTAGCAGATATTAGGATTTTCAGTCAATGGAAGAAGGTCATTAATATACAAGAAAAAAAGAGTTGGGAAAGAACTAAACCTTGGGGAACATCAGCATTAGTGGAGAAGTTAGAAGACAGAGAGCCATCTACCATCACCCTCAGTGAGTGATCAGAGAGAAAACTGGATAACCAATTACAAAAAACAGTTGGTTTTTTGTAATTGGTTATCCAGTTTTCAACAAATCCTTCAAGACCACAGGAGGCATTGAATGGAGTGTGTTGGCATTAGCATTAGTAAAGGCATATGATGCAAGAAAGCAAGCTTATGCAGCATCAGCCAAAAAAAAAAAAAAAAAAACTTCCACTTCACCCCTCCGTTCGTTCGAAATACCTGTCCAGCTGAGCCTTAAATTTATTTACGATATCAACCTACACAACAAGGGATGGAAATCTGTTCCACAACCAACTACCTGCTGGCTAAAGGCAAATTTCTGCACATCTATCCTACATCTGTCTTTCCTCAATTTGAATTTATGCCCTCTCAGGTGATTATTCTGAGCAAAAGGAAGAATCCCATCAGCATTGAGCATGCTCAAACCATTCAAGGCTTTATACACCTCTATCAGATCACCTTGCCGGTGCCTAGTCTCCAGATGCTGTAATTTGCAAAAGTTAAGCCTTTCTTCGTAAGAGCAACTCTTTGTTCCATTCACTAATCTTGTTGCCCTTCTCTGTACTCGTTCCAGCAGCTCTACATCCTTCTTGGAATGAGGCCTCCAGACCTGTATACAGTACTCAAGGTGTGGCCTGACCATTGCCTTATACAAGGGAATAATCACCTCCTTATCCCTGCTAGAAAAATTCCTGTACATCATTGACAAGACACCATGAGCTACTCCTGCAGCCCATCTGCACTACTCAGAGAACTTCATATCTGCCTGCACAATTACCCCCGGGTCCTTTTCATTCTCTACCACTGTCAGTGTAGTACAACAGAGTTGATACGTTGCTCTGGAGTTGTTGTTTCCCATATGTAGTAATTTACATTTGTCAATGTTAAACTTCATTTGCCACTTCTCAGCCCATCTGTTTAACCTTTCCAGATCACTTTCCAGTGTCCTTAACAACCCTACCCACCTTTGTATCATCTGCAAACTTGATATACCATCATCAATATTATTTATAAAAACAGAAAACAATAATGGACCCAACACTGAACCCTGAGGGACTCCACTAATAACATTAGTCCACGATGAGCAGTGTCCATTGATTACCACTCTCTGTCTTCTCCCTCTCAAGCACCCCTTTATCCATAGCAGCAATTTGCCTCCAATGCCACACTGCTCCAATTTGTGCAGCAGTCTTCCATGTGCAACAGTATCAAAAGCCTTTCTAAGATCAAAGTATATAATATCAAGGTTATTCCCTGCATCCAGCTCTTTTGTGACTGCATCATAGTGTCCAATCAAATTGGTCAAGCAAGACTTCCCCTTAACAAAACCATGCTGTGTACGAGCTATAACTGAAGTCTTGTATAGATGATCCTGCAGTGCTTCTTTAACCAGTGCCTCCATTAATTTTCCTGGAACAGAAGTTAAACTCACAAGTCTATAATTACTTGTGTCAGCCTCCTTTGTGAATTTGGGTCACATTTGCACATCTCCAGTCTATGGGTACCTCCCCTGAGTCCAAGGAACCTCTCAAAATTATGGCTAATGGTTTGCTTACTTCCTTTACTGCCTCCTTTAATATAACTGGATAGATCCCATCCACTAGGGTTACCATCTTATGTACTCATAAAAAGAGGCCATTTACATGTTCTGGGGGCGAATAAAAGAGGACAAAAAGTTTATCTTGGATTAAAAAAGAGGACAGAAAAGAGGACAAATATATTATGCAAATAATAAAATAAAGACAATGTAAACCACATTTACTGATGTTTAGGATTAGTACATTCATATTTGTCTTGAGAAATTATTTCTTTCAATAGCTCTAGATTGCCTCTCAAATATGTGTAAAAATCAATGCATGACATATGTTTGAAATTGTACTGCAAAAACAAAATACCTTTTACAGAATTGACATTTAACCTATTCCTTTCTTTCGTCCACTGACTTTGCATTAGAGAGAATACTCTATCAATTTGCATTGTGCAGAGGAATTGCAAAGGAAAACTGGGCAATTTTCAACAATTCTGAATGGAATTCAATATTTTTTGAATTACTAAAATATTTGGTCCACTTTTCATGTATAAGCATGTTTTTAAAGTCTTTATTATTCATTTGACCCTCAAAAAATTTCTTCAAATTGTTAAATTGGTCAAAACACTTAACATCATCAATTGTTACCGCTTTGTCAATCAAGCAGGAAATAAAACATTCTACATCGTTCCAGCTTGGTACTGCATCCATTTTCATCCACATAAAACAGGAAATGGATTCCATATGGTGAAGCCACTTATCTAAATATTCCATGCAATTTCTATACAGATTTTTTGTATCACTAGAAAAATTTTCACATTCAAGTACAAATCCTTCATCATGTTTTTTGTATAGCATTTCCTTTACTCTTAATGGCATGAAGTTGTGATCCATCTGTTTCCAGATAATTTCTTTCACCGAGACTAAGACATCTAGCACTTCTGCAACTGAGTTACTTTCCCTTTCAATTCGTTGTATGTGTGTATGGAATACACTCATAAGTGATTGCATGAACCAAAGATGAATCTCACTAAATCCATTTTCAAAGAACCTTTTAATCACAATGGGAGGTTTTTCTTGGGACAGAAAATAAGCTGTAAAGCTGGAAACATATCTATGAGCCTTGTGATGCTTGGAAATATTGAAAGCCATCTCGTCTTGCTGGGAGAAAGGAGATGTCTATATTCAATCTCAATAAACTCACAGTATTCCTTAAGCAATGCAGACAGGCTTCAAGGGCAGGTCATGGGGTTTTGTCAATGATATATAGGAATTTTGCTAGCAGGGAAAAGGAAGTGATTATCCCTCTGTATAAGGCAATGGTCAGGCCATGCCTTGAGTACTGCGTACAGGTCTGGAGGCCTCATTTTAGGAAGGATGTAGATTTACTTGAGCGTGTACAGAGAAGGGCAACAAGATTGGTGAGGGGAATGAAGGGATCCTCTTACCAAGACAGGCTTAAGTTCTGCAAATTGCAGTGGCTGGAGACTAGGCACCAGCGCGGTGATCTGACTGAGGTGTATAAGACCTTGAATGGGTTGAGCATGCTGAATTCTGATGGGATCCTTCCACTTGTTCAGATTACGAACCTAAGGGGGCATAAATTCAATGTAGAATAGATGTGCGGAAATTTGCCTTTAGCCAGCGGGTGGTTAATTGCTGGAACAAACTTCCATCTGTTGTTGTGGAAGTTGATAGGTTGAATAAATTTAAGGAGGAACTGGACAGGCATTTGGAGGGAATGGTGTGATTTTTTTTTTTTTTTTTTTTGGCTGATGCTGCATAAGCTCATACTCATGCTTTCTTGCATCACATGCCACTACTACTATTACTAGCTCTTCAGTCTGTACTGTATAATTATGAAAATACTGGTTAATTTTAAAAACAATGTTCTCTACATTAACTTCCCAAAGTTCTGCGGCATTCTGAAGACAATTGTTCAAAATATGTGCAGGGCAGTCCACTCCAATCAAAGTCTTGTTATGCAACAATTTCTTTAATTTTGCAAAGACATTATTCCCTTCTTCATTTCGTCTCAGTCCTCCAAACATTGTATTGCTATTGTCCCCCAGTGAATGCAATACATTTTTCGCACAAACCATTTTTTTCAAGAGTTTCTTTAACATACGTAGAAATAGTATCTGCAGTCTCGTTAGGTATCTTCTGTAATTCAATTAAATTTTGTTTGTAACCCTCCTTCATTTACATCAAAATACTGAATAATTAATGGGAAGATTTTTTCAGAACCATGATTACTTCCATCAGTTGAGACCCCACAGTATGCAATTTTATTTTCTTTTAAAGTTTTTACAGTAATATTAAGAGAATGATTGGCAAGTACAAAGTTTACAATGGCTTCTGTCTTGGTTCTAGCGCACGAAAATCTTTTTGCTATCTCAGAATCAAAAAATACATATTTTAACATGACAGTTGTGCAATCCATTGATTTGTAACTACTATGATGTTTAACAGTGTGAAAGGCAAAGGTACCCTCTGCATCAGCCAGATCATATTCTATTTTACCGACAGCTTTGACAAAAAAATCTGTAACCTTTCCCGAGGAGGCCTCACTTTGAACTGCTTTCTTGTGCTTCTCAGTTTAATGTGATGCTTCAAATCACTAACCCCTTTATTGGCTACTAAAATGTATGCCCCATTCTGCAAACTTTACATTCAGCTTCCCATTCCTCTCGGCCAGATACAAAACATGGAAATTTGTTTTTCATCTCTTCTGTAAACATGCACTTCCTTTTAGGAATTTTAGGGGAAGTATAGTCTTTATAATATTAATTTTTATAACTGAAATAATAATAAATATTTTTTATTGTAAGTATTGAAGCATAAATTTTATTAAGGTTAGGTTATGTTTTACATTCACAAATAAACTAACCTAATTGCAGAAAAGTACCTACAGGTATAAAGATGGATAATAAATATTTTTGTAATTAAAGTGAAAAACAGTATTTTAAAAAAAGGTAAACTTTGGTATTAAATAATCTAGTGTCTGCCTCTTGATTGGATCATTGATAAGTATACCAAATTTAGTGGACAGTACGCAACTTTCGATCAATTTGGTGTTCACACAGCTCAAATCCACGTTTTCATATGCTGCAATCAATTTCTAGAGAAAACAGTCCCTCTAACTGTCAATATTTATTTGACATGCTGGAATTCCTGTAATTTATATATCTTTTTCTAGCACACCATCTGATCTTCACGTGTTATCTACTCTCTAAACCAAAATATTGTATTGCTAGCCTATATAAAATTTTTATGTGCGTAAATTCTGAAGCAGGCGTGGGTTGGTAACAATCTCAATGCACTAAACTGAGCATTGATGGGTTCTTCCGCCTAATTGTCAACACGGAAATTCGTGTTGCATAAAAAAAATTGCGTATAATATAAAAATCTGGACATTTAGACAAATTTATAAAAGTCCACCCGGACAAAAATTTTAGACAAAAAATCCAGAGAAATCCAGTTAAAAGAGAATCGATGGTAACAACGATTTCTCCTCCACTTTACTCTCAGTTATTACAAGATTATCTACCTTACTACCAGAGTTGAATACACCTCTGGCATTCCCTTCGTTGAATAACTCCTCATGTGTGAATGTCGATGCAAAATATTCATTTAGTTTGTTAGCTACCTGAGCAGGATCATCAACAGTTGAACCATCAATATCAAGTGGACCAATCCTTTGTCAGGAGGTTAGGCACGCAACTATATCAACTATATCTAGTTGATATAGTTGAACAGTGCACTGTTTCAGTTTGGTGTGACATAAGCATTGGGAGATCAAAATTGAGAGTAGGAGTGTGTTATAGGCCTAATGACTCGAATGAGTACAATGAACAATTGTACAGAGAAATAAAGTGGGTGAGTAAATCAGACTGTCTTATAATGGGTAATTTTAACTTCCCAAATATTGACTGAAATTTGTGGGTTGGTCACTCACATACTAGTCCAGTATGTGATTTACAGCAGCATGTTCGAGAGGCAACCAGAGAGGGTAATACTCTTGATCTGGTTATCAGCAGTGATCATTCGTGTATTACGAAATTGCAGATAAAGGAACCACTAGGAGGCAGTGATCACAGTGTACTGATGTGGGATTTACTAAAAGATATGATTACCATCAGGGGTACAGGAAAGGATTTTTTCTTCCATAAAGGTGAGTACAGTGGTCTCAGACAGTTTTTAAATTCTGTACATTGGGATCAACTGATGATGTTACCAACAGTAAACACTAAGTGGGAAACATTCAAGGAATTAATCATGGATGCTACTAAAAGTTTCATACCTATTAAGAAATATTGTTCAAGGTTTAGGCTTAAATGGTTATCAAATGAAGTAATGAGACTCGTGACAGAGAAGAAAAATTAACATTAGCATTAGAAGAGGTATGTGATGCAAGAAAGCAAGCTTATACAGCATCAGCCAAAAAAAAAAAAAAAAAAAAAAAAAACTTCCACTTCACCCCTTCATTCGTACAAAATACCTGTCCAGCAGAGCCTTAAATTTATTCAGGCTATCAACTTCCACAACAAGGGATAGAAGTCTGCTCCACCAACCAACTACCCGCTGGCTAAAGGCAAATTTCCGCACATCTATCCTACATTTGTCTTTCCTAAATTTGAATTCTTACCCTCTCAGGTGATTATTCTGAGCAAGGGGATGAATCCCATCAGCACTGAGCATGCTCAAACCATTCAAGGCTTTATACACCTCTATCAGATCACCTCGCCGGTGCTTAGTCTCCAAACGCTGTAATTTGCAAAACTTAAAGCCTTTCTTCGTAAGAGCAACCCTTTGTTCCATTCACTAAACTTGTTGCCCTTCTCTGTACTCGTTCCAGCAGCTCTACATCCTTCTTGAAAAGAGGCCTCCAGACCTGTGTACTCAAGGTGTGGCTTAACCATAGCCTTATACAAGGGAATAATCACCTCCTTATCCCTGCTAGAAAAATTCCTGAATATCATTGACAAGGCACCATGAGTTACCCATGCAGCCCATCTGCACTGTTCAGAGAACTTCATATCTGCCTGCACAATTACCCCCTGGTCCTCTTCATTCTCTACCACATCAGTGTAGTAGCACAGAGTTGATACATTGCTCTGGGGTTGCTGTTTTCCATATGTAGTACTTTACATTTGTCAATGTTAAACTTCATTTGCCACCTCTCAGCCCATCTGTTCAACCTTTCCAGAACATGTTGCAGCAGCATAGGCGCCTCCGTAGCCAGGTGGGAAGGAGCAGCAGTGCGTAGCACACGCTTCTTGATTAGACCGGGATTCAAGCCCGTCACCACCAAATACGGAGGATGCGGAAAGGTCAAGAAATGACCACCGCATATCCCGGAGCAATATAGCCTTAGTTGCTAATGCTCCTAAAAACCAAATAACAACAACAATAACAACAGCAGCAGCATAGTGTCAGTAGTATCCTTAACAACCCTGTCAACTTTTGTATTGTCTGCAAACTTGGACATTAAGCTTGATATACTATCATCAATATTATTTATAAATACAGAAAACAATAATGGACCCAACACTGAATCCTGAGGGATTCCACTAATAACATTAGTCCACGATGAGCAGTGTCCATTGATTACCACTCTCTGTCTTCTCCCCCTCAACCACCCCTTTATCCATAGCAGCAATTTGCATCCAATGCCACACTGCTCCAATTTGTGCAGCAGTCTTACATGTGGAACAGTATCAAAAGCCTTTCTAAGATCCAAATATATAATATCAAAGTTATTCACTGCATCCAGTTCTTTTGTGACTGCATCATAGTATCCAATCAAATTGGTCAGGCAAGACGTTCCCTTAACAAAACCATGCTGTGTCCAGGCTATAACTGAAGGTTTGTCTAGATGATACTGCAGTGCGTCTTTAACCAGTGCCTCCATTAATTTTCCTGGAACAGAGGTTCAACTCACAGGTCTATAATTACTTGTGTCAGCCTTTGATCCTGCTTTGTGAATTGGAGTAAAATTTGCACATCTCCAGTCTATGGGTACCTCCCCCTGAGTCCCAGGAAGCTCTCATAATTATGGCTAAGGGTTTGCTTACTTCCTTTGCTGCCTCCTTTAATATAACTGGATAGATTCCATCCACCCCAGGTGCCTTTCTTGTATTTATCTTCAACAATTTCTCCTCCACTTTACTCTCAGTTATTACAAGATTATCTAGCATACTGCCAGAGTTGAATAAACCTCTGGCATTCGCCTCACTGAATAACTCCTCATGTGTGAATGTTGATGCAAAATATTCATTTAGTTTGTTAGCTACCTGAGCAGGATCATCAACAGTTGAACCATCGATATCAAGTGGACCAATCTGATTCATCCCCTTCCTTCCAGAGTTTGCATAAGTAAGGAACTCTTTGCTGTTTTTCCTGGCATCCTTTGCCAAAGATTTCTCGTAATCTGCCTTTGCCTGCCTAACCTCCTTTGTAACTTGGTTACAGATCAACTTGTATCTATCATAGGCGTCTGTGTCACGTGTTAATTTATATATATATCCCATGCATTTTTCTTCTCTGCCATGTGTCTCATTAGTTCATCTGACATCCATTTAGGCCCAAACCTTGAACAATATTTCTTAGTTGGTATGTAAAGCCTAGTAGCTTCCAAGATAAGTTCTTTGAATGCTTCCCATCTTGAATTTGCTGTTGGTAACATCATTAGTTGGTCCCACTGTATAGAATTTAAATACTGTCGCAGACCATCGTAGTTGCCTTTACGAAAGCAATAACCTTTCCCTTTGCCCCTGATGGTAGTTACCTCTTTGAGTAAATCCCACTTCGGCACATTGTGATCACTGCCACCTAGTGGTTCCTTTATCTGGAGATTCTTAATGCATGAAGAATCACTACTAGTTGGCTACTCTAGTTGCCTCCCGAACATGCTGATGTAGAGAACAATCATAAAATAAATCTACAAAAGCCTTTTATGGGTGTTTGTCACCAATTTGTGGGTGTGAGTGACCAACCCACAAATTCCAGTCAATATCTGGAAAATTAAAATCCCCCATTATAAGAATCTCTAATTTACTGGCCCACTCTCTTTCCCTGTACAGTTTCTTATTATACGCATCAGAGTCATTAGGCCTATACCACATTCATACTCTCAATTTTGATCTCCCAATGCTTATGTCACACCAAACTGACTCGACACTGCACTGTCCAGCGATGTCCACTGGCTTCACTTCCTTGGATTTTATGTGTTTCTTAAATAATAGCATAACCCCTCCTCCCTTCCTATCCTGTCTATCCTTTCTGTAAAGGACAGACAGGATAAGGATATAAGGAATGCAGAACTTTCTGTTCTGCATTCCTTATATCTCTGTGACAACATGTCTCTGATATCCCAACAATATCTGCCTTTGATGTTTTGAGCAATACCTCAAATTCATCAAATTTATTTACCAAACTCCTAGCATTGGTGTACACGCAAGTATACATGCACCTGTTCCTATTCTTTGTTACCCTAACACAAACCACGTGTTTACTTGTGCCGCAATGACTCCCAGCAGTCTCTGAAATATCCTGCATCTTGTTTTCCAGGCTTCTGCTCATTCTAATAGAAGCAGTGCAAGAATCACTTTCACCTCTGCCAGTGGCTACTGTTAATCTATTAGTCCTTGTATCCCCCAAGCTAGCAGTTTTCTGACCCACCTAACACTGCCTCGATAGCATCAGAAAATATTCTTGCACCCTTTCTATTTAAGTGTATCCCATCTCTGTAGGAGCAGTCTCTCCTGTTAACAAGTACAGACCAGGCTGAAAAAAATTCTACCCCTTGAGCCTTGCACAATCTTTCTTGGGCCGAATTGATTGACAAGGCTCTCATCATATACTCCCTCCTATCGTGTCTGGGCAGAATTGCAGACACTTTCAAATTCAACCTTAATTCATGGCTTTTTTTCAACAGTGACCTGTACTTGTTAAGTAATTCTGCTGTATATCATTAGTGCCAACATGTACAACTATATCACCTTTTGTGCCCTTAAAAGATGATATCCGCTCTACAACATTTGGAGATAGCGTTTGGAGACTAAGCACCGGCGAGGTGATCTGATAGAGGTGTATAAAGCCTTGAATGGTTTGAGCATGCTCAATGCTGATGGGATTCTTCCTCTCGCTCAGAATAATCACCTGAGAGGGCATAAATTCAAATTGAGGAAAGACAGATGTAGGATAGACGTGCGGAAATTTGCCTTTAGCCAGCGAGTGGTTGGTTGGTGGAACAGACTTCCATCCCTTGTCGTGGAAGTTGATAGCCTAAATAAGTTTAAGGCTCAGCTGGACGGGTATTTTGAACGAACAGAGTGGTGAAGTGGAAGTGGTTTTTTTTTTTTTTTTTTTTTTTGGCTGATGCTGCATAAGCTTGCTTTCTTGCATCAAATGCCTCTACTAATGCTAATGCTAATGCTATAAACATAACCCTATTTGGATTGTCAAATATCTAATAAGGGACACTTAAAGTCTTAAAAACGTAATCAATGGGTGCTGCAATTTATGGACTAATGTTATTAGTGGAGTCCCACACGGTTCGGTGTTAGGTCCACTGTTGTTTTGTATATTTATCAATGATATTGATGAAGGTATATCAGGCTTAATGTCAAAGTTTGCAGATGATACAAAGGTTGGCAGTGTTGTTAATTACAGTAATGGCAGTGTGCTACTGCAACAGGATCTAAATAATTTGGGCAGATGGGCTAAGAAGTGGCAACTGAAGTTTAACCTTGACAAATGCAAAGTACTGCATATGGGTAGAAGTAACCACAGAGGAACTTACCAACTGTGTGGTACTACACTTAAGGTGGCAGAAAATGAAAAAGACCTGGGAGTAATTGTGCAGTCAGATATGAAGTTTTCTGAGCAATGCAGACAGGCTGCCAGAGCAGGTCATGGGGTTTTGTCAATGATATATAGGAATTTTGCTAGCAGGGAAAGGAGGTGATTATTCCCTTGTATAAGGCAATGGTCAGGCCACACCTAGAGTACTGTATACAGGTCTGGAGGCCTCATCTCAAGAAGGATGTAGAGCTGCTGGAACGAGTGCAGAGAAGGGCAACAAGATATAAGGCAATGGTCAGGCCACGCCTTGGGTACTGCGTTCAGGTCTGGAGGCCTCATTTTAGGAAGAATGTAGATTTGCTTGAGCGTGTACAGAGAAGGGCAACAAGATTGGTGAGGGGAATGAAGGGATTCTCTTACCAAGAGATGCTTAAGTTCTGCAAATTGCAGTGGTTGGAGACTAGGCACCTGCATGGTGATCTGATTGAGGTGTATAAGGCCTTGAATGGGTTGAGCACGCTTAATTCTGATGGGATCCTTCCACTTGTTCTGATTACGAACCTAAGAGGACATAAATTCAAATTAAGAAAGGACAGATGTAGAATAGATGTGCGGAAATTTGCCTTTAGCCAGCGGGTGGTTAATTGCCGGAACAAACTTCCATCTGTCGTTGTGGAAGTTGATAGGTTGAATAAATTTAAGGAGGAACTGGACAGGCATTTGGAGGGAATGGTGTGATTTTTTTTTTTTTTTTGGCTGATGCTGCATAAGCTCATACACATGCTTTCTTGCATCACATGCCACCACCACTACTACTACTACTACTACTACTACTACTACTTTATCTCTACATTTAAAAAGCTGCTGTTTAATCTCCTTTAATATCTTATTACTTAAAATAGAATTTTGATTTTCCAAATTACGAAAGAGGAATCAAAAAGTTCCTTTACTTGTTAGTAGATTTGCTTTCTGATTACTTCAACTGTGAGTTGCACTGGTTTTAAGCAGTTTAATATATCTTCAGCGATTTTTGGATATCCATCCTCTCATAGTTAAAGAGAGCTTTAATTCATGTAAAGCAATTTTTATCGATGTTAAGCTCCTTGAAAATCTCTCACTTTCTAATGAAATGGTTATTTGCAACTACAGTATATTTAAACAAAAATTAAGCATTTTAAAATAAACTGCATAGCAGTCTGAATATTACAAAAACAAAGTAAACAAAAAAAAAAATCTAAATTTCTTGGGAAATGTTTTTGCTTTTCCCTGGAATTCCTGAGAAGGAATCCTTGGGAAGAAACCCTAATATGTATATACAGGATGTTTCAAAAAATGATGGTCAATAATTTAAAGGTGAAAGGTACAAACTAAAAAGGCACATTAAAAACGCCATCAAACTCTCATATCAACAACAAGAACAAACTAAAATGAGCAAAGAAGTCAAAGTGAACATCGAGCCGCAAATGAATCGTTTTTGAGATAATACACATTTCCTGTTAAGATCTGCCACTGACTATGGGAGCACTCTGGGAGGGTAGTCTGTACTGCTGAGACCTTGTACACACTGGTATGGTAGGGGTACAATAATTGACGATGTAAAATTCACCACACACTGCTATGACTCAGTACATGTTCTTGCAGAGCAACCTTCCTTGTCAAAATTCATAGCCAGGTGGGAAGGGGCAGCAGTGCGTAGCACATGCTTCTTGATATAGACTGGGGTTCAAGCCTGTCACCACCAAATACAGAGGATGCGGAAAGGTCAGGAAATGACCACCGCATATTCCCGGAGCAATATGGACTTAGTTGCTAATGCTCATAAAAAAAAAACAACCAAATAACACATTTCTTTCCTCAACATCAGGTGTTATGCTTCTGGGCCTACCTGCTCGTACTCCATGTGCGAAACGCCCATGTTCCCTAAGTCGTTGATGTACCCTGATGAATGTGTGCCTGTTGAGCTTCCTTTGGCGGGGAAATGCTTCTTGGTACAAACGTGCAGCCTCGAGTGCACTTTCGTTGGCTTTACCATACATGAAGTGCATATCCGCATACTCTTCATTGCTGTAACCTCTTTCCATGTTGACTATCCCTTGACAAGTACAAGTATGCTACGTCTCAAAGCATTGAGAGAGGGGGAAAGGGAGAGAATTAACATAACATAACCTAACCTAAACAAACAAGTCAGTGGTGGATCCCAACTAGAAATGTGCAATATCTCGAAAACGATTCATTTAAGGACCCATGTTTACTAGGTTTTTTTTTGTATATTGTAGTCTGTACAGTCCACCTTTAAATTATTGACCATCAGTTTTGAAACACCCTGTATATATATATTGAAGTTGTGTCTGATGACTTTTAATTATTAAGAGGGGTTAGTGGAGTTATTATTTTATTATTTTTTTACTTACTTATTATTTACTTACCTTATTCCAATAGATTTTACCACCAAGTTTATGACCTAAAGTTAACCTAGCAAAACTGGTTTAGATACATTTGTATTACAGAAATGGGTATGTATAAAACATTCTTCTAGTTTGGCTATGTGTCTGCTCAAAGCCCCTGAGGAAGTAGCAGATATATGGTTAAGAGGAAGAATGTTAATTTTTTTAAATTTCTTTAAATTTCTCTAATTTCTCCAAATTACTCCAATTTTCTTTAAAATTTTGCATTAATTTTAATGTGTTATATATATTAATATATTTATATGTATCTATGGTACATTAGGCTATCCATTCCAGGGCTAGTTTATAGGTAACTAGTGGGTTGTTTGGGGTCACCACAAATCTGATGTTCCCATGTAGAACAAAATTTAATAATGAGAAATATAAGTTTAGTACATATATATATATTTCCCAACTAGTGCAGAATTAAATGTTTTTGATCTTATTATTAGTATTAGCATTAGTAATGGCCGCATGGTGCAAGAAAGCCTATGGCTTATGCTGCACCAGCCAAAAGAAAAAAAAAAAAAAAAAAACCGAAACCCGAATAAAACAATGATATAAAAAAAAAATAATAAAATAAAATAATAATAATTCATAAAATAAAAGGAAATTAAACCTATCACCTTATGCGCTTCCCTCACCCGAAGGTACTATCCAGATGACCTTTGAATTTCCCCAAACTGTCAGCCTCTACCACCCATGTAGCAACTTATTCTAGTAATTTATAACTCGCTGGCTAAAAAAAAACTTCCTGCAGTCCAATCTAAACATTTCCCCCCATAACTTGAATTTATGTCCCCTAGTTCTAGCATCATTTATAATCTTGAAAATTTCGTCCACATTCATTTTATTGATACCTCTCAGAGTCTTAAACACCTCAATTAAATCTCCTATAAGGTGTCTAGTTTCCAAACTCTGCAACCCAATGGACACTGTAATCAACGGACACTGCTCAACGTGGACTAATGTTATTAGAGGAGTTCCTCAGGGTTCAGTGTTGGGTCCGTTGTTGTTTTCAGTGTTTATAAATGATATTGATGATGGGATATCAAGTTTAATGTCCAAGTTTGCAGATGATACAAAGGTTGGCAGGGTTGTTAAGGACACTACTGACGCTATGCTGCTGCAACAGGATCTGGAAAGGTTGAACAGATGGGCTGAGAGGTGGCAAATGAAGTTTAACATTGACAAATGTAAAGTACTACATATGGGAAACAGTAACCCCAGAGCAACATATCAACTCTGCAGTACTACACTGACAGTGGTGGAGAATGAAAAGGACCTGGGGGTAATTGTGCAGGCAGATATGAAGTTCTCTGAGCAGTGCAGACGAGTTGCAAGAGTAGCTCATGGTGTCTTGTCAATGATATACAGGAATTTTTCTAGCAGGGATAAGGAGGTGATTATTCCCTTGCATAAGGCAATGGTTAGGCCACATCTTGAGTACTGTATACAGGTCTGGAGGCCTCATTTCAAGAAGGATGTAGAGCTGCTGGAACGGGTACAGAGAAGGGCAACAAGATTAGTGAATGGAACAAAGGGTTGCTCTTACGAAGAAAGGCTTAAGTTTTGCAAATTACAGAGTCTGGAGACTAGGCACCGACGAGGTGATCTGATAGAGGTGTATAAGGCTTTGAATGGTTTGAGCATGCTCAATGCTAATGGGATTCTTCATCTTGCTCAAAATAATCACCTCAGAGGGCATAAATTCAAATTGAGGAAGGACGGATGTCGGATAGATGTGCAGAAATTTGCCTTTGGCCAGCGGGTGGTTGGTTGGTGGAACCGACTTCTGTCACTTGTTGTTGAAGTTGATAGCCTAAACAAATTTAAGGCTCAACTGGACAGGTATTTCGAACGAACGGAGGGGTGATATGGGAGTGGTGTGTGTGTTTTTTTTTTTTTTTTTTTGGCTGATGCTGAATAAGCTTGCTTTCTTGCATCATATGCGTCTACTAATGCTAATGCTAACCCACATATTCGAAGACTTTCTTCATAAGGACGCCCTTTTGCCGATCTCACCAGGCGAGTTACCCATCTTTGCACCCTTTCAAGAAGCTCAATGTCTTTCTTTAGGTGCAGTCTCCATACTTGAACACAGTATTCCAAGTGTGGTCTAACAAAACCCTTATATAATGGGATTATCACGTCCCTATCTCTACTTGAAAAAGTTCGATAGATCATCGATAGGACACCACGGGCCTCCCTTGCAACCTGTTTACAATGCTCAGAGAATTTCATGTCTGACCGTATCGTAACACTCAAGTCCCTTTCCTCCAGTACCGGGTTTAGTTGAACTCCACCAAGTGAATAAGTTATTTTGGGATTACTGTTTCCCAGGTGTAATACCCTACACTTTGTTGGATTAAAGCATAGCTGCCATTTTTCTGACCATTCCTGAAGTCTATCTAGGTCTCTCTGAAGAAGCTCAGCTTGACAGTGATCATTAACTACTCTACCAATTTTAACATCATCTGCAAATTTAGACATCACGCCCTCTATCCCTTCATCGATGTCGTTTATGAAAATTAAAAACAACAGCGGTCCTAATACTGATCCTTGGGGAACTCCACTTCTTATATCAACCCAATCTGAAGAATAGCCATTTATCACAACCCTCTGCCTCCTGCCCTGAAGCCATCCTGCTATCCATCTAAGGATTTTCCCAGTGATTCCAATCTGTTCCAGCTTATAAAGCAACCACTGATGTGGGACTGAGTCAAAAGCTTTGCTGACATCTAAATAAACAATGTCGAAATTATTCCCTAAATCCAGCTCGTGAGCGACCCTTTCAAAATAGCGAACCAGATTTGTTAAACATGATTTTCCCTTTACAAAACCATGCTGAGTATCCTTGAGAATTTCAATTCGATCCAAATGATCCTGAATTCCATCCTTGATCATTGCCTCCATGATTTTCGCTACTACTGAAGTCAGACTGACAGGTCGATAATTTCCAACTTCACTTTTAGAGCCACCCTTATGTATGGGAGATACATTGGCACTTTTCCGATCCAAGGGAATCTCTCCAGAGTCTAGTGATGCTCGCATAATTAGCCTCAATGGTTCAATGCACTCACTTACCGCCTCCCTTAAGATTATAGGGTATATTCCATCAACTCCAGGAGCCTTACTGGCCTGTAGGCGTGAAAGGTTTTTCATTAAATAATCTTGCGAAAATTCAATATCATTAATTACATACTTTTCAACTTTGCTCCCACAATTTCCCATTGCCACAAAAGGTTTTTCATTTGTAAATATCGATGCAAAATAACTGTTGAGTTCATCTGCAATGGCACCTGGTGTATTTAATACTATCCCCTTTCTCTTATGTAAAGGTCCAATCTGGTTTGTCCTGCTCTTCTTGGCATTTATATATGTGAAGAATTCCTTATCCCCCCTCTTTGCTCTGTTTGCTAGTGATTTCTCATAAACTGCCTTTTCCTGTTGAACCTTTTCTGTGGCTCTATTACAGATCATCTTGTAGCTGTTATAGGCTTCAGTACTTTTCATTTCTCTGTAATCTTTCCATGCCACTTTTTTCTGCTCAAGTAATGTGGCAACTTCACTATTCATCCAACTTGGAACCCTCCTCGTGGAGTATTTTTTAATGTTAAATATCCATTCAAGGCATCTGTGATTAATGTTTTAAAAGAACCATACCACAGTTCAAATGTATTCATTCCCTGTGCGATATCTACCCAGTTAATAGAGGCGATGTAGTACCTTAAGGCATCGTAATTTCCTTTTCTGAAATTAAAACCCATTCCTTTGCCTTTTACTCTGCTACCTCTCTCACCTTCATCCACTGTAGAACGCCATGATCACTTCCTGCTACTGGTTCCTCTACTGTCAGCCCTGTTATCTCATCTGATTCATGGGTGATGATGAGGTCTAGGATATTCTTTTCTCTAGTACTTTCCCTGATATGTTGATACAAATAACAGTTATCTAGTTGATTTAAAAATTTTGTTCCCCATTTACTCCAATCAATTAGAGGCAAATTGAAATCACCCATAATAAGACATTGATGCTTACTTGCCCATTCCATTTGCATGTAGAGGCTTTCATCATAATCTTCACAATCACCTGGTCTGTAGATTACTCCTACTCACATTATACCATTGTTTCCAACTAATTCACACCATACAGATTCTATATGGTGAAACGTCTGAATCCAGGAAAGCTATCGTTGCACTCAGGCTGCTTCTGATAAGAAGCATTATCCCACCACCCCTTCTATCTACCCTGTCCTTCCTAAATATATTATACAAGCCGTACTGAAACTCATCATCCACAATTTCCGGGTGGCACCATGTCTCCGTAAGCCCTTATGTTCGCGTTACTTGTTTTTACCAGCAGTTCGAATTTGCTCATTTTATTGACGACACTTCTAACATTACTATATAAACAATTAAGACTTACTGTTCTTGTATATTTAACTACCCTAACACAATCCTTGAAGTTTTTTAGGCTCTCTTCCCTGGCATTAGCTACCCACTCACTAGAAACGTTTCTGCCCCCAGAACATTTAGATAATATGTCCAGTTCGGGTAACAGATAAGAACTCTTGAAGTATGTGCAAGAGTTACTTTGACCAATATTATCAGATAAATGCGTATCAGTATTACCCACATCCCCCCTAACTAGCAGTTTCCCTGAACCTTTAAGGTATCCTCAATAATACTGGCAAAAACTTTTGCACCACCTTTGTTTAAGTGTATCCCGTCTCTACAAAACAAATTCCTTCTACCTACAAGTGTGGGCTATGCTGATAGAAATTTCCCCCTAAAGCCTTGCAGAGTCCTTCAAGTCTTGAGTTAATCCACAAGGCTTTTAATATATAATCCCTCCTATCGTGTCTGGGCAGAATTGCAGACACATAGACATTGTGTCCTTGCTCGGGGAATTTCCTCAGCATGGTCCTATATTTTTCCAACAAATCATCAGATTATGTACATTTAATTTCATTAGTCCCCCACATGAATAATAATATTCTCTTTACCCCCCTTAAAATCTGACAATGTGTTGGTGACATCATTAATAGTTGCTCCCATCAGACATACCCTGGTTCTACTCCACCTATCCTTATTACAAAAAATTTTCCCTGTTTCCCTGACAATGGAGTCTCCTAATAAAACAATGTCCTTTTTAACCAGAGTAGTTTGAACTTGGTTTTTCTGTTTTGAGGCCTGAATCGGGTGTGCATCACTTGGTAGATTGCTGAAGCCTTGAGTCCCTGACAAGCGACCAGATGCATTATCTGGTCGCTTGTCAGCGACCAGATAATGCATCTGGTCGCTGACATCTACCTATACAGATAGGTACCCATAGACTGGAAATGTGCAAATGTGACCCCAATTCACAAAGGAGGATCAAAGGCTGACACAAGTAATTATAGACCTGTGAGCTTAACTTCTGTTCCAGGAAAATTAATGGAGGCACTGGTTAAAGAAGCACTGCAGGATCATTTAGACAAGACTTCAGTTATAGCTCAGACACAGCATGGTTTTGTTAAGGGGAAGTCTTGCCTGACCAACTTGATTGGATATTATGATGCAGTCACAAAAGAACTGGATGCAGGGAATAACTTTGACATTATATACTTGGATCTTAGAAAGGCTTTTGATACTGTTGCACATGGAAGACTGCTACACAAATTGGAGCAGGGTGACATTGGAGGCAAATTGCTGCTATGGATAAAGGGGTGGTTGAGGGGGAGAAGACAGAGAGTGGTAATCAATGGACACTGCTCATCGTGGACTAATGTTATTAGTGGAGTCCCTCAGGGTTCAGTGTTGGGTCCATTGTTGTTTTCTGTATTTATAAATGATATTGATGATGGTATATCAAGCTTAATGTCCAAGTTTGCAGATGATACAAAGGTTGGCAGGGTTGTCAAGGACACTACTGACATTATGCTGCTGCAACAGGATCTGGAAAGGTTGAGCAGATGGGCTGAGAGGTGGCAAATGAAGTTTAACATTGACAAATGTAAAGTACTACACATGGGAAACAGCAACCCCAGAGCAACGTATCAACTCTGTGGTACTACACTGACAGTGGTAGAGAATGAAAGGGACTTGGGGGTGGTTGTGCAGGCAGATATGAAGTTCTCTGAGCAGTGCAGACGGGCTGCAAGAGTAGCTCATGGAGTATTGTCAATGATATACAGGAATTTTTCCAGCAGGGATAAGGAGGTGATTATTCCGTTGTAGAAGGCAATGGTCAGGCCACACCTAGAGTACTGTATACAGGTCTGGAGGCCTCATTTCAAGAAGGATGTAGAGCTGCTGGAACGAGTACAGAGAAGGGCAACAAGATTAGTGAATGGAACAAAGGGGTGCTCTTACGAAGAAAGGCTTAAGTTTTGCAAATTACAGTGTCTGGAGACTAGGCACCAGCGAGGTGATCTGATAGAGGTGTATAAAGCCTTGAATGGTTTAAGCATGCTCAATGCTGATGGGATTCTTCCTCTAGCTCAGAAAAATCACCTGAGAGGACATAAATTCAAATTGAGGAAAGACAGATGTAGGATAGACGCGAGGAAATTTGCCTTTAGCCAGCGGGTGGTTGGTTGTGTGTAATAAGTGTAATAAGTTTAAGGCTCAGCTGGACAGGTATTTGGAATGAACAGAGGGGTGAGGTGGAAGTGGGTTTTTTTTTTTTTTTTTTTTTTGGCTGATGCTGCATAAGCTTGCTTTCTTGCATCAAATGCCCCTACTAATGCTAAATGCTAATGCTAAAATCCTAGAGGTGCCTCCATGGGCAGGAGCAGCAGTGCATAGCACACACGCTTCTTGATTAGACAAGGGTTCAAGCCCGTGACCACCAAATACAGAGGATGCAGAAAGGTCAGGGAATGACCACCGCATATCTCCGGAGCAATATGGCCTTAGTTGCTAATGCTCCTAAAAAAACCAAATAACAACCGACAATCCTAGAGGTCCAATCTATAAGATAGATTTTGGGTGTGGAAGTATATATATATATATATATATATAGGAGAATCCTACAGACACCTACAATGCAGAAGAAAAGAGCACAAAAAAGATGGAGTATGGCAGAATCAATCAGTCTGATACAGCTCTCCATGCCTTCAAATGTGGGGACACCTGGAACTTCCGTAACACAAGTATCATTTCCATAGATAGTTCACAACAGAAGAAAATTTAAAGAAGCATTTCTTATCAAATTATTAGTATCTTCAGCAATTAATAGAAAACGGGGTTGAGTTCAAACCGCAGTATTTTCATCTTCAATGAGAAAATAAGTGGAGAAATAAGGACTCAGGAAAGAAAAGAAACAAGGCATCCAGAGGTGCAGATCGCATACAACCCCTTCCAGACCCCCAGAACCAGCCTGCACACCATAACGGACAATCCTAGGTCAACAGTAACCCGGAACCAGAGCAGGAGGTCAAAGGTCAGCTTTTAACTTCCTGGATCTAGGATAACTTAACACTATTCCCATTGGCTAATTATAAGAATCCCTGGCCTATAAAAGGCACTGCTGGTGATCCTCTTTCCCATTTCTCTTCAGGTCTGAGGGCAGTCAGCAGGTAGGATTTGTTTTGATTGTTTTAATTCATCTTATAAAATAGACTAAAAGTAAAGTAACTTAAAAAATTGCTCAGTGTAACCAAGTTCTGCTCATATAATTGTGTGATAGTAACATAGAATTGCTCCTTTATGTCGTAACTGTAATCTTAGAGATACTCAATTTGTTATTATAACTTAGAATTATTTATCTACTCACTGGCATTATTGAAAATTAGAAATGATCAATTGTTATTGGTCATTTCTAATTTTATCTTATAACTGATACTTTGTTAAAAAAAATTATGATTGTAATTTAGAACTGCTCAATGTAAATCTAATTAGTAACCTTCACCTTTTTAATTTTGTCTTTATTCCCAAACAGCACGGTCTGATGATGGGTATCGGCAAGATACACAAAACGTCTAGGCTATGCTTAATAAAATATATATTAAAAACTCCACGTGATAAAAGAGTGGTTAATTATACACTGGTGTGCAAAACTTAAGGACCAACACTATTTCTAAAGGTTACAATCACAAAATCAAATGAAACAGCCTGTGGTGATTTGCATAACTGTGGCTGTTCAGTAGAAAGCTGGTGCACATGCAAAAATTTGAATTGTGATGCAAGGGCTCACATAAACAGATAAAAAGGAGCAGTTCAGCAGTTATGTGCAAATTATCGAATGGTGAGCACAATTGTTACTGACGTTCGATTTGTTTCATACAGTGCTACAGACAACGAAATGGCCAGTAGACAACATCTGGATGACTTTACCCAGGGTCGAATAATTGGGAAGGTTGAAGTGCGAGGAGTGCAGCTGCAGAGTTCTGTATTGCCCATAGCATCGTCTCACATACGTGGTAGGGATTCAGAACACAGGTACAGCTGTTTGAAGGACCAGTGGTGGTTGTCCACGAAAAACAGCACCCAATGATGATGGCTATGTATCCCTACATGCCAAGAGGATCCGACACCAGACAGTGGGATCCATTGTAAATCAGCTACACAGGATATCGCGGTTTACTGTGGCCAGGCAACTCCACAAAGGTGGGCTGTTTGCCCAACGGCCAGTATGCTGTGTCCCTTCAACACCTTCCCATCGGAGACACAGTTTACAGTGGTGCATCAAACACAAGGACTGGACAGGAGCACAATGGGGTAAGGTACTCTTTACTAATGAGAGTAGATTCAGTCTCAGCAGCGATTCTGGATGTCAGCTAATCTGGCACACAGTATCACCCTGCAAACATCACTGAAAGGGATCGATATGGCGGTTGAGGTGTTCTCGTCTGGGGAAGCGTTATCTTGGATGGATGTACACAACTCCAGATATTGGAAGGCGGTACTGTAACTGGTGCATGCTACTGTACTGAGGTAATCCTTCCCATGCGTGTGTCTGTTCCGAGGCCCCGAGTTCGTGTTTATGGATGATAACACCACACCCCCATCGCACTGCAGCTGTTGATATGCTTTTGGAAAGTGAGGACATTGTTCGTATGGATTGGCCTGCCTGTTCCATCAATCTAAATCCCATCGAACACCCGCCAGAAAATGTTCACCAGCTGAAGATGGTGCTGACAGAGGAATGAACGATTTTACTGCAAGAACTTATCAACAACATTGTTCTCAGTATGGACAGACAGTGCAAAGCCTGTATCGACATTAGGGGTGGCCATATTTCCTACTGAGGACCACCTCTTCCCTTTGTTCCATCTTTGACAGTGATGCATGTGTATCATGGCAGCCAGTGCTATGTTGCCATTTTTGAATAAAGTCCCTCTGTGCCGTTTCGTTTCCTTTGTTGTGTCGGTGTTGTTTCCTTCATTTCTGTACCTCATGAGGTTCCTTTGGTATGCTATTCCCATATCCAGGCCACTCCTATGAGAAGCTACAGGTCCTTAAGTTTTGCACACCAGTGTACATATTAATAATTCTTAATAGACACCTGACGTTAAGCTTCTTCAGTTATTCTGCTGGAACCAACTTCAAACATGTCTGCTCTATTCAACTGCCTAGCAGAATGTTGCTTGATGTGAGCTGCCATGTGTTATACATAATCTGTTTTCAAAGTTGTAATAGAGTTGTCTGTTGAAAGTAGTGGAATACCATGGAAAATTTTTACAAAGACAATTTTTTTTTTCTGTGGTAATTAAGTCCATTGCATTATGCATAGTTTAAATCCTTGTAGCTGCAGAGCCAAAGAAATGAAAGGACAGGATAATCACTGTAAATGTTTACAGATGTAAATAAGTTCACTTGTTGGCTTAATATTTATTGAAATGTCTTCCTCTAAATCTGCTCACCCAATAGGTACACTTCTCTAAAATCTGCCACCTCTCAGTCCCTGAAGGCACTGGATTTTAAACAGTTTACTGTGTGTTGATGTGGGAGCTACTTAAAGATATAACTAATGTCAAGAATAAAGGGAAAGGATTTTGCTTTCGTAAAGGAGGTGACTGCAGTGGTTTAGTGTTTCCCTTCAGTGTGAGCAACTAATGTCGTTACCAACTGCAAATTCTAAATGGGATATATTCAGGGAAGTAATTATAGAATCTACTAAGCTTTTTATACCAACTGAAGGCCCAGAGTGCCAAGCGATTTTCTTATTGTGATTATAGTGCTCTCTAAAGTGATAGTTTTGATTCTTTTCTAGTGTGCTTATTCTTTTGTTTACTTGAAGTGGTTCTGCACTTTAGAGGTCAAAAGTAAGAACCAAGAAAGGAAATCTCCACCTTTCTTTTCTTAGTCTTTATATTTATTATAAACCAACTCTACTAATTTAAACAAGTGCTTGGTCACTGGTGGCACCGCTCCTGCCTCCATGTGCCAGGGCAGGTAACCTGGGGGATAAACCAACCCTCAGGGCTAAAAGGAGCAGAAATGGAAATAAATGACTTTCCACGTTTAGAGCCAAAGAGCTCTCAACCAAATGACACTGACCATGACTTCTCTCTCTCTCTCTCTCTCTCTCTCTCTCTCTCTCTCTCTCTCTCTCTCTTGAAGAGAATGAAAAAAGACACTGGCAGACAGGAATTATCAGCATTCCTGATAATACATTCTCTGTCAACACAACCTGTGAGCAAGCTCTCCTCGTTCATCATTCAGAGATGCCTTGAACATACCGCAGGTTCACCAAAAATGGTGAAACACCTCCAACCTGGAGATTTATTAATAGAGACCACCAATCCTCGACACTCTGAACTATTATTATGTCTGAACTATAATTTTAAATTTCAGTTCTCCAAACCTACCAGCTTCAGTCAAGGCAGGATATTTAAATTGTCAGGTTTGGCCACATATCCCGAACCCCCTAAGATGTTTTAAATGTCAGAAATTTGGCCATTCTCAGACAGTATGCCATGGAGATGAAACATGTGCAAACTGTGGATGTAAAACTCATACACAAACAGAATATAAGGCACCAACTCTACAATGTCCTAATTGCAAAGGCATACTCCAAAGACTGACCTCTGGAAGTTTGGGAAAAAAATACAAAAATATAAAACTGAAAATAAAATTTTCTACCAAGAGGCAAGAAAACAAGTAAAATTAAGTACACCAAAATGCACTTATGCTTCTGCCACTTAGTCACCAATCAGTAGCATGTCAGACAGAAGTGTCCATTGATCTCAGACTGGGCTCGATCAGTCCTCTCAGTCCAGCATCCATCTCCACCAAAGGTAGTAGACCAATGCAGTAATACACTTCTGACAGTTCCATCCCAGAGACTTCCCCATTGTCAAGCAGTGGGGAACTTGCAAAAATCAGATCCAGTTGAGGTGAAGCAATGTCACTCTTGATAGGTTTGCTTACTACACTAATGCTAATTAGCATAGTAAGCAAGCCTATCAAGCATGGACACAGATGATACCACCAACTCAGAAGATCTGCTTGAAATACATGCAAATGATGATATGGAAGAAAGCAATGACTCAGGATGGCCAAATTTTTCAAAAAAAGAAAAATCAAAACTCGACAGATATAAACAAGCCATTCACAAAAAAGCAGACAGACTCTTCTTCTGCTCACAAAACCAAAGCATACAGTGGAATTGCAGAGGTTTTTTGCAGCAATATTGATGATATCTATGAACTAATTCACTGTTACAATCCTGCTGCCATATGCTTACAAGAAACAAATTTAACAACAAAAATATCCATTTCTGCCAAAAATTATACTTTGTTCAGACTAGATCGATCTGATAAACAGCCCCCATGGAGGAGTAGATCACTCCAACACTGATCTCAATTTATCTTCCGCTGAACCAATCATGTGCAATACAGCAACTGGAAAATCTTATTTCTCAATTACCATCTACTATTTATTTATTAGATTTTAATGGACACCATCCATTATAGGGGTTCTCTGGTCACAGATGGATGTGGTGAACTTATTGAAATGCTACTTGACAGAGAGAATTTGACACTATTGAATACTGGCTTACCCACTTGCATCCATTTTCCTACTGAGTCAACCAGTGCAATAGATCTCTCAATTTGCTCTCCGATCCTCTTCCCAAATATAGAGTGGGCAGTACATGACAATGCTCTAAACAGTGACCACCATCTGCTGATCGGTAGTATTCAAACCACCCATTCCAAACAAACAAAAACAAAATGGAAATTTTCCAAAGCAAACTGGACAAAATTTACCAGCCATTTATCGTTTGATGATGACATCATAGTATCTTCTGCTATTGACACTGTCACCGATCATATCACAATGCAGATACTAAGAGCTGTAACAGCCACCATCCCAAAGTTTCAAATAAGAAACCATCGGCATACCAGTCACTGGTGGAATGGTTATTATAACAAAGCGAAAAGAGAAAAAAACGCAGCATGAAATACTTGCAAATATCCCACCACTGCCAAACTTATTAATTTCAAGAGACCGAGAGCCTCACATCTGGTGAGTATGGGCTTGGCACACCCAGGGTCCTGAGCTGGATATCATCATTCTTCTCCTTCTTGGTGATTCCCTTTACTTCTGACTCTTGTTTTCTCTCTCTCTCTCTCTTGGGGTAATTTAGAAAAAAAATTTTTTTTTTTTTTTTTTTTTTTGGCTAGTGCAGCATAAGCCTCAGGCTTCCTTGCACCATATGGCTAATAATAATAATAATAATAATAATAATTATTCTCGAGAGCAGGCACCTGTTTTTTCAGTGACTCAAATTGTTCCATCAGTGCACGAAATTGTAATTTAAGATCGGTGCACTCCTTACATCGATCACAAAGAAAAGAATCCCCAGGTGAGCTATGATTAGTCACCAGGTTGACCTTTGAAAACATTCCACAGGTATACCGCAACAGATTAAATCAAGATTCACCCATAAATCGCCATTGGCTATTTCCGTGTGAGTCACGATACCCTGTGATGTGTTTAAGGTAGATCTCGTAACTACCATTATAAAATTAACTAAATATCAATGAAAATTAACTTTAAAAAATTATATCTATAATATTATAAAAATCAAACTGTTACAGGAAAACCTATAACAAAATAATCAACAATATCTAAATAAATCAAATAATTAAAAGCATTAATCAACAGTAATCTAATCCACTTAACTGAGGAGCCCTGACGAAGCGCGTCCGCTCACCTCGAATGCCAACACCCGAATCTATGCAATTCCTAATTCTGACATTGTATTACATACAATGTCAGAATTAGGAATAAAGTTTTAAATTAAAAATTTAAACATTTTTAAATTTTTGCCTTATTTTCCAAAAAAAAAAAAAAACTGACTAAAGGTTAAACAAAGGTACCATGTGCCCACTGTTCTTATGATTTTTTGCATGCTTTACTCCACAGTTAATAAAAAAAACTTTGCCTAACCTGAGAATATTGATAAAATAAAAATTTTTCTTACTGCATGCATGCATATTTTCTTTCCAATTTTGTGTTTACTTAATTTACAAAAGGTAAATTACGCTTTACCTTTTGTTTTTTTGCAGTTGCATTAGCATTTTTGGTTCACTCACAGTCTATCCATCTTCTGATATTTCCTCAAGTTGGTTAAAATGTGCATTTGTTGTTCAGGTTCAGAAAATAGATTAAAAATCACTAAATTAGAGACATGTTTTGTCTTCCTGGACAAAATTCCAACTGGAAACTAATTGCCATATCCTTCTCATTGCTTAAATTGTTTCAAAGATTCAGTTGCCTTTATTAACTTCACAACTTCTATCTCCTCCTTTCTCACACTTAAACTATGGAAAGAAGGATATCTCTACCAACACTAATCTTCTAGAAACTACTTTTCTTGCATCTAATACAGTTAAACATAAGGGTTAATTTGATCTGGTTACCTAGATTTATTTTTGCACACGATGCTGTTCACTTATCAGCACTCCTGTACCTTTGATAAACTTTTATGGTGTATCATATAGAAATTCCTTTTTTATAGACTCTTATTATAGTTTAGTGATTCATTTCTCTTTTAAAAAGTATATGCTGGGATTGTCTTAATCCCACCTCTAGTGCTTATGTAAGTGCTCCTCACCATAATTATAAAATGATATTACGTGGTGATTTCTATGACATTTTTCTTTTTAAATTACCACTCTAAAACCATGTGGATTTTTTTAAATTTAGTTTATTTAGCTTTATTCAAAAGTATAATGAATAATAGTACTATTCAATAAGGATATCAAAAATATTTTTGATACTAAAATTTGCTAAATATAATAGAACAAGTAATAGTACTTTATTGAATAACGTAATTGTACGAGGACCGGTACAAAAGTAGTGCCTCCTAATTTTTTGCTTTCAAATGTGGCGATTGGAGAAAATGACACTGTTGAGAAGCCCCAAGGCAGCTGGCCAGTAAAGTCAGTGACAATAGACAAGAGCCACTAATTAAAGAGGACTGCCGCATCACAACATGCAAATGGTATATGTTGTTTGTTGTTGTTTTTTATTTTGTTTTTAGGAGCATTAGCAACTAAGGCCATATTGCTCCGGGGATATGCGGTGGTCATTCTCTGACCTTTCCACATCCTCCGTATTTGGTGATCACGGGCTCGAACCCCGGTTTAATCAAGAAGTGTGTGCTATGCACTGCTGCTCCTGCACATGGCTATGGAGGTGCCACATTAGGTATAGGAAAACCTGCTGTGATAACCTTCATAAAGGAACTAGGCTACAACATGGTTTGCACCTGGTGGGTCCCGAAAATGCTGACACATGAGCACAAAGAAGCCTGGAAAGTCATCTGTACAGAACTTCTCCAGCACTATGAGAGTGAAGGAGAGGTTTTACTTTCATGCATAGTCACAGGTGATGAAACCTAGATCCACCATTATGATCCTGAAATGAAGAGACAGTCAGCACAAGCAGTTGCTCTATACATCTCAAAGGCTTTCGATCATGTTTGGCATAAAGGTTTTCTAAACAAGCATCATTATCTAAACCTATCTTATGGTTTGCCAACTGTTTTTTGTAATTGGTTATCCAGTTTTCTCTCTGATCACTCACTGAGGGTGATGGTAGATGGCTCTCTGTCTTCTAACTTCTCCACTAATGCTGATGTCCCCAAGGTTTAGTTCTTTCCCCACTCTTTTATTCTTGTATATTAATGACCTTCTTCCATTGACTGAAAATCCTATCCGTAGTTTTGCCGATGATAGCACGTTGCATTCCACTTTCCATTTTGAGAACCCTTGCCCTGCTCAATCAGCTTCATCTTCTCGAATATCTGCTACCAATTCCTTAAATGCCGATCTAAAGGTAATTCTCCAGTGGGGCAAAGACAACTTAGTTGATTTCAATCCTTCTAAAACTCAGTCTTGTCTTTTGTCTTGCAAAAAGGATTCTTCTGCTCCTATGCTTATCTTTGGTGACACTCCGATTTCTAGGCAAAATGATATATCTCTTTTGGGGATTACCGAGACTTCTAATCTTTCTTGGCATAAGCACATTACCATTAGCATTAGCATTAGTAGAGGCATTTGATGTAAGAAAGCAAGCTTATGCAGCATCAGCCAAAAAAAAATAATAATAAATAAATAAATAAAAAATAACCACTTCCACTTCACCTCTCTGTTCGTTCTTGCCTTATTTTCCAAAAAAAAAAAAAAAAACTGACTAAAGGTTAAACAAAGGTACCATGTGCCCACTGTTCTTATGATTTTTTGCATGCTTTACTCTACAGTTAATAAAAAAAATACACATTACAAATATTCCTTCCTCTGCATCCAAAAAACTTGGTTTTCTCTTTTGCTTTCTGCGTTACTTTTCTTCCAAACAGGCGTTCACTCTGTACAAATTGCAAATCTGTCCTACCATGAATATTGTTCCCACATCTGGGGCAGTGTCCCCAAAACCTCTCTCAGGCTTCTAAATTCCATTCAGAAGATGGCAGTTAGGTTAATTAATGACTCCTCTCTAACAGAGTCTCTCCACTCACTGTCTCATAGACATACTGTTTCTGCTGTATGCCTTTTCTACAAATATTTCTATGGGCCCTGTTATTCTGATTGGTTTCTATAATTCCGCTCTCTCTTTCAGAACAGTCCAAACACGTTCCGGCACCAGCCAACATCCATTTACTGTCCAACTTCAAACTCACAGAACCAACTTTTCATCTTCCTTGTTTAAAAAGCAAAGTATTTGTCAAATCATTTTCCTTGTTTAAAAAGCAAAGTATTTGTTAAATTATGAAGAAAGCATCTGTGTACCAGCTCTCATTTTGAGAAACACAATAATCCTGGTCCCAACCAAACCCATAAATAATGACATCTACAGAATATGCTTTGGAAATTCTTCTTTTTCAGCAAATAAATCAACTTTGCTTTTAATTTAATCACAAGACCATAATATTGATTTCATTTTAAAATACTGACTGTAAAAAAAAAATTCACTTCATGAAAAAATTTATTTTCTACAAATACCACTATTTAGATAAACTTACTTGCTTGATAAGTGCTCGTCTCTTTTCTTCATTTTGATCATCTTTAATCTGTAATTCCTTTTCCAGTTGATTTTTAAGGGCTTGGTTTGTAACTTCTAACCTTAAACGAACATCTTCATTCATCTGTAGTTCATCTTCCAATACCTCTATATTGGCTTTAGCATCAACCAGCTCAGCTTCTAGGTTTCTTTTGGCTTTTTCAAGTTCATGTACCTAAATATACATATAAAATGCATTTTATGAAGAATAAAAAAGATACTCATTTTAAAAGAGATATAATTATGAAGTAATAGATGAGGCAAACAAGAATATGCTTACATTTTTGTCTGCAGCACCCTGGTTGTTAACTAACTCATCTAGTTCCACTTCAAGTTGCTTTTTTGCTCTATCCAGTTCTTCTATATACTCTTGCTTCTCTTCTAAGTCATGAGTCAAGGATAAAATCTTTGTTTCCTTTTCACGAACTTCCCGTTCAGCATTGTCTCGCTGTTGTGCATGCTTATCTGACTTGCTCTTCTCTTCAGCAAGCATTTGATCAAACTTGCGCTGCTTTTTCTCCAGTTCAGACACCTTTGCCCTTAGGCTTCCTAATTCCAGATTTAAGTCATCCACCTATTTTTAAAAAATATATATAAGAGTTAGATACAAAAATTTGTTTAACAAAAATCAACAAATACATAAGTTAAAAATTGTGATCTCTGAAACCCATGGGATGAAGAATGAGATAAAATTCAGTTCTTTGGTATAATTTTCACATTATATGATAACCTAATAACATTCATACATATCCATTCTTATAAAATAAGGCAAATAAAAAGGCTATAAAAGAAAATCTTGAGTTATGAGAAGTGCAAGTATTTCCTCATGCTCTGCTTTTTCTTGGCCTGCAATGTTAAACTATTTAATAAATGTAATGGTGTTAATGCTCATAGAAAAAAAAAAAAATTAAAGAATTTTCCATGAATTGTCTTAGAATTTCATTATTTTTCATTATTAGGGGGGGGGGCTTAGAGGGGAACAGGTATCCTGTGTGTTATCAGACACTCAGCCTAAAACACTGATGGATCCAATATCTCTCTATTATAGAAGATTTAGGAGAAGTCCGGTTGGCCTGCCTCCCTAAAATCCACTCATGCACACCTTCTCGATGGTAAGCCCTGTTACGTCACTTAGGTGGCAACGAACGTGTAGAGTGGTTCTCTTCAAGACGCCTGGTCAGCGTGAAGAGGAAAAGACCAAACCCTCCAGCAATGAGAGCACAACAATACAAATGGCCCTCAGTCCCCAGCAGCTTTCACTCTCCCTCTTACGGCAGCGAGAGGATCAGAGTGGAACCAGAGGGTGCTAAGAATCTCTGGGTACGATCAGGCTGCCATGCACGGAAATTGAACTTGGCCTGTTATAACGTACGATCACTCATCGGTGAAGACAGGATATTAGAGCTGGAAAAGGAATTAGAAAATGTGAATTGGAATATCATCGGTTTGGCTGAAACAAGAAGAAGAAATGAATCACTTATAAGTTTATCAAGTGGAAATCTGCTGTACACCAATGGAAACAGTGAAAGGAGTGAAGGTGGAGTTGGGTTTCTGGTCCATAAAGATTTTAAAAACAACATTTTGGAATTCAAAAGTACATCACCAAGGGTGTCAAGACTAATACTCAAGATTTCTAAGAGGTACACGCTAAAGATTATAATGATTTATGCACCAACATCGAGCCATGATGATGAAGAGGTTGAAGAAATGTACACTGAAATTGAGAGTCTTCTAGATGAGCAGAAAACCCACTACACTATTATTATGGGGGACTTCAATGCTAAGGTTGGAAAAAGGCAAAACAGCGCAGAAAGAGGAACTATAGGAAATTTTGGAATTGGTGAAAGAAATAAAAGAGGTGAAAGACTTGTGGAATTTGCAGAATCTCAAGGACTGTCAGTAATGAACACTTTTTTCAAGAAAAGGGTGAACAGAAAGTGGACATGGAAGAGTCCAAATGGATTAACAACTAATGAAATCGACTTCATCCTCACTAACAGAAGATATATTGTGAATGATGTTACCGTCCTGAATAAGGTAAACGTTGGAAGTGATCACAGAATGGTAAGATGTACACTTGATATAGATGTAGGAAAGGAAAGGAAAAAACTGACTCGAGTAAATAATACAAAGGTCTTTGAAATAACAGAGGAGGAGAAAAGGCAGTATGTACTGGAACTTAAGAACAAGTTTGAGCTTCTGCAGACTGCTCAGGACCAAGATATCGACGAGGAATATTACAACTTTCTGAAAGTGATAAAGCCCAAGAAACCTATAGGGAAACAGAAATCCAAAGAAGAAAAAATTAGTCAAGAAACACTTGTTATGATGAATCGAAGACGAAAAATGAAGAGCAAGATAAACACTGACAAGGAAAAAATTGAGTATTCTGAGTTATGCAAAGCCATTAGAAAGAGACTCAGAGAGGACCTAAGAAGATTTAACACAAGAAAAGTAGAACAAGCATTAAGGGAAAACAAAGGATTTAAATCAGCAGCCATGAGCAGTAATACAGAAAGACAAATGATACTGAAACTGAAGAATAGCGATGGTGTACTTATAAACAGCAGAGAAGGTATAATTCAAATAGCAGAAGACTACTATAGAGAATTATACAAGGAGCGAGGGAATGATACCAGCAGTGGGGAAGATGGATTGCAAAGTAGCAACACATATGACATACCCGATATTCTTCCTGATGAGGTAGAACATGCATTGAAGAAAATGAAGAATCGGAAAGCCCCGGGGGAAGATGAAGTTACTGTAGAGTTGTTAAAATTGGGAGGAAGAGACATAACACAAAAACTGGCAAGGCTCTTCACAAAGTGCATTAGAAAAGGTGTGATGCCTAAGCAGTGGAATAATGCAATCATAGTTTTGCTGCATAAGAAAGGAGATAAATCAGAAATTGGAAATTATAGACCAATTAGCTTATTATCCCATATCTACAAGTTGTTCACAAGGGTCATTACTAACAGATTAGAAAGAATACTTGATGAGAATCAGGCGCCTCCGTAGCCAGGTGGGAAGGAGCAGCAGTGCGTAGCACACGCTTCTTGATTAGACCGGGGTTCGAGCCCGTCACCACCAAATACGGAGGATGCGGAAAGGTCATTCAGGGAATGACCACCGCATATCCCGGAGCAATATGGCCTTAGTTGCTAATGCTCCTAAAAACCAAATAACAACAACATTGATGAGAATCAACTGAAAGAGCAAGCTGGCTTTAGGACAGGATTCTCAACTATGGATCACCTTCACGTAATATCACAGCTAATGGAGAAAGCAAATGAATATAAAACACCATTATGCCTGGCATTTGTGGATTATGAAAAGGCATTTGACTCCATACAGCATAAGGCAATGTTTCGGGCACTGGAAAGACAAGGCATAGATACTCCATATATTATGATTTTGAAGAAAATATATGAGAGTGCTACATCCTTTATTAGACTAGACAAAGACAGTAGCAAATTTAAAATCGAGAAAGGAGTTCGACAAGGAGACACAATATCTCCGAAGCTGTTTACTGCTGCCCTTGAGGAAGCTTTCAGAAGATTAGACTGGTCGCAGAAAGGAGTCAATGTGAACGGAGAGTACCTAAACCATTTACGATTTGCAGATGACATTGTGGTCATAAGCCACGATCCCAAAGAATTAGAGGAAAATCTTAATCAGTTATGCACAGTTAGTAAGGATTTTGGACTAAAGATGAATATGGCTAAAACAAAAGTAATGATGAACAAGTATGCCACGGAAAGGGAAATAATGATTGAAGGAGCAGTAATTGAAAAGGTGGAGTCATATACTTATCTGGGACAAGTTATTAGCTGTAATAATGATAAATGGCTGGAAGTCAAGAGAAGAATAAATTTTGGATGGATAGCATTCAGGAAATATAGTCACATACTGAAGAGCAATATCCCAGTTTGTCTGAAACGTAAAATAATGAATCAATGTATACTCCCCACCATGACTTATGGAAGTGAAATTTGGGCACTCACCAAAAGAATGGAAGAGAAGCTAAGAACTACACAGCGAAGAATGGAACGAATTATATTGGGAATCAGACTGTTAGATAAGAAGAGAAACACATGGATTAGGCAGCAAACTCAAGTAAAGGACATTCTTATCAAAACTAAAGAACTAAAATGGTCCTGGGCAGGACACATAGCTCGAAGACATGATGACAGATGGACTAAGAAAATAACAGAATGGTACCCAAGAGGAGCTAGAAGAAAACCTGGAAGACAAAGGCGGAGATGGATAGATAAAATTCATGAGTTTTTGAGTAGTAAATGGATGGCCAGTGCTCAAAACAGAAGGAACTGGAAAGTTGCTGGAGAGGCCTTCATCCTGCAGTGGATTGAAAATGGCTGATGATGATGATGATGAAGCTGCCATGCAGCATGCAAAGTTAGAACTTTGGAATTATAAAATAATTAATGGAATTTGGTCTTTTGCTTAATTCTCCCAGTTTCATCTGGGAGCTGATACTAGATACTACCTGCTATTTGATGGGGAATCAGAGAGTAGGCAGTCTCTAAGATATGTAATGGTGGTATTTCATCTTTTAAACCAATTGCAAACTACCCTCACAGAAAAGCCATTTTATGCAGTGCAATACCAAGGCAACTTGTAGAAACAAAGTTGGTTCTAATCATGACTTTAAAAGAGTCATTTCCTTCATAATACGACCGGGCTAGCCGAGTGGGTAAAGTACCTGCCCGGCAACCGAAAGGTCACGGGTTCGATTCCCGCCTCGGGCTTGGATCAAAGTACTGCAAAACCTTGGGAGGTGCAATATGGCCACAGAAGCCGATGCACCAACAACTACCAAATCAAAAAAAAAAAAAATTTCCTTCATGGGTTATTTCCATTAAGAGATAACTACCAGTTAGTATACCATTACACCATGATAATTACCAGTATCACACTGTTATCTATCATGGTGTACTGGTATATTAACAGTGTAATGGTTATTAATAGCATCACATTCCAGAGCTTCTCCAAGTCCTTTGATCAGGAAAGCTTTTGACACTGTTGCGCATGGAAGACTATTGTACAAATTGGAGCAGAATGGTATTAAGGGTAAGTTGCTACAATGGATAAAAGGATGGTTAAGTGCGAGAAGACAGAAGGTGGTAATCAATGGGTGCTGCTCTTCTTGGACTAATGTTATTAGTGGAGTCCCACAGGGTTCGGTGTTAGGTCCACTGTTGTTTTGTATATTTATCAATGATATTGATGAAGGTATATCAGGCTTAATGTCGAAGTTTCAGATGATACAAAGGTTGGCAGGGTTGTTAATGACAGTAATGGCAGTGTGCTACTGCAACAGGATCTAGATAATTTGGGCAGATGGGCTAAGAAGTGGCAACTGAAGTTTAACCTTGACAAATGCAAAGTACTGCATATGGGTAGAAGTAACCCCAGAGAAACGTACCAACTGTGTGGTACTACACTTAAGGTGGTAGAAAATGAAAAAGACCTGGGAGTAATTGTGCAGGCAGATATGAAGTTTTCTGAGCAATGCAGACAGGCTGCCAGGGCAGGTCATGGGGTTTTGTCAATGATATATAGGAATTTTGCTAGCAGGGAAAAGGAGGTGATTATCCCTCTGTATAAGGCAATGGCCTTGAGTACTGCGTACAGGTCTGGAGGCCTCATTTTAGGAAGGATGTAGATTTACTTGAGCGTGTACAGAGAAGGGCAACAAGATTGGTGAGGGGAATGAAGGGATCTCTCTTACCAAGAGAGGCTTAAGTTCTGCAAATTGCAGTGGCTGGAGAACTAGGCACCTGCGCGGTGATCTGATTGAGGTATATAAGCCCTTGAATGGGTTGAGCACGCTGAATTCTGATGGGATCCTTCCACTTGTTCAGATTACGAACCAAAGGGGGCATAAATTCAAATTAAGAAAAGACAGATGTAGAATAGATGTGCGGAAATTTGCCTTTAGCCAGCGGGTGGTTAATTGCTGGAACAAACTTCCATCTGTCGTTGTGGAAGTTGATAGGTTAAATAAATTTAAGGAGGAACTGGACAGGCATTTGGAGGGAATGGTGCGGATTTTTTTTTTTTTTTTTTTGGCTGATGCTGCATAAGCTCATACATTTGCTTTCTTGCATCACATGCCACTACTACTACTACTATTATTCCTCTTGATGATTAGAATGATCATGAAAGAAAGAGAAAAGAGGCAATGTCAAAAGAAAGCTACTGACCCCAAATTAGTCAATCAGAGGAATCTAGTAACCTCACCTTACCCTCTAAAGATTCTCTTATAATTATATACATAGATTTTAATCCCTAAATAATTTTAATCACTTACCATTTATAAGTATAAATTTATAATACAGTGACTTCTTTTATGAGAGGGTTATGTTTCAGAATGTCTCACACAATTGAAATTCATGCGTAATGTAAATAATCACCAAAAAAATATGATAATAGGCCTATAAGAGTAACTCTCACATCTAGCTAAGTTACCCCTACCGGTACATACCATTCGTTTTCTTTGGTTGGAAGACTGGGTACTCAAAAGAAAATGATGAGCAACAAAAGAGATTCATTTATCTCTATTGATTTATTTATTTATTCTTTTTGTACAGTAAGAAAAAATAAGTTTACTATAACCAACAAATATAGATCAACACAAAAAACAATTGAGAGAGAGAGAGACTGGAGTGGAGGGTGGCCTTAGGCAGACTGATGAGAGGGATCATCATGGTCAGATTCCATTCCCTCAGATTTTGACCATATAGGTTTTTTTTTTTTTTTAATTTAGTTATTGTCGCATCGGCTTCTGTGGCCATAATGCACCTCCCAAGGTTTTTGCAGTACTGTGATCCAAGCCTGAGGCAGGATTCGAACCCATGACTTTTGTGTTGCCAGGCAGGCACTTTACCCACCCGACTAGCCCGGTCGGCGATATATAGGTGGGGTGAGGGGTGTTACGCTAACCTGGAAGGTGGAAGATTCACTTGAGTGCTTGAAAAAGGAATCCAGGGTTAGTTGCTTTGCATGTTGCCTCTTCTAGTGCAACAATTCATAGTAGCAACCAAGTTCTAGAGTAACTTTACGTTGCACTGCAGAGCTTCAATCAAAATTAGGGTCTTCATCAGCTAACAGATTTAGGCCTTCATCTATAAGATTTAATGCTTTTGATATTCCTTTCACTGTCAGGCTTTGTTCTTCCTTAACTTCTGGGCTTTAGCTTGCTGCTGCCTCCTCCTCTTGAATGCAATGCTGCTCCATGCAAACAGATCTTTGTTTGACAATTCTTGATGATGCGAATTAATTAAATCTTCAACATCAGATGCCTCTACTTCAGTGAACCTTATCCTTTTAGTGAGTTTCACGCATTTGTCTTTAGTTTGTGCATAATCTTCATCGGTATCAGGGCCTTTGAAGGAGTTGCTAAGATCTGGACATAACTTATGCATGAACTTTGAATACAGTTGTGTGAACTTCACGCCATGCAGCACCAATGAATTTTAAAGTATCTTTTATATTGAAGGCTCACCAATATTGCTGCACACTCATAGGGTGGCCGGTGTTCGTGGTCGGTCTTGTCAATTAGATCAGCCAAAATGCGCTTTAAATACTGAGCCTTAAAAGATTTAATTACAAGTTGCTGAGGTTGTATTTGCCAGAAGAAAAAAAAAAAAAAATCTTGATATTGGGTGAATGGCTTGTGGCATTATCAAGAATAAGTGCGATGCTGAACGGAATTCCTTCTGCCTTGCTTCCAATTACACTTCCAATTCTGTTCTTAACTGAGATCCAAGATAACTTCTGAAAATAACAACAGTCATCCACCCTTCAGCATTTGAGTACCAGTTGACATGTACAACCTGTCATAACCTTTAAGGGTATGATGGTTCTGATAGGGTTTTAATAGTGATAAATTGACAGGTTTTAATTTATGACCCTTCATATTAGCACCAAACAGAAGTGTTAGCCGATCTTTTGCTGCCTTAAAGCTAGGTGCAGTCTTTTCATCAATGGATATATAGGTGCGATCAGGCATTTTTTCCCTATTATAAACCTGTTTCATCAAGGTTGAATATCTGTTTGGGTATGTACTTCCCCCTCTTGTAGCACTTCCTTTAAATATGGTTGCTGCATGTTATTTTAAATTCACGTAATTTAAACATGCTTAAAGTAAGATAAATTTATATTATATTTATATAATATAATATAAATATAATATAATGTGTTTATTATAATATAATATAATATAAAATAAATTTGTTAAAAAATGATTTGATTTTTTTTATTAATTTTTATTCTGTTGCTAAACGAATACATTCATAATTCATCTATATCCCTCCTTCACATGTCCATTTATCACCTGTCTTTAAATTTTCTTATATACATAAGCATCTTTCATTTTTCTTTTGATAAGCCCCCATGATTATTTTGAAATTTTTTACTTTACAAGCGTGGGAACATTCAAACATAGGTGTGTTCTGCTACCTTCAATTTAATAGTATTTTCTTTTTCTACATGTTAACAATGGTTCACAATTTTCATTTCAAATAACCTCTCCATCTCTCAAATCTAATTTTCCTGCATCCACATGTGTTTCTATAAGTAACATGCCTTCTCCTAGTCAGGAGGGTGGTGGGAAAACCAATAAATAAAAATAAAAAAATTGTTTATTGGTTTAAACACCATAAAGTTCATATCTGTTGGAAAATCTCATAGTTTTCTTCCCTACTCCTTTTATGTATGGTACTGTGCTGTTTTTTTTTTTTTTAGTAGTAGTAGTTAGTTTTATAATACTTATAATTAGTATTATTTATAATAATATAATATAATATAATAATTATAATTAGTATACTAAATACTTGTAATTAGTATTTTTATTTACTTTTCTTCAGTAGAGAAAATTCAAAAAGTAGTCACACATAAAAGGAACAGAGGAGAAATGGGTAATATGAGACATGATTCCTAACTAGGAGAAGGAACATTATACATGCAAAAACTGTTTTGCCCCCAGAAAAACAGTTTTTTTCAGCACAGGTCATAAACTGGTGGAAAATTTCCACAAATAAAAATATTTTAAATATCACAGACCAAAGGAGGTTCTTACCAACTAAAATCTGACATGGAAACCAGTATTATTTTTCTTTTTAATGCTAAAATACTTTTGGTGACATAATGTACATATATAGAGTAAAAATACATGTGTGTTTATATACTAGGGTGACCAGATTTAAAAAAAAATAAAATATGGACCACATGAGACTGTGTAATGCACATGCTAATCACAAACACAAGAACGCCCATACAGTTACCTTAGAAATTTATAGTGTGCTTGTATATGACATATGACTATATTTTGACTTTATGCTTTTAACTGCTATTGTCTATTACAAACTGTGTCTTCTAGAAAGAGATGCTGAATCAGTAAACATTATTTTATAATGACTGATTTTTTAAATATTTTTTTTTATCTGAAACATTATTCATATAATATTCCTTACTTGTAAAACCAACTGTTATAGATATAAGAGATTATAAGTATTTTAAGTCTGAGCAGTATCAACAACTGCTTCCTGTTGTGCAGTCAATGTGATCAATATCTAAAGAAATTTTTAAAAAAAGTGTCACTTATGAAATGTGTATATGTAACATAAAGTTTTTATGTAACCCAACAAAAATGGCTTTGTGGGAAAACATGAGACTATTTGATATCCTATTTAATCTTTGCTGGGACAACAGACCGCCTCAATCAAAAACAGGATGTCTGGTCACTCTAATATATATAGCACAAAAATGAACTAATAAGTTATAAATAAAATATGCACAGTTTTAAACATTGACTTCCATTTATTTTAAATTTCTATTGCAACCATTATACTAACTTCTGATTGCAACCTTCGCTTTGATTTTTCCAATTTATCCTTCATTGCCTGTGTTTCTTCCAAGCGATGCTGCAATGACTCAGCTTCTTTTCCCTGCTTTTTACGCTGATCCTCCAAAACAACTACAAGATCTTTCTCACTTTCAGCTTTCCTTTTAAATTCCTGCAACTATAATGCAAAAATTTACTGGTATCAGTTATAGAAATTTCTTATACTAAAACAAGCAGTAGCATTTAAATAAAACATTTCTGATACGGCTTTTTGTAGTATCAAAAATGCTTTTTTTAAATACTAGTAAAAGCTGGGCTTATCGAATTATCCCTATAATGTAATGCAATATGCTTAACTTGGTAGCACTTGCATAAACACTCATAAGTATTTTATCAGTGGGAAAATCTTCAAATGAAAAAAAGAAAAGAGAAGGGTTTTCCTTAGGTAGGTAGGATATGTTGGAGTTCCAGCACTATTTCATATGGTTTAAGAGTGATTATTTCATTTAAACTATTTGTTTATTATTATTATTGTTGCTCTCTTATATTATTTTTCCCCTGATTGGGGGTTCCGCCTTGTGAGAGGTATTGCTACCAAGTACACAGGGTTGTTGTTGTTACGTCTGGTGTTACTGTTGGTTGAGGAACTCTCTGACTATCCTACAGGTGTTCGGGATTGCAAATTTCTGGAGTTCCTTGTAGGTCTTCGCTGGGAGACCTATTGCTGCTAAGCTGTTATGTAGGGTCTTTGGCACCATACCTGTGGTTGATATGATGATCGGGGTAGTTGTTACTTGTTGCATATGCCACATCTCTTTGACCTCCCGTCTTAGGTTCTTGTACTTCCTGATTTTTTTCCCCATGGGTTTTCTGCAGATTGCCAGGGTTGGGTGCTGCTATGTCAATCAGATAGGTAGCCTTTTATTTTTTGTCCACAAGAGTTATGTCCGGTCTGTTGTGTGGGATTGTCCTATCCTTTATTATGGCACAGTCCCAGTACAGCTTGTGGGTTGGGGTCTCTAGTATTGACTGGGGTTCGTACTTGTAGTATGGTACACTTTCTTTGGTCAACTGGTATTTCTGTGCTAGCTTCTGATGTATTATCCTGGCTACCTGGTCGTATCTATGAGTGTATTCAGTGTGGGTGATCACCTTCCATCCCGAAATGATGTGTTGGATCATTTCAGAGATCAGATGTCATCGTAAACATGTGTCATCGAACACTCCAGGCTCCTTGGCGATGTATTTTCTATAGTTCCTGGTATTGATTACCTGGTCTTGGATGGCGAGCATGAATCCTTCAGTCTTCGGGAAGAGCGTCCGGCTCGTGAGCCATGCATTGGAAGCAATTTCATCTATGTGATCTGGATGGAGATCATTGTAGTGTCTGCCATGGAGCGTCTTCTCTACCCATATTTCTATCTTCGTTTGTACCTCCTGGTTGGGGGAGGGGATTCCTCACTTAGGTTCAGTGGGGTATACTGCTTGTCTATCTTCCTTATGGCCTGGTGGAGTACTGCTGTGTGTTTCTGGAAGTAATCCTTGATGTTAACTATCGCTGTTTTCTGTTGCTCTATCAGGCCTCTTCCTGGGCAATTGTCAGTCTCTCCAAGGCAGATTTCGGGTGGTGTTGGTAGCTCTTGGTCATCATTGTCCTTGTCTTTCTCATGATATCCTCCAGCTCGGTGTTAGTCCAATCTATGACCCCGAAGGAGTATGTTAGCACTGGGACTGCATAGGTGTTTATGGCTTTAACTGTGCTCTCTCCATCCAGCTTTGTTTTCAGCAGGCTTCTGAGTCTCTGATGGTATTTTTCGGTCAGGCAGGTCTTAATTTCCTTGTGCTGTAACTGCTGAGCCTGCATCATCCCCAAGTAATTGTAGGCTCTCCCTCTGCCATGGCTTCAATCTCTTTACCACTCTGCAACCGGTAGTTTTGGTTGACTAATTTTCCCTGGTGCAATCCAAGTCTTGCATTTGTCTAGACCAAATTCCATCCTAATGGCATTGCTGAATTCTTCGGTGATCTGGAGTAGTTGCTGAAGGTGTTTCTCAGTTCCCGCTTAGAGCTTGATGTCATTCATGTACATCAGGTGGGTGAGGGTGTACAGGTTTTTCCTTCCTTCTTTGAGGTTTTTTTTTTTTTTTTTTTATGAGAACCCCAAACACGAGAGGTATTATAACCTATAGTACTTAGTACCGTGCTTGGGTTGGAGGTTGAGAAGACGAAAGAAGATATTTGTTGATATTGGACTTGAACTTCTGTAGATTGTAATTTTCAGGAAATACGTATGAAGGAAGGTTGTTCCAGAAAACGGCAGTTGAATGAATAAATGAGGAAGATGAAAAGTTGGTTCTGTGGGTTTGAAGTTGGACAGTAAATGGATGTTGGCTGGTGGCGGCACGTGTTCGGACTGTTTTGAAAGAGAGAGCGGGAATTATAGAAGCCAATTCAGAAGAACAGTGCCCATGGAAGTATCTGTAGAAGAGGCATGCAGCAGAAACAGTGCGTCTATGAGAAAGCGAGTGGAGAGACTCTGTTAGAGATGAATCATTAATTAACCTAACTGCCCTCTTCTGAATGGAATCAAGAAGCCTGAGAGAGGTTTTGGGGGCACCACCCCAGATGTGGGAACAATATTCCATGGCAGGGCGGATTTGCGATTTATACAGAGTGAGCAGCTGTTTGGGAGAAAAGTAACGCCGAGAGCGAAAGAGAAAACCAAGTTTTTTAGATGCAGAGGAAGCAATATTTGTAATGTGCTTGTGCCAAGAGAGATTAGAAGTCAGGGTAATCCCCAAAAGAGATATATCATTTTGCCTAGAAATCGGAGTGTCACTAAAGATAAGCATAGGAGCAGAAGAATCCTTTTTGCGAGATATAAGACAAGATTGAGTTTTAGAAGGGTTGAAATCAACTAAATTGTCTTTGCCCCACTGGAGAATTACCTGAAGATCGGCATTTAAGGAATTGGCAGCAGATTTTCGAGAACTTGAAGCTGATTGAGCAGGACAAGGTTTCTCAAAATGGAAAGTTGAATGCAATGTGCTATCATCAGCAAAACTATGGATAGGATTTCCAGTCAATGGAAGAAGGTCATTGATATACAAGAGGAAAAGAGTGGGGGAAAGAACTGAACCTTGGGGGACACCGGCATTAGTGGAGAAGTTAGAAGACAGAGAGCCATCTACCATCACCCTCAGTGAGCGATCAGAGAGAAAACTGGATAACCAATTACTAAAAACAGTTGGCAAACCATAAGATGGAAGCTTGTTTAGAAGACCTTTATGCCAAACACGATCAAAAGCCTTTGAGATGTCAAGAGCAACTACTTGAGTTTCACCGAACCTTTCCATTGAATTAGTCCATAAATGGGTAACATAAGCCAGAATATCACCAGTGGATCGACACTGACGGAATCCATACTGGCGATCGTTGATCAGACGGAAGGTTTCTAGGTAGTTTAAGAGTTGGCGGTTAATTGATTTCTCCATTACTTTAGAAAGAGTAGAAGTAATTGCAATGGGACGATAATTGGATGGGAGGGATTTGTCACCCTTTTTTGGAACTGGCTGGATATGAGCAAATTTCCAAGGAGAAGGAAAAACACCTTTGGAATAAGAAAGTGAAAAAAGGCGGCAAAGAATAGGAGTAAGTTCAGGAGCACAGGTTTTGAGAACAAGTGGAGAAATACCATCAGGACCTGGAGCTTTCTTAGCATCAAGGTTCATCAAAATCCTTCTGATATCCTTTTGAAGGAAGACCACAGGAGGCATTGAATGGAGCGTGTTAGGAATGGTGGGAGGTGTTTTACCAAGATCATTAATACATGAGCTCAAAGAAAAATGGGATGCTAGCAGGTCAGCTTTATCCTTGGCTGAAGTGACAACAGAACCATCTGGTTTGGACAGAGGTGGGAGCAGAGATGGGCAAAAGTTGCGGCCAATAGCTTTGGCAAGAGACCAGAATGCTCGGCTACCATTAGGGCAAGAAGCAAGTTTTCTACTCTTAGCCTGTTCAAACTCTAGTTTGGACTGATTAATAACTGCTTTACAATTGTTGCGAGCTTTGGTGTAGGCAGAAAATGAAACTGAAGAATTGGAAACAAGCCAATTACGATATGCAACGTTCTTCTCTTGGACAGCCTTAGCACATTTATTGGAAAACCAAGGTTTAGATAAAGGACGAGATTTTAAAGTGGAGTGTGGGATAAAGGATTCCATTCCTGCAAGAATAATTTCACTGACACGATCTGAGCAAACGTTGACATCAGAAGTTTTGAAACAGTAATCAGACCAAGGAAAAGAAGAAAAGAAGTCTCGCAGGTCATCCCATTTTGCATTCTTGTAATGCCAAACAATACGAGGTTGGGAATAGCCATGAGATAAAGGTTCCATTGGAGAAGAGACAATCACCAAGTTGTGATCTGAAGTGCCTAAAGGACCTCTCACTTCGACCTTGTACTTAGAAGGGTTGTTTGTGAGAAAAAGATCAAGCGTTGTTGGCTGTATGGTTAGGATTGTCTGGTATTCTTGTAGGTAAATGAACAATCTGTGCAAGGTCATTAGTATTTGCAAAAGCCTCAGCATCTCGACCAGCTGGGTTGGTGTGACTAGAAAATGGAAGCCAGCTGGAGTTGTGAACGTTAAAATCACCAAGGAAAATTACCTCACTGTTAGGAAAGTTGGACTGGAGAAAGTCAAGTTGCAAAGAGAGGAAGTCAAAGAGCTCCAAGTGATTAGTGGAGTTGGGAGAACGGTAGAGACAACAGATGAATTTGACACAATGAGGTAGAGAGATTTTAAGCCAGAGAAGATCAAAGAGAGGAGATTCCAAATTGCCAAGTCTCTGACAGGGAATATCAGAACGGACATATGCACAAGTACCACCTTTGAGGCGAAAGGAATCATACAGCAAATAATTTGGACATCTGAGATGAGCAGTAGTTGAATCAACTGATAACTGAGATAACTGAGGTTATATCCATACTTGCTGCCGTTGAGCATGGTAGATAGCAGGTTAAGTACTAAGAACCACAATGGGCTCAGGGCATCTCCCTGTCCTGATGGGGATTGGCCTGGTTGTGGTGTTTCTGACCTTAATGGTCGGAAACATTTCGCCATTGTTTCGCCTAGGAAGTCTGCCATTATCGGATTGACTTTGTAGATGTTCAGCTCCTCTATTAGCCAGCTATGAGGCACGGAGTCAAAAGCCTTGTGGTAATCGATGTAGGCTGTGTACATGTTGTGGTGTTTCTAGGCTTGCTCCATAACCACGGCATCTATGGTTAATTGCTCCTTGCATCCTTTGCTCAGCCACTTGCATCCTTTCTATTGTTTGGCCATTATGTTCTGGCTCTCCAAGTGGTCTGATATCTTCCTGGTTATACATTGTTGGGAGGCAGGTGATTGGCCTATATTTCATGGTTTTCTTGTATCTTCATCTTTAGGCTTCAGATATGTGATTCCTTGAGAGTGAGAAACTTCAAAACTGTCTCTGGGTGCCTTATCATTCGGGTGAATTGCTCTGCCAGGTGCTTGTGTGTGTGTGGATGTTATCTATTCCTGTAGTTCGCCAGTTATGAGAGGTCTTGATTGTCTGTTTTACTTCTTCTTCCCGAATCTCCCATCCTCTTATTTCTTGTACATCCTTGGTTTTCTTGCGTTCTAGTTCTATCCAGGTTGCTTAGCTGTTATATCTTACTTCCCTGCTCCATATGTTTCCCCAGAATTCCTCAATCGTCTTCTTCTCGGGTGGTCTGTTTCCTTTTTCCTATCTTTTCCGAGATTCCCGTAGAAGCCTCTTTGATCCTCATTGAAGATTCGGTTGTTTATTTTCCTCTGGGAGCTCTCTTTGTATCAGCATAGTCACTTGCTGAGTGCAAGGAGGTTCTGCTTCAATGTGTCCAAGTACTCTCCTATTCTCTCATGTTTGCTGTGGACGCTGTTGCTCTTGAGGATGCCTGTCACTTTTCCAATCAATTTCTTACTTCTATTACCCTGTTGGTACTGGGTCAATTGGCCTATGCGCCTCCGTAGCCAGGTGGGAAAGAGCAGCAGTGTGTAGCACACGCTTCTTGATTAGACCGGGGTTCGAGCCCGTCACCACCAAATACGGAGGATGCGGAAAGGTCAGGGAATGACCACCGCATATCCCGGAGCAATATGGCCTTAGTTGCTAATGCTCCTAAAAACCAAACAAACAATTGGCCTATCTTGACTCTTAATTCTTCTATCTTGACCCTTAATTCTTCTATCTTCTGTTGAAGTCTTCTTTCCCAAGCTTGTGGTTCCTTCTGTTTTTGGTTCTTCTGCTGCTGGTGTCTCGCTTCTCTTCCATTAATCCTTGTGGCTGTGTGGATGGCCTCCAGTGTTGCACCAATGCTTTCAAGGTAATGCGATATTATGCACCGGTTCAGGTGGTCTGTGACTCTCCACAAGGTTCTATTCGGCCTCTGCTTCAGTATCACGTGATTCTTTGTGGGGTCCATTCCTTCGATTCTGTTAGGGCCTTCTTCCACTCATCCTCTATTCTGGATATGATGATCTCATGTGTTTCCACTTCAGCTGCTGTGGGTTGTATTTCTTCTTGCTCTTTCTCCTCTGGATCGGTGGCATGTTCTTCCTCCTCTGGTTCCCTATTCTTTATCCTTTGCAGTTTTGATTGCTCACATCCTGGTTGATTTTTTCCAAGATTGCAGGAGCTATCAGGTTCTTCGTGATGATGGTCCTTCTCTGGTCTGCTATACGCTGTTCCGTGACCTGAATATCCGGGAATCGTTCCGGCCACTTGGTATGTAGTCTCACCCTGTAAGTTGTCATATCAGTCTCCAGCTTCGTTATTTCGTAGTATGCTTTGCATGATGTACATATTCATTTCGATGCTCCACTTCATGTGTTGGCATTTTCTTCCTTCCTGGGTGGTCACTAGCACAGTTGCGCAGGAAGCACTTCCAGTTGGTGGGGCTGGATGGTCTTGCCCTTCTCTTGTGGCAGCTATACGGGGTGCAGCGCCACTTGCTCCACTGTCTTCCTCGGGAGACTGTCTCCTACTTTTCGAACTGACCCCACTGCCTAAGGCCTGAACGCGAGTGACTTTATCCTGCGCCACACTCGATGCAGTATGATTAATTTTTTTCTGCGACATCATCCATCTATGGAGGTGGACCTGTTTAGTTTTAGCTTATGTCCAGTGGTAGTTCTTGCGAGTGACGCCAGATGGTGCCACAATCTGCCTTAATGTAGGTCCTACATCAAGGTCAGAGCTGCCACTCTGACCTTGATGTAGGTAGGCCCCTTGGAGCAGCTTCCACAATGTTTTTTTTTTTTATTTTATTATTATTTTTTTTATTACTATTAATTTATTTATTATTATTATTCAAATTTATTACAATTATTATACCGGTCTCCCAGCATGATGGAGCCGCCAAGGCGGTACTCGAACCCGGGTCCATCAGGCTGGTAGTCCAGTGTTGTAACCACTGTGCCATCGCACCTATTATTATTATTATTATTATCATCATCATCATCATCATCATCATCATCCATATGGTGCAAGGAAGCCTAAGGCTTATGCTGCACCAGCCATAAAAAAAAATTTCTGTGTTACCCTGAGAGAGAGAAGTAGAAGGGAATTCGCCAAGAAAGAGAAGAATGAGCTCAGGACCCTGGGTGTGCCAAGCCCATACTCACCAGATGTGAGCCCCTGGGATATGGAGAATTATTTTGATTGTATACAAAACTTTATTCAGTTTCTATTTGAGGAAAACCTTTCTTGAAAAATATTGTGAGTTACAGCTGCAAGCGGATTGAATAGTTTTAGAGTGCAAAAGAGGTTAAAAGAAAAAAAAAAAAAAAAGACGTAACGGTCAAAGCAAAACTATGCAGGTGCCAACTTGGTTAAGGCTACATATCTATTTTCAACACAATAAATAACTCATATATTAAAAAAAATTAACACTTAAAATACTACTTTATATATAAGCTATGCAAACATGTTTATACTGAGAAAAAAAACTTTTCATGTATATCATTACTTGCTCATATTATGAAGCATCATAAATTTCTTTCATGCTAAATTATAAATAATACAAGTATGCTATTCCAAAAAGTACAAGTACACTGCTATTTATTTATGTGTGTCACTATCTAGAAAACCAATTAAGAGTTCTCTAAAATAATTATCTGTAGCTAAAAAAAATAAAAAATCTACAATATTATCTGCATAACACTGATACTGGACAAGTAAATGTGGAATGATAATTAATGCCAAAAAAAAAAAAAAAAAAAGTTTTGTTTTAATCTCAGAAGACCTATTTTAACTTACAAATTAAATTTCTGATCTAGACACACATTTGTGCCATGATGTATATCATTTGGATTATAGTAACGGTGTTACAGAAAGTGCAAGTAGGAAACTTAGGTTTATCAAAAGGTTCTTCTCAATTTCAACTTAGAGAAGAATACTTACTTTGGTAAATATAAATAAAGTTTCTGCTAACCATTTTTTGTAATGAAGCAAAATCCATAGCCATTCTGCAAGTCTTATATACTTACTCTTACTCTTAAGGCTTACTGGTCATATCAAGCTTAGTATTAGTAAGGCCAAATGATGCAAGAAAGCAGACTTTTTCTACATCACCCAAAAGAAAAGAAAGTCTATACCATTCCCATTCCCACAAAGTAACCATCTGATTCTGCTTTGAACTTGACCAAACTCACTGCCTCTGTCAATAGTGGAAAACAGCCCACTGCCCACAGGTGAATCATAAGATCTAAAATTTTATATTTTTTGTGCCTTATTTTTCTTACAAAGGAGAACAGACCTCTGTATGTGTTCATTCTACTCAACACCCTCAGCACCATATACACCTCAGTCATGTCTTCTCTTAGATGTTTAATTGTCAAACTTTGCACTCCACAATTTCTAAATCACTCTTCATATGTACATTGATTTGCTCTCATCACCTTTATTTTTTTTTTTTTTTATTTATGAGAACCCCAAACATGAGAGGTATTAGAACCTATAGTACTTAGTACCGTGCTTGGGTTGGAGGTTGAGAAGACGAAAGAAGATATTTGTTGACATTGGACTTGAACTTCTGTAGATTGTAATTTTCAGGAAATACGTATGAAGGAAGGTTGTTCCAGAAAACGGCAGTTGAATTAATAAATGAGGAAGATGAAAAGTTGGTTCTGTGGGTTTGAAGTTGGACGGTAAATGGATGTTAGCTGGTGGCGGCACGTGTTCGGACTGTTTTGAAAGAGAGAGCAGGAATTATAGAAGCCAATTCAGAAGAACAGTGCCCATGGAAGTATCTGTAGAAGAGGCATGCAGCAGAAACAGTACGTCTATGAGAAAGCGGGTGGAGAGACTCTGTTAGAGATGAATCATTAATTAACCTAACTGCCCTCTTCTGAATGGAATCAAGAAGCCTGAGAGAGGTTTTGGGGTCACCACCCCAGATGTGGGAACAATATTCCATGGCAGGGCGGATTTGCGATTTATACAGAGTGAGCAGCTGTTTGGAAGAAAAGTAACGCCGAGAGCAAAAGAGAAAACCAAGTTTTTTAGATGCAGAGGAAGCAATATTTGTAATGTGCTTGTGCCAAGAGAGATTAGAAGTCAGGGTAATCCCCAAAAGAGATATATCATTTTGCCTAGAAATCGGAGTGTCACTAAAGATAAGCATAGGAGCAGAAGAATCCTTTTTGCAACACAAAAGACAAGACTGAGTTTTAGAATTATTGAAATCAACTAAGTTGTCTTTGCCCCACTGGAGAATTACCTGAAGATCGGCATTTAAGGAATTGGCAGCAGATTTTCGAGAACTTGAAGCTGATTGAGCAGGACAAGGTTTCTCAAAATGGAAAGTTGAATGCAATGTGCTATCATCGGCAAAACTATGGATAGGATTTCCAGTCAATGGAAGAAGGTCATTGATATACAAGGGGAAAAGAGTGGGGGAAAGAACTGAACCTTGGGGGACACCGGCATTAGTGGAGAAGTTAGAAGACAGAGAGCCATCTACCATCACCCTCAGTGAGCGATCAGAGAGAAAACTGGATAACCAATTACTAAAAACAGTTGGCAAACCATAAGATGGAAGCTTGTTTAGAAGACCTTTATGCCAAACACGATCAAAAGCCTTTGAGATGTCAAGAGCAACTACTTGTGTTTCACCGAACCTTTCCATTGAATTAGTCCATAAATGGGTAACATAAGCCAGAATATCACCAGTGGATCGACACTGACGGAATCCATACTGGCGATCGTTGATCAGACGGAAGGTTTCTAGGTAGTTTAAGAGTTGGCGGTTAATTGATTTCTCCATTACTTTAGAAAGAGTAGAAGTAATTGCAATGGGACGATAATTGGATGGGAGGGATTTGTCACCCTTTTTAGGAACGGGCTGGATATGAGCAAATTTCCAAGCAGAAGGAAAAACACCTTTGGAATAAGAAAGTGAAAAAAGGCGGCAAAGAATAGGAGTAAGTTCAGGAGCACAAGTTTTGAGAACAAGTGGAGAAATACCATCAGGACCTGGAGCTTTCTTAGCATCAAGGTTCATCAAAATCCTTCTGATATCCTTTTGACGGAAGACCACAGGAGGCATTGAATGGAGCGTGTTAGGAATGGTGGGAGGTGTTTTACCAAGATCATTAATACATGAGCTGGAAGAAAAATGGGATGCTAGCAGGTCAGCTTTATCCTTGGCTGAAGTGACAACAGAACCATCTGGTTTGGACAGAGGTGGGAGCAGAGATGGGCAAAAGTTGCGGCCAATAGCTTTGGCAAGAGACCAGAATGCTCGGCTACCATTAGGGCAAGAAGCAAGTTTTCTACTCTTAGCCTGTTCAAACTCTAGTTTGGACTGATTAATAACTGCTTTACAATTGTTGCGGGCTTTGGTGTAGGCAGAAAATGAAACTGAAGAATTAGAAACAAGCCAATTACGATATGCAACATTCTTCTCTTGGACAGCCTTAGCACATTTATTGGAAAACCAAGGTTTAGATAAAGGACGAGATTTTAAAGTGGAGTGTGGGATAAAGGATTCCATTCCTGCAAGAATAATTTCACTGACACGATCTGAGCAAACGTTGACATCAGAAGTTTTGAAACAGTAATCAGACCAAGGAAAAGAAGAAAAGAAGTCTCGCAGGTCATCCCATTTTGCATTCTTGTAATGCCAAACAGTACGAGGTTGGGAATAGCCATGAGATAAAGGTTCCATTGGAGAAGAGACAATCACCAAGTTGTGATCTGAAGTGCCTAAAGGACCTCTCACTTCGACCTTGTACTTAGAAGGGTTGTTTGTGAGAAAAAGATCAAGCGTATTGGCTGTATGATTAGGATTGTCTGGTATTCTTGTAGGTAAATGAACAATCCGTGCTAGGTCATTAGTAATTGCAAAAGCCTCAGCATCTCGACCTGCTGGGTCGGTGTGACTAGAAAATGGAAGCCAGCTGGAGTTGTGAACGTTAAAATCACCAAGGAAAATTACCTCACTGTTAGGAAAGTTAGACTGGAGAAAGTCAAGTTGCAAAGAGAGGAAGTCAAAGAGCTCCAAGTGATTAGTGGAGTTGGGAGAACGGTAGAGACAACAGATGAATTTGACACAATGAGGTAGAGAGATTTTAAGCCAGAGAAGATCAAAGAGAGGAGATTCCAAATTGCCAAGTCTCTGACAGGGAATATCAGAACGGACATATGCACAAGTACCACCTTTGAGGCAAAAGGAATCATACAGCAAATAATTTGGACATCTGAGATGAGAAGTAGTTGAATCAACTGATAACTGAGATTCAGTCAGAAAAAGTACATGGGGTTTGGAAGACTGCAAGTCGAAATGGACATCGTTGAGATTGGAATTAAGACCACGTATATTTGTAAAATGAATTAGGAAGTCCTTGGGAGGTTTAGATCTTTTCGCAGATAAGCTTGCTCTATTATTTTGAAAATTCATGGTGTATTGAATAGTAAGAAAAAGTGGGTGGGACATGCTGTATGAAGTAATGAAATTTTTGGATATGGCGTACATGTGGTAAGAATATACCCAGATCCTTGACATAACGTGGCCTCGACAATGCTCCCCGCATACACACTACTCGGACTCCCTCCAGTCACTATCTGGCAGAGTAGAGGTAGCAAGATTATATACTAGCTGATCCGGAAGCCTCCTAGAGAGTTACTAATAGGTTTGGTCTGGTGTACTATCTAGCGGCCGGCCTACGAACACCGTTTTAGAGCTGTACCCTCGAAATGTAAGGAATATTGGATCTCGCCACGACATTCATCATAACCTCAAAAATCATCAATCATACTGCATGATGGAAGAGATAGGGAAGGGTTGGCCGGAACTTAGCTCTAGAGACTAAACATGGGTTCCACCACTTCAAGCCTCCAATAAGCAAAGTGGTTGTATTTCACCGGTTGATGAGAGTCATCTACCACCTAGTACTGCCTGGTAACATAGAGGGGCGGCGTTCCTCCATGTGGTGTGGGCGCCACACCTCGACCCCTGCTTACGTTGGTTCACACCTGGGTGGTCACCCACCATGTACTTGTGCATGGAGGTTATACCCAGGATTACTAATAGTCCCACCATCGTGAAGGTGCAAGCAGAGGATTTGGCTGTCATAGACCGTCTGGACTTCGCCGAAATTGGGTCCCCTTGACTTAAGTGTCACCCGAATATCAGTTACATCAGCGTTTTAGACTCCCAGGTAGCAAGAACAGCTTGTCTGGCATATCTGAGAGAATGTCTGTGACAACCTCAAGGTCCTAACTAGTCACCTTCTTTGAACTCTTCCATGTTATTTTTTTTAGGTGCAGGCCTTCAGACCAAAATACAATACTGTATTCCAAATGCAGTCTGATTATCATCTTGAACAGAGGGATGATGATGTTGATGTTCTTCTCCCTTTTCTTGTTTGGCCTTGTCCTAAACCACAAAAATCTGCTCATCTCTCAAATCACATGGCAATCTGCCTATTTCAATTTCTTCCTGTAATAGGGAAATCTACTGTTCAAAAAGCTGGAGTCCACAAGTATCATGAAATCAATTTTGATTCTAAACTTCCATTTAAAATACTTCTTCAAAATTCTAAGACTAAACTTTTGAAATTGGAGTAATATGGCATTAGAGAAGGTTACTATTATGGATAAAGGCAGGGCCGACTTTAGGGTAAGGCCGAGTAGGCAATGGCCTAGGTGCTCCAAGGTTTAGGATTGATAACACCTGTTTCTGCGGCCAGTGTGGAAAGAATTTTTTCAAATATAAAATTAGTAAAAACGCATTTAAGAACAACATTGACTCAGAAAAGATTAGATGGATTATCAATGCTATCAATTGAATGGGTTTTGTTGAAAAAAGCTTGATTTGGAAGATATGATAATAAATTTTACAGCCATAAAAGCTTGAAAAGTTTTGCTTTAAATGTCTGATTGTCAAAAGTTTTAATAAATTTTGTTAACTATCAAAATGTTCTGCTTTAATATGTTGTAGACATTATGTAAACATTATGTTTTTTGTATACTGTGTGCTTCAGAATTTGATTTTTTTTTTGTTTGAATTAAAAGTTTTATTTTTTATTTTAAATTTAGTGTTATATTATTTATAACTTACTTTTTGGAAGTAAATAAAATGTAAAATTAATCATTCTAAAAAATGAAAATCTTTGCATTGGTGGGAGGGGGGGGATGCCATCGGTCAATGTGGCCTAGGGGAACCTATACCCTTGAGCCGGCCCTAGATAAAGGAATGGTTAAGCGGAATAAATGGTCCCTGCTCTTCATCACAGGCTGACATGATAAGTAGGGTGCCACAGGAGTCCATGTTGGTCCCCTTACCATTTTTAATATTTATTAATGATATTTAATGTAAGTATTTTGACTTTTACAGATTATCTAAGTGTAAGTTTTTTGAGGATAGAGAAGGTGGGCACAGTGGTTAAAAACAGTATCTGTTTAGTTTACGCTACTTCAAGAAAATGTAGATAAACTAAACAGATGGGCTGAACAGTGACAAATGAAGATTAACATTGATAAATGCAAAGGTTGCATTTGGTAGCAACAATCCCACAATAACATACTACAGTACAACCACAATATAATGCAGGTGTCAGGAAACAACTTTAATACTTGCAATATAAGCAAAGCACGTTATAGCTGAAAAAATTTTACCATTTTTTCCCCCATAAATACACTTTACTTAGTAAATAAAATATTTATTTACTAAATATTTTACTAAAAGAAGACAAAGTATTAGTCTGTATACTCATAAAATATAAAATGTGACTCATATCTTCTGAGCCATTGTCACCTACGTCACTGGCCTGTTTGTTGATTGTTTTCCCTCTGTTCGCAGAGGCTGTGATTTCTTCCTTGCTCAGGTAAATCCAAGACTGCCACCAGTATGTTAAAAACAGCCTTTGCTTCTTGTTCTGACAATTCTGCTAATTCAAGGTTATTATTAGTGATCATGAATAATGTCCTAATTCATGGGCATTTAGTGCAGTTGTGTTCCTTGGCAGAAACATGACTCTGATCTTGCCATTTTTCCATTTCAGTACATTAGCTGAAGAATGCTGGGCAGATCCAACAGTAATAGAACCATTTCTTCAAGTTTTTTTGGAAAGAAAATGGTATCTCACTGATGGTACAAAGTCGCTTTCAAAACATGAAGCAAAAATATCACTCATCATCCAAGCATTGGAGCAATTTTTATAAATCATTGGTAGAGATTTCATGTTGATGTGCTTAAAACATTGGGGACTTCGACTTTTACTGATGCACAATGACATTGGCTCGTGATTTCCAATCTCATTTCGGCAAAGACACAGCAATTCTTCTTTGTTAGTTTTCATGCCTGCTTTGTTGGGCATGAAAACTAACAAAGAGAGAGAATTACTGTGCTACTGCGTGCAAACAAGACTGGTGAATTGTTAGGGAGAAGTTTATAGTACAATACTGTTTCAGCACAGTTGTACAACTGTTTTCTGTAAATTCACCATCTGGTATAAGTATTGGTCGACATCGCTGTTTTCACAAAGTCTAGTTTTCTTTATTTGGAGGCCTACTTCATCTTCTGTGGAGTCTATAAATGAATGCAATTTTTCTTCATATTTTATCAAATGGCAGATCATTCCTTGTGGAATTTCACACTAGCAAAATGTACTGCATTTTGTTTCACCACTCTTAGCTCTTTCAGTAATCTAACTTTTCTTCAAGTGTATAATTTTTTCTTTTGGTGGCCTACTGATTTACTAATTTTGTCATATATTTATTTCTGATGCCCTAGAATTTATCATGTTTTGAGAAATCTAAATCAAAAACAAACTGTACATCTTCTCATAGTGCTGAAGCGAAACCATGTGATTTCTCCATAAATCACTTGTCAGTTCATTTATATTTTTGTCTAGTTAGCCCGTAGCAGTTTTTGCTATCCTAAGTGTAACTTCTAGTGGAAGAAAAGATGTCAAGAGCTGTTTTTATAAAAAATTTGAACCAATATGATGCACTTGATGAATGGTTTGTAATTAGCATTCTACTGATACACTCTTTTATTGCATTTATAGCTGAGGGGAGAAACTGGGTGTCTACAATAATTAATCTCTGATGAATCCTGTTGTTTACAAAAATTAGTCTCTGATGAATCCTGTTGTTTACAAAAATTACTCTGAAACTGAATATATCGAAGCAAAAAAACAGCAAATTTTTAGCTAATTTCTCCTCTTGGAAATATGGTGGTAGGACAGATCTGATGTATATAAGTACTAGATATGATGGAAAAATTGTCAGTTAGGTAAAGTGGTAGCAGTTTTGGGTGAGATACGGTGCAATATGTGGATGCCATGTGTGTCAAACACCCAGGTAACGTACATAAGCCAATGCCGGCACCATGGCAAAACCTAGAGATACAATATATAATATATGATACAATATATAATTAAAAGGTGAGCGTAAAACAAAGGATAAAGCATAGAGCAAAATGGTGAAAGCAGTAATGGAAGTAATATATGATAGAGCAAACTATAAGATAGAGAAAAATATATAAGCTAGTGAGGCAAAATTATATAACAAAACAGAGGCAAATTATAAAGCAATGTGGTAAATTATTAAAATTATAAAAAAGGGGGTCAATTATGGGTATGTAGATACATTAAAAGGGACTTTGTCTAGGACTAACCCAATCAAAGTATCATCCCATAATTAAAGTAGCTATCTGTTTCTGTAGTCAACTGCCAGCAACCCTAGGTAAGAATATAAGTAGGAAGGTAAAAAGGTAATGATAATATGCCGAAAGCTGGTATTATGCCGTTATTGGTAGGTTAGTTAGGAATTTAGAAGCAAGAAGATATGATCCAAATGCTGGTAACAAGCATGTATTTGATAAGTAGTTTGCTGGTGAGATGACTGTTAGCCCGACAGATAGCATAGTAGCATGAAAGATACAAATAAATATACTAGAGTAAGAGTTCCATCCATTGTAGTTGTATATCTTTGTTAAATAGGCAGCTAGGGCTAAAGGAAGGAGAACGGAAGTAGGATGCAGAATAGCAATAGTACCTCAATCCCCCTCGAATTGCTCTAATAGTTCATGAGGTATGAAGGAAAATAGTGTTATATAGTTTATAGTCGAAAGTATAGAAAAGGAGGAAAAACAATTTTACATGGGAAGAAACCAGGAGCATTTTGGAAGTTTGTTCCAACTATCAATATGTTGGTGACTCTATTGTCAAGAAAACGGGAAACTTGCTTTATAAAAAGGATAGGTGGAACAGGACCAGGGTATGTCTGCCAGGGACAAAAGTTGATGGCATTGTAGAGCGGATATCATCTTTTAAGGGCACAAAAGGTGATATAGTTGTACATGTTGGCACTAATGATATTAAGAGCAAGAGACCGGCGAATTTACTTAACAAGTACAGGTCACTGTTGAAAAAAAGCCGTGAATTAAGGTTGAATTTGAAAGTGTCTGCAATTCTGCCCAGACACGATAGGAGGGGAGTATATGATGAGAAGCCCTGTCGATCAATTCGGCGCTGGAAAGATTGTGCAAGGCTCAAGGGGTAGAATTTTTTTCAGCCTGGTCTGTACTTGTTAACAGGAGAGACTGCTTCGACAGGGATGGGATACACTTAAATAAAAAGGGTGCAAGAACGTTTGCTGATGCTATCGAGGCAGTGTTAGGTGGGTCGGAAAACTGCTAGATTGGGGGGGATACAAGGACTAATAGATTAACAGTAGCCACTGGCAGAGGTGAAAATGATTCTTGCACTGCTTCTATTGGAATGAGCCGCAGCCTGGAAAATAAGATACAGGATATTTCAGAGACTGCTGGGAATCATCGGGGTACAAATAAACACATAGGTTGTGTTAGGGTAGCTAAGAAAAAGAACAGGTGCATGTATACTTCTGTGTACACCAATGCTAGGAGTTTAGTAATATATTTGATGAATTTGAGGTATTGCTCAAAGCATCAAAGGCAGAAGATATTGTGGGGATTTCAGAGACGTGGTGTCACACAGATATAAGGAATGCAGAACTGGAATTTGGGGAGTACAATGTCTACAGAAAGGATAGACAGGATAGGAAGGGAGGAGGGGTTATGCTATTAGTTAAGAAATACATAAAATCCAAAGAAGTGAAGCTAGTCGACATTGTGGGACAGTGCAGTGTTGAGTCAGTTTGGTGTGACATAAGCATTGGGAGATCAAAATTGAGAGTAGGAGTGTGCTATAGGCCTAATGACTCTGATGAGTATAATAAGAAACTGTACGGGGAAATAGAGTGGGCCAGTAAATCAGAGAGTCTTATAATGGGGGATTTTAATTTCCCAGATATTGACTGGAATTTGGGGGATGGTCACTCACACACTAGGAAGGCTTTTGTGGATTTATTGGATGATTGTTTCCTACATCAGCATGTTCGGGAGGCAACTAGAGGGAGTTACACTCTTGATTTGATTATCAGTACTGATTCTTCATGCATTAAGAATCTGCAGGTAAATGAACCACTAGGTGGCAGTGATCACAGTGTGCTGAAGTGGGATTTACTCAAAGAGGTAACTACCATTAGAGGTAAAGGGAAGGGTTATTGCTTCCGTAAAGGCGACTACAATGGACTGAGACAGTATTTAAATTCTATACAGTGGGACCAACTGATGATGTTACCAACAGCAAATTCAAAATGGGAAACACTCAAAGAACTTATCTTGGAAGCTACTAGGCTTTACATACCAACTAAGAAATATTGTTCAAGGTTTAGGCCTAAGTGGATGCCAGATGAACTAATGCGACATATGGCAGAGAAGAAAAATGCATGGGATTCATACAAATTAACACGTGACACAGAAGCCTACGACAGATACAAGTTGATCTGTAACCAAGTTACAAAGGAGGTTAGGCAGGCGAAGGCAGATTAGGAGAATCTTTGGCAAGGGATGCAAAGAAAAACAGCAAAGAGTTCTTTACTTATGTAAACTCTGGAAGGAAGGGGATGAATCAGATTGGTCCACTTGATATCGATGGGTCAACTGTTGATTATCCTGCTCAGGTAGCTAACAAACTGAATGAATATTTTGCATCGACATTCACACATGAGGAGTTATTCAGCGAGGGGAATGACAGAGGTGTATTCAACTCTGGTAGTAAGCTAGAGAATCTTGTAATAACTGAGAGTAAAGTGGAGGAGAAATTGTTGAAGATAAATACAAGAAAGGCACCTGGGGTGGATGGGATCTATCCAGTTATATTAAAGGAGGCAGCAAAGGAAGTAAGCAAACCCTTAGCCATAATTATGAGAGCTTCCTTGGACTAAGGAAGCACTTCTCCATGGACTGGAGAAGTGCAAATGTGACCCCAATTCACAAAGGAGGATCAAAGGGTGACACAAGTAATTATAGACCTGTTAGTTTAACATCTGTTTCTGGAAAATTAATGGAGGCACTGGTTAAAGAAGCACTGCAGGATCATCTAGACAAGACTTCAGTTATAGCTCGGACACAGCATGGTTTTGTTAAGGGGAAGTCTTGACTGACCAATTTAATTGGATGCTATGATGCAGTCACAAAAGAACTGGATGCAGGGAATAACTTTGATATTATATACTTGGATCTTAGAGAAAAGCTTTTGATACTGTTGCACGCGGAATACTGCTGCACAAATTGGAGCGGTGTGGCATTGGAGGCAAATTGCTGCTATGGATAAAGGGGTGGTTGAGGGGGAGACGACAGAGAGGGGTAATCAATGGACACTGCTCATCGTGAACTAATGTTATTAGTGGAGTCCCTCAGGGTTCAGTATTGGGTCCATTATTGTTTTCTGTATTTATAAATGATATTGATGATGGTATATCAAGCTTAATGTCCAAGTTTGCAGACGATACGAAGGTTGGCAGGGTTGTCAAGGACACTACTGACACTATGCTACTGCAACAGGATCTGGAAAGGTTGAGCAGATGGGCTGAGAGGTGGCAAATGAAGTTTAACATTGACAAATGTAATTGACAATTCCCATATATAAAGTACTACATATGGGAAACAGCAACCCCAGAGCAACGTATCAACTCTGTGGTACTACACTGACAATGGTAGAGAATGAAAGGGACCTGGGGGGGTGGTTGTGGAGGCAGAAAGAAGTTTTCTGAGCAGTGCAGACGGGCTGCAAGAGTAGCTCATGGTGTATTGTCGATGATATATAGGAATATTTTTAGCAGGGATAAGGAGGTGATTATTCCCTTGTATAAGGCAATGGTCAGGCCACACCTAGAGTACTGTATACAGGTCTGGGGGCCTCATTTCAAGAAGGATGTAGAGATGCTGGAACGAGTACAGAGAAGGGCAACAAGATTAGTGAATGGAACAGAGGGGTGCTCTTACGAAGAAAGGCTTAAGTTTTGCAAATTACAGTGTCTGGGGACTAGGCACCAGCGAGGTGATCTGATAGAGGTGGATAAAGCCTTGAATGGTTTGAGCATGCTCAATGCTGATGGGATTCTTCCTCTTGCTCAGAATAATCACCTGAGAGGGCATAAATTCAAATTGAGAAAAGACAGATGTATGATAGATGTGAGGAAATTTGCCTTTAGCCAGCGGGTGGTTGGTAGGTGGAATAGACTTCCATCCCTTGTCATTGAAGTTGATAGCCTAAATAAGTTTAAGGCTCAGTTGGACAGGTATTTCGAACGAACAGAGGGGTGAAGTGGAAGTGGTTATTTTTTATTTATTTATTTATTTTTTTTTTGGCTGATGCTGCATAAGCTTGCTTTCTTGCATCAAATGCCTCTACTAATGCTAATGGTAATGCTAATATCTGGGAAGTTAAAATCACCCATTATAGGACATTCTGATTTACTAGGCCACTCTATATCTCTGTACAATTGTTCATTGTACTCATTCAAGTCATTAGGCCTATAACACACTCCTACTCTTATTTTTGCTTTCGCAGTGTCACACCAAACTGACTCAACAGTGCACTGTTCATCTATATCAACTGGATGCACTTCTTTTGATTTTATGTTTTTCTTAATTAACAGCATAACATTTCCTCTCTTCCTATCCTTTCTGTACACATTGTACTCCCCAAATTCCAGCTCTGCAATTCCTTATATCTGTGTGACACCATATCTCTGCTATTCCAACAATATCCGCCTTTGATAAATATTTATTAATTATACTTCTAGCATTGGCATACATGCAAGTATACATGATATCAAAATTAATTTTTGCATCCAGTTCCTTTGAGACCATATCATAGTATTCAATCAAATTTATTAGACAAGACTTCCCTTTAACAAACCCATGCTGTGTCTCAACTATAAAATGCAGTCTTGTCTAGATGATCCTGCATTGCTTATTTCACCAGTGACTCGATTATTTTCCCTGAAACAGAAGTTAAACTAACAGGTCTGTAATTACTCACGTCACCCTTTGATCCCCCCTCACCCCTTCTGAATTGGGACCCATTTGCACATCTCCAAACCATGGGCGACCTCCATTGAGTCCAAGGAAGCTTTTATAATTATGGCTAAGGGTTTGCTTACTTTATTTGGTGCTTCCTTTAATATAACTGGATAGATCTGATCCATCCCGGGTGCATTTCTTATGTTCAATTTTAACAATTTCTACATCAATTTGCTCTTAGTTATTACAAAATCATTTAGCTCCCTGCCAGAGTTTGATAAACTTCTGACCTCCACTTCCCTACAGACCTTCCTCATGTGTGAATGTAGATGACAAATACTCATTCAGTTTGTCAGCTATATCAGCAGGTTCATCAACCATCGCACTGTCAATGGTAAAAGAGGACCATTCTCATTCACGTCTTTCCTTTTAGAGTTTATATAAGTAAAGTAGACTTTGCTGTTTTTCTTTGCATCCTTTGGCAAAGATTCCTCATAATTATTATTATTGCTCCTAAATTATTTCTCTTTCAATAGACTTTCAATCATTGATTGAAAGATAAACTCAAATCAGATGAAAATGATAAGGTTGAGGAAATCTGGTCAAACATGAAAAAATCAATTCTGGGAGCTGCTGAAGAAAGTCTTGGATATAAACCTATAAAAAATAAAAACTGGCTAAGAACTTGGAATGAAGAATTGAAACAAACAATCAATGAGAAAAAAAAGACCTATAAACTGTTCCTACAAACTAAAGACCTACATCTACACATAAAATATAAAAAGCTTCGAGCAGAAGTCAGAAAATTAACCAGAAGAATCCGACGAGATGACTGGTATAAATTTGTTAAATCTTTAGAACGTGATATCACGGACCCACAGAGAAGAGGTTTTAAAATTTTTAAGAAATTACAACTAGACACAAATGATCAAATAAAAACCAACTCCATCTCCCAAGCAGAATGGAAGCAACACTATTCCAAACTATGGTATAACCCAGGCACTAGGGAATTGGAAGATGAATCTGTGATAACCAAAGATGAAAAATATAACAATGGAAGAACTAGAGTTAATATTACAAAAATCAAAAAACCGAAAAAGCCCAGGCATAGACCATTTGAATGTAGAACTATTTAAATATGGGGGCACCTTACTAAAAAACACACTGCTAAAATTATTTAACATCATATGGCATAAGCAACAGATACCCAAGGATTGGGAAACAGGAATAGTAATCAATTTACACAAAAAAAGGCTCCGGAAATAAACCTAACAACTACAGAGGGATAACACTGCTGTCAACTGCTGCAAAGCTATACTCTAATATACTAAAGAATAAACTTAATAAATACAGTGAACAATTCTTAGAAGAAGAACAATGTGGGTTCAGAAAAGGGAGAAGCACAATAGATGCCATTTTCTCATTACAGCAAATTTTGGAGAAAAGAAGAGAATTCAATCTACCAATATTTCTGCTCTTTATTGATTATGAAAAAGCATATGACAATGTAAACCGGGAAAAACTTTGGCAGATTCTACGTGAAGAAAATATTCCAACCCAACTCTGGAAAGCGATCCAAAGCCTATATAAAAACTCAAAAGTCTGTATAAAATATTCTAATGGCCAACTATCAGACCCAATTAACACCAATAAAGGAGTGAAACAAGGATGTGGACTAACACCAAATTTATTTAATATCTATATCAACAAAATTCTTAAAGAATGGAAACAAACAATTAACAATGGAATACAGTTGAACAACAGGAATAAAATCCAAACTATATTATATGCTGATGATCAAGTTATAATTGCAAAATCCGAAGATGAACTACAGATAGCAGCAAATGAACTTAATAAAATAGGTAAAAAGTACGAGATGAAAATCTCCACCTCAAAAACAAAATCAATGGGATTATGTAGAAAAAACATACAAAGAGTCAAAATTATTATTGATGATAAAATAATAGAACAAATATCTGACTTCACCTATTTGGGAAATTTAATATCAAACGAAGGGAAAGACATCCACATTAAACTACAAAAATATAATAAAATGAATGGAACGATAAAACACCACTTCGGAAAATAAATGAAAACTGAAACAAAATTACAATTGCACAACATCACTTCAAAACCAGCCCTCTTCTACAGCTGTGAGACTTGGGTCATAAATAAGAAAGATGCACACAAACTAGAAGCAGCACAAATGAAATTTTTAAGCCCATTATTAGGCTTTACAAGACTAGACCACCAAAGAAATATAGATATCCGCAAGAAATTAAAAGTAGATAACATAGTAAATGACATAAAACGGTATCAGGAAAAATGGATCAGCCATGTAGAAAGGATGAACCCAGACCGGATCCCGAAATTAGCCTTTAACTACAAACCTACAGGCAAGAGAGATGTTGGTCGACCAAGACAATGATGGCGAGATCAAGACCACCTCCAAGAGCTACAACGGAACAGGTCTTAAAAGACCTAAGCCGGACTAAGTTCATGATGATGATGATGATGAAATTATTTCTCTCTTATTGGGGGTTCTGCCTTGTGACGGGTATTGCTACCAAGTACACAAGGTGGTTGTTGCTGGTGTTACTGTTGGTTGAGGAACTCTCTGACTATCCTACAGGTGTTCAGGATTGCAAATTTCTAGAGTTCCTTGTAGGTGATTGCTGAGAGACCTATTGCTGCTAGGCTGTTATGTAGGGTCATTGGCATCATACCTGTGGTTGATACGATGATCGGAATGGTTGTTACTTGTTATATATGCCACATCTCTTTAATCTCTTGTTTTAGGTTCTTGTACTTCCTGATATTTTTCAAATGGGTTTTCTGCAGGTTGCCAGTGTTGGCTACTGCTATGTCAATCAGATAGGTAGCCTTTTATTTTTTGTCCACAAGAGTTATGTCCGGTCTGTTGTATGGCAGGCGATTAGCCTATATTTCACAGGGTTTCTTGTATCTTCATCTTTAGACTTCAGATACGTGATTCCTTGAGTGAGAAACTTTGGGTGCCTTATCATTCGGGTGAACTGCTCTGCCAGGTGCTTGTGTGTGCAAGTGAGCTTCTTGTACCAGTAGTTGTGGACATTATCTATTCCTGGAGTTCACCAGTTGTAAGAGTTCTTGATCGTCTGTTTTACTTCTTCTTCCCAAATCTCCCACCCTCTCATTTCTTGTATGTCCTTGGCTTTCTTGCGTTTTAGTTCCATCCAGGTGGCTCGGCTGTTGTCTTACTGACCTGCTCCATATACTTCCTCAGAACTCCTCAACCGTCTTCTTCTCAGGTGGTCCATTCCCTTCTTTCCCCTCTTCTCCAATATTCCTGTAGAAGCCTCTTTGGTCCTCATCGAAGATTTGGTTGTTTATTTTGCTCTGGGTGCTCTCTTTGTATCGGCGTAGTCTCTTGCTGAGTGCAAGGAGGTTCTGCTTCAATTTGTCTAAGTACTCTCCTATTCTCTGATTTTTTGTCTCATGTTTGCTGTGGATGCTGTCTCTCTTGAGGATGCTCTTCATTTTTTAAATTGATTTCTTACTCCTATTGCCCCATTGGTACTGGGTCAATTGCCTGGGTACTGGGTCTATCTTCTGCTGAAGCCTTCTGTCCAAAGCTGATAGTTCCTTCTGTTTTTGGTTCTTCTGCTGCTGGTCTCTCGTTTCTCTTCCATTAATCCTCCTTTATTATTATTATTGTTGTTGTTACTCTTATATTATTTCTCCCTAATTGGGGGATTCCACTCCGTGACGGGTACAGCTCCCAAGTACACAGGGTGGTTGTAACGTCTGGTGTTACTGTTGTCGAGGAACTCTCTCATTATCCTGCAGGTGCTCAGGATTGTGACTTTCTGGAGTTCCTTGTAGGTATTCTCTGGGAGATGTATTCCTGCTAGGCTGCTATGAAGAGTCTTTGGCACCATACCGGTGGTTGACACGATGATCGGGATGGTCGTTACTTCTTTCATATTCCACATCTGCTTGACCTCATGTCTCAGGTTCGTGTACTTTCTAATTTTTTCCTCATAAGTTTTCTGGACATTGCTAGTGTTGGGCACCACTATGTCAAACAGGTAGGTAGCATCTTATCCACAAGGGTCATGTTCCTTCTGTTGTGCCTTATCCGTTATTATGGCGCAGTCCCAGTACAGCTTGTGGGTTTAGGTCTCTAGTACTGCTTGGGGTTCATACTTGTAGTATGGTACACTTTCTTTGGTCAACTGGTATTTCCTCACTAGCTTCTGATATATTATCCTGGCTACTAGGTCTTGTCTATGAGTGTACTCAGTCTGGGTGATCACCTTGCACCCCGTGGGGATGTGTTGGATCGTTGCTAAGGCGATGTGTCATCTGACATTCAAGTCTCCTTTGCGATGTATTTTCTATAGTTTCTGGTGTTGATTACCTGGTCTTGGATGGCCAGCATGAATCCTTCAGTCTTGGAGAAGAGCATCCTGCTTGTGAGCCATGCACTGGAAGCAGTATTATCGATGTGATCTTAAAGGAGGTTATTGTAGTGTCTGCCATGGAGTGTCTTCCTTGCCCATCTTTCTAACTTCGTTTCTTGTGCTGTCTGGGCATGAGGGGGTTTCTCGCTTAGGTTGAGTGGGGGTATACCACTTATCTCTCTTCCTTATGGCCTGGTTTGTTTGTTATTTGGTTTTTAGGAGCATTAGCAACTAAGGCCATATTGCTCCGTGAATATGCGGTGGTCATTCCTGACCTTTCCGCATCCTCCGTATTTGGTGGTGACGGGCTCGAACCCTGGTCTAATCAAGAAGTGTGTGCTACGCATTGCTGCTCCTTCCCACCTGGCTACAGAGGTGCCTTTATGGCCTGGCAGAGTGGTGCTAAGTTGTTATTGAAGTAATATCTATTAGGTTATCTATCGCTGTTTTCTGTTCTCTATCAGGTGTCTTCCTCCCTCTTTCTGAGCTATTGTTAGTCTCTCCACTGCTGACTTCGTATTAGTGGCTCTTGGTCATCATTGTCCTTGTCTTTTGTATGATATCTCCTAGCTTGGTGTTAGTCCAATCTATGACCCCAAAGGTTTATGTTAGTACTGGAGCTGAATAGGTGTTTATGGATTTAACTGTGTTCCGGCCATTCAATTTTGCCTTCAGCAGGCTTCTGATGATATTTTTCGGTCAAGCACTTCTTGATTTCCTTGTGCTCTAACTGCTGAGCCCGCATCAAACCTAGGTATTTGTAGGTCCCTTCTTCTGTCATAGCATCAATCTCTTTACCAGTCAGCAGCTGGTAGTTTCGGCCAACTAATTTTCCCTGGTGCAGTGTGTATGTCTTGCATTTGTCTAGACCAAATTCAATCCTGATGTCCTTGCTGAATTCTTCGGTGATCCGGAGTAGTTGCTGGAGTTGCTTCTCGGTTTCTATGTAGAGCTAGATGTCACCAATGTACATTAGGTTGGTGAGGGTGCAGGTTCTTTCTTCCTTTTTTGAGGTAATATCCATACTTGCTGCTGTTAAGCATGGTGGATAGTGGGTTGAGTGCTAGACAGAACCACAGTGGGCTCAGAGCATTTCCCTGAAAGATTCCTCTTCTAATGGGGATTGGCCTGGTTGTGATGTTCTCGACCTTAATGGTGGTGCTCCATTTCACCATTGTTGCTCCTAGGAAGTTTGTCACTATCGGATTGACCTTGTAGATCTTCATGGTCTCTATTAGCCAGCTATGAGGTACAGAGTCGGAGGCCTTGCGGTAATCGATGTTGGCCTTGTATAGGTCATGGTGCTTCTTGTCAGCTTGCTCCACAACTGTGGCATCTATGGGTTAATTGCTCCTTGCATCCTTTACATCCTTTCTGCTGTTCAGCCATTATGTTTTGACTCTCTAAGTGATATCTTCTTGGTTATACAGCTGGTCAGATCGTGTACATCATTGGTAGGCAGGTGATTGGCCTGTATTTCACCGAGTTTCTTGTACCTTCATGTTTAGGATTCAGGTATGTGACTCCTTCAAAGAGAAACTTCGGGTTTGTCTCCGGGTGCCTTATCATTCAAGTGAACTGCTCTGCTAGGTGCTTGTGTGTGTGCAGATGAGCTTCTTTTACCAGTAGTTGTGGATTTTGTCAATTCCTGGGGTTCACCAGTTGTGGGTGTTCCTGATCGACTGTTTTACTTCTCGAATCTCCCACTCTCTCATCTCTTGTATGTCCTTCGTTTTCTTCCATTCTACTTCTATCCAGGGTGCTCTGCTGTTATGTTTTACTTCACTGCTCCAGATATTTCCCCAGAAGTCCTCTATCGTCTTCTTCTCTGGTGGTCTGTTTCCTGCCTTCTCATCTTCAGCCAATTTCCTGTAGACGGCTCTTTGGTCCTCATCAAAGATTCGGTTGTTTATTTTCCTCTGGGACCTCTCTTTGTATCAGTGTAGTCTCTTTCTGAGTGCGAGGAGGTTCTGTTTCAGTGTGTCCAAGTATTTTCCTATTCTTTGATTTCTGGTCTCATGTTTGCTATGGACGCTGTTTCTCTTGAGGATGCTCTTCACCTTTCCAATGAGATTTCTTACTTTTATTACCCTGTTGGTACTGGGTCAACTGACCTATCTTGACTCTTAATTCTAACTTCTGCTAAAGTCTTCTTTCCCAAGCTGGCGGTTTCTTCTATTTTCAGTTCTTCTGTTGCTGGTCTCCCATTTCTTTTCTATTAATCCTAGTAGCTGCTATGGCAGCACAGTATATGGCTGTGTGGATAGCATCTGCATTGCACCATTGTTGTCAAGGTAATGTGGCATTATTTGCCGATTGAGGTGGTCTGTTATTCTCCACAGGATTTTAATTGGCCTCTGATTAGGCATCACGTGAGTTCTTGTGGGGTCCATTCCTTCAAATTCTGTTAGGGCTTTAGCATTAGCATTAGTAGAGGCATTTGATGCAAGAAAGCAAGCTTATGCAGCATCAACCAAAAAAAAAAAAAAAAAAAAAACCACTTCCACTTCACCCCTCTGTTCGTTCAAAATACCTGTCCAGCTGAGCCTTAAACTTATTTAGGCTATCAACCTCCACCACAAGGGATGGAAGTCTGTTCCACCAACCAACCACCCGCTGGCTAAAGGCAAATTTCCGCACGTCTATCCTACAACCGTCTTTCCTCAATTTGAATTTATGCCCTCTCAGGTGATTTTTCTGAGCTAGAGGAAGAATCCCATCAGCATTGAGCATGCTTAAACCATTCAAGGCTTTATACACCTCTATCAGATCACCTCGCTGGTGCCTAGTCTCCAGACACTGTAATTTGCAAAACTTAAGCCTTTCTTCGTAAGAGCACCCCTTTGTTCCATTCACTAATCTTGTTGCCCTTCTCTGTACTCGTTCCAGCAGCTCTCCTTCTTGAAATGAGGCCTCCAGACCTGTATACAGTACTCTAGGTGTGGCCTGACCATCGCCTTATACAATGGAATAATCACCTCCTTATCCCTGCTGGAAAAATTCCTATATATCATTGACAATACTCCATGAGCTACTCTTGCAGCCCGTCTGCACTGCTCAGAGAACTTCATATCTGCCTGCACAACCACCCCCAAGTCCCTTTCATTCTCTACCACTGTCAGTGTTGTACCACAGAGTTGATACGTTGCTCTGGGGTTGCTGTTTCCCATGTGTAGTACTTTACATTTGTCAATGTTAAACTTCATTTGCCACCTCTCAGCCCATCTGCTCAACCTTTCCAGATCCTGTTGCAGCAGCATAGTGTCAGTAGTGTCCTTGACAACCCTGCCAACCTTTGTATCGTCTGCAAACTTGGACATTAAGCCCGATATACCATCATCAATATCATTTATAAATACAGAAAACAATAATGGACCCAACACTGAGCCCCGAGGGACTCCACTAATAACATCAGTCCACGATGAGCAGTATCCATTGATTACCACTCTCTGTCTTCTCCCCCTCAACCACCCCTTTATCCATAGCAGCAATTTGCCTCCAATGTCACACTGCTCCAATTTGTGTAGCAGTCTTCCATGTGCAACAGTATCAAAAGCCTTTCTAAGATCCAAGTATATAATATCAAAGTTATTCCCTGCATCCAGTTCTTTTGTGACTGCATCATAGTATCCAATCAAGTTGGTCAGGCAAGACTTCCCCTTAACAAAACCATGCTGTGTCTGAGCTATAACTGAAGTCTTGTCTAAATGATCCTGCAGTGCTTCTTTAACCAGTGCCTCCATTAATTTTCCTGGAACAGAAGTTAAGCTCACAGGTCTATAATTACTTGTGTCAGCCTTTGATCCTCCTTTGTGAATTGGGGTCACATTTGCACATCTCCAGTCTGTGGGTACCTCCCCTGAGTCCAAGGAAGCTCTCATAATTATGGCTAAGGGTTTGCTTACTTCCTTTGCTGCCTCCTTTAATATAACTGGATAGATCCCATCCGCCCCAGGTGCCTTTCTTGTGTTTATCTTCAACAATTTCTCCTCCATTTTACTCTCAGTTATTACAAGATTCTCTAGCTTACTGCCAGAGTTGAATACACCTCTAGCATTCCCCTCGCTGAATAACTTGTCATGTGTGAATGTCGATGCAAAATATTCATTTAGTTTGTTAGCTACCTGAGCAGGATCATCAACAGTTGAGCCATCGATTTATTAGCAAACACTGCTAATAAATCGATAATAAATTAGCAAACATTGCTTTCATTTGCAGTTTTAAGAATGCATACAAGTACACAATTACTAAATTATACGTATGAGATGATCAGACAGTAAAAGGCATTATGTTGATGAATCCCTGAAGTTTATGAATGGAACTTTAGATCCTACCAAAAGTTTCCAGAAAGGCATTTAAGAGCCTATTTTCAAATGGCTTTTTATTTCTGATACATTAAGGCATTTTTCAAACATTTCATCCTGCAGAAGTTGTCTGATTTGGTTCTACACAAAGATTTCCTCTTTCACTTTCAAGGAACTAATTGTTGCAAATTTCTCACTTCAATAATGAAATCCATCTGAATTCATCTTACCCATCATTTCAGAAAAAACTCTTAACTCATCATTATGCTGTTGTTGTTGTTGTTGTTTTGGTTTTTAGGAGCATTAGCAACTAAGGCCATATTGCTCTGGGGATATGCTTTCTGCATCCTCCATATTTAGTGGTCATGGGCTTGCACCCCGGTCTAATCAAGAAGCGTGTGCTACGCACTGCTGCTCCTGCCCACCTGACTACAGAGGTGCCCATCATTATGCCAAGTTTATTGTGGACAAGTGGAAAGAAAATCTTCATTGGATGTATTAATGGAACCTACTACTTGTTCAAGTAGTGTGTACACACACTACTTGTTCCTACCTTATATGTGCTGCTTTGAGACCAATCAAATCTGATGTAATGGTTTTCAGTAGAACAGCTGCACCATAGACATAGGAAAAAACAATATGAATTCTCCTTGCATGCCCATTAATATACCATCAACTTTGTGGTCATTGCAGATATTTCATTAATGCTGCAATGAATTGTTTTGAGTAATGTCTTCATATTATAGTATGTTTCCTGTATTTGAACAGAGCAGGCAATGAGGGATGGCTTTAAAAGTTTCCATTATGAAAGAGAACAGCTTTCAAACTTTGCTGTGAGGAGGTGATAAAGATGCAGCATTCAGATGTAACATGTACTTATGACAATTCCATAAAAACAACACTGATATCATGACAGTAGGAGGGAAGACCATTCTCCATGCTGAATGTTGCCAAAACTCAGTTTATTTTTTTGATCCTGAGACATTTTGACATTCTTAGCCATACATTTTTGATTTAGTGTCAAGGCAAGAAGTTTGCTATATCTTTGTAAAGAGCTTGATCTCTAATGAGATTATTCAACTACTTGGATAGTTGAATACCTCTGATTCCAGTGTCTCTTTGTTTGGTGAAGTCAGAATCAGCTGAAGTTCTTAGGTCTCTGCTTTCATCAATTCCATTTTGGCTTCAAAAGAATCTAGCCTGTACTATGTAGATATCGGAATTGGCATATTGTTATCATGAGGAATTGTGTTCAATTGTATCCAGGTTTAATTGTGTTCATTCTGCACTAAGAACCCAGTTTTCAAAAGTAACAATCACCAATGTGGTCTTTTTGGCATCCTCCATATCATTGGAAAACAACACTGACTTTTTATTTTTTTCCCCTTTTGGTCAATCAGTCATGTAGTTCATTCAAACAAGTGGTACAAATAACATGTGGTCACCTTATTCTGGTCACCTAGAAGGTAGCCAAAGCATAATTGGTAATTTTTCCAAATATTCATTGCTATTGTACACCACTGTTAGAAAAGAGATGGGCACTTAACAGAATTTGCTGGAGTAATTTTTATACTTTCAAGGCGTGATGATGAATGTTTCAATAATTCATGGATCTTACCTGAAGCAATTCATAATGCAGTAATTAAATTATGAAATAACAAGGATATAGATATATTCAGACAATGACATAAATATGAATATATAAACAATAATAATTATATTCATTTAGATTGGCGAATATATGGGTGGTACAGTCAGTCTCAATCATGTTCATGTAATTGATCTCATCACAAAAGCAAATGAAAACTGAATAAAATCTAGAGGAAAACTGAAAACAAATTTTGAATGTGTCTGTCCAACAAACAGATACATTCCAAATTTGGAATGTATCAATCTGTTGACTAGATAGATAGATCTATCTATCTAGTCAACATTTTTTTTTCTGAGAAAACATACTTATTGAACTGTGTTATGCGCAAAATGATTTATTACAAGGTGCAGGGCTATGCTGAGCCATTTTAGTACTTGAGGCAAGAATGAAGAATTGTGCCCTCCCCTAAAATATTAAAAAAAAAATTTTAATAAAAAAAAATATATAATGAAAACTTATTTAAAATACATTTCTGATACATGTTTTAATAAAAATAAAAGAATGACAAAAAAAAACTGTTTAAAGTGATTTTTATTCTCATAAGCAGTATTTATTATAAATATATAGCAGATTTATTTATGTGTCATTTATTTCAAATATAATACTTGAAACAAATGTTTCATCAAAAATATCACAAATTAGAATAATTTTAATTATAAATAAACAATATTTTTTTAATAAATTAATAATAATATATTTACGAGAAAACAAATTTAAATTTATTCTATTTTAATTAATTTCAAATATACCTAAACACTTACCTTTTGCAATTAAATTGTGTATCTTCTGTAGAGGTAGAGTGTTTACACTCGATGGCTTCGACAATAATTGCTGAAACACAAGTAATTGAGATTTATAAAAATGACAACCAATAGTGCTCCAGATAGCATGGTGCGTAGAGCTCAGTATCTGTACAGTGGGGCGACAAAGATTTTCGTCTTGCAAAAGCAAGATGATAAATGGATCAGAATAATCAAAACAAAATCGAAAACGTTGGCAATTATTTAATCCTTATTTTGGTGCCCCTTTCAGCTTTTAACCTGAGGCAACAGCCTCATTTGCTTCACTCTCGGCACAGCTCTGACAAGCTGACTGAACACAAACTTCTATATGGAGTGTGTATTCCAAATGAAGCTGAAAGTACAAAGGTTTGACGACATTCAAAATATCCCACAGGATAACTGTGGAACTCAGCCAGCTTTGCAGGAAATCATTTATAAAAATTCTATGTGCGTCCTAATTTTTTTTTAATAAAAATAGTCTTTTGATCAGTACTCATATATGTAGAATAAGAAATGAAAAACTTATGGCCATATAGTATAATAACATACCTGTTGTGATAACTGTGCTAACTGCTTTTCCAAACTTGTTTTGGCCTGTTCTTCATCTTCCAGTCTATCTTGAAGATCAGCATTCAGGTGCTCTAATTCTCTTACTTTTGTTGACAATTCAAGTTTCTGCTTGGTCTCTGCTTCCAGTTGTTCCTGTTGTGTTTAATTCTGTACTTTATAAAAATAATCATCAAGAAGAAATGTCTGCTGATATAAGGAAACCTTATACAATATCAGTCATAAAAAACAGTCTTAAAGAAAGGAAAAGTTAAACAAATAAAAAGTAGCAGAAGATTCATTTTATTAATCTAAAAGTTTACTGTAATAAATTAGATACGGCCCTTATTTCCTAAGTAGACAAACCTGCCCTTATTTCCTAAGTAGACAAAGTAGAAACGTAATGGGTGTTGGGATGGGTGGCAAAAATGTTAGGGTTTGGGGTTGAGGGACCAATACATCTGAGGGATTTACCTGGTGCAAGAGACAGAACCTCTTTCATAGAAGATTCTGCAACCAAAATCTTGTGATCAAATCTAATCAAGAAAATATTGATTTCCCCATTGATCTCAAAGTACAACTGGTTCTTTCCTTACTTCAAAGAAAGAAACAATTCATATGTTAACAGGCTTGGAAAAGTCCAGATGAAACCATGAAATTTGACTTTAATGCCAAAATGTATTGTTACACTTACAGAAATCAACATACATGAGAGCTGATCAATAGTTTTCAGTAAACAAATAACTGTTACATATTTCTACTAAGGGCCCTAAATAGCCTGCAAGTTACCTATTAATTAAAAAAAAAAAAAAAAAACCGCCACCAAACACTGATAATGAAAAACACTAAAAACGAGTTGAAAGTCTTGCTATAATGCAAGTAATACAAACAGAACTGTTCCCCTAACTTTAAAGAAATATAATCAACAAAAAATGATGAGGAAATAATGATTGTTGGGAACAAATTTCAGTGTTGTAGAAGTGGGTACTTTGAATAAATTTAAGGAAGGAGTAGAAAACTTATTAAAGGGGATGAACAGATGATGTAAGTAGATTTATTTTTGGGCTGGGGCTGTATAAGCTTGTCTCCTTGCATCATTTGCCACTACTAATACTAAAAACAAAACTTGAACATTAACTTTTTGACAAATGTGTAAAATCCATTAGGGCACTTTTTACAAAGAAATAACATCTAGATTGGTCTAAGTCTAAGTCACTTGTGAGCCAGATCCCTTATGCAGAAGTAGCAAGCACATGGGAATGAGTAAATCTTCCATGCAGTAAATGATACAAATCTTGTCGGGGAAAAGTGACTACATATAATGATATTGTATGTAGTCACAAATATAAGTTGGATGAATAGTGAAGTTGCCACATTACTTGAGCAGAAAAAGGTGGCTGGGAAAGGTTACAGAACAATAAAAAGTACTGAAGCCTATAACAGCTACAAGGTGATGTGTAATAGAGCCACAGAAAAGGTTCGACAGGCAAAGGCAGTTTATGAGAAATCACTAGCAAACAGAGCAAAGAGGGGGGATAAAGAATTCTTCACATATATAAATGCCAAGAAGAGCAGGACAAACCAGATCGGACCTTTACGTAATGGAAAGGGGATAGTATTAAATACACCAGCTGCCATTGCAGATGAACTCAACAATTATTTTGCATCGATATTTACAAATGAAAAGCCTTTTGTGGCAATGGGAAATTGTGGGAGCGAAGTTAAAAAATATGTAATTAATGATATTGAAATTTCACAAGATTATTTAATGAAAAAACTTTCGAGCCTACAGACCAGTAAGGCTCCTGGAGTTGATGGAATATACCCTCTAATCTTAAGAGAGGCGGCAAGCGAGTGCACTGAACCACTGAGGCTAATTATGCGAGCATCACTAGACTCTGGGGAGATTCCCTTGGATTGGAAAAGTGCAAACGTATCTCCCATACATAAGGGTAGCTCTAAAAGTGAAGTTGGAAATTATCGACTTGTCAGTCTGACTTCAGTAGTAGGGAAAATCATGGAGGCAATGATCAAGGGTGGAATTCAGGATCATTTGAATCGAATTTAAATTCTCAAGGATACTCAGCATGGTTTTGTAAAGGGAAAATCATGTTTAAAAATCTGGTTCGCTATTTCGAAAGGGTCACTCACAAGCTGAATTTAGGGAATAATTTCGACATTGTTTATTTAGATTTCAGCAAAGCTTTTGACTCAGTCCCACATGAGCAGTTGCTTTATAAGCTGGAACAGGTTGGAATCACTGGGAAAATCCTTAGATGGAGAGAAGGATGGCTTCAGGGCAGGAGGCAGAGGGTTGTGATAAATGGCTATTCCTCAGATTGGGTTGATGTAAGAAGTGGGGTTCCCCAAGGATCAGTATTAGGACCACTGTTGTTTTTAATTTTCATAAAAACATTGATGAAGGGATAGAGGGCGTGATGTCTAAATTTGCAGTGATGTTAAAATTGGTAGAGTAGTTAATGATCACTGTCAAGCTCAGCTTCTTCAGAGAGACCTAGATAGACTTCAGGAATGGTCAGAAAAATGGCTGTGCTTTAATCCAATAAAGTGTAAGGTATTATACCTGAGAAACAGTAATCCCAAAAAAACTTATTCACTTGGTGGAGTTCAACTAAACCCAGTACTGGAGGAAAGGGATTTGGGTGTTACGATATGGTCAGACATGAAATTCTCTGAGCATTGTAAACAGGTTGCAAGAAAGGCCCATGGTGTCCTATCAACTTTTGCAAGTAGAGATAGGGATGTGATAATCCCATTATATAAGGCTTATGTTAGACCACACTTGGAATACTGTGTTCAAGTATGGAGACCGCACCTAAAGAAAGACATCGAGCTTCTTGAAAGGGTGCAAAGAAGGGTAACTCGCCTGGTGAGATCGGCAAAAGGGCGTCTTTATGAAGAAAGACTTCGAATATGTGGGTTGCAGAGTTTGGAAACTAGACACCTTAGAGGAGATTTGATTGAGGTGTTTAAGGCTCTGAGAGGCATCAGTAAAATGAATGAGGACAAAATTTTCAAGATTATAAATGATGCTAGAACTAGGGGACATAAATTCAAGTAACGGGGGGGAAATGTTTAGATTGGACTGCAGGAAGTTTTATTTTAGCCAGCGAGTTATAAATTACTGGAATAAGTTGCCTTCATGGGTGGTAGAGGCCGACAGTTTGGGGAAATTCAAAGGTCATCTGGATAGTACTTTCGGGTAAGGGAAGCGCATAGGATGACATGTTTAATTTCCTTTTTTTTCAATTAATTATTATTATTTAGTTATTTATTTTATTTATTTATTTTTTTGTCTTTATCATTGTTTTGTTCGGATTTTTTTTTTTGGCTGGTGCAGCATAAGCCATAGGCTTTCTTGCACCATGCGGCCGTTACTAATACTAATACTAATATACTCCAAAAAAAACCCCATAAAAATAAAAATACAAGTCCGATTTACTGAAAACAAAACGAATAATGCATGGGAAGATAGTACATGATAGGTTCGCATAACAGAAATGAAAGCAATACCATATGATCTCAAGCACATTTGAACAGGTTACTTTACATAGTAAATGTTGCTAAGTTCACTTCCCAAATACCATTTAAAAATAATGTAATCAGTCACTAACATCCAAAAAATCTTAGACAATTGCAATGGCAAGAAAACACAAATGAATAAAAAGTTTCCTTACCTCTGGAGAAAAGATACTTCAACTTCAGGCTTAACAGATCATAGGTAAATCTAACAACAGGTAATCACATGGAAAATGGGGTGTCATCAAAAATCAATAGCTTGTGGTATTGACTTCATTTGGAAGGTGAGGCAAGATATTTGATGTGTATTGATGAACAAAGCAGAGTAGTTTACTCCTTGAAATAACTATGACAAGAGACAAATCAAAATGGTAAAGACCTTTTCTGAAACACGTTCCATTTTGCAAATGTAACCACTAATAATTGACTGTGAAGGACAAGCAATTCTTTAATGGATAATTCCTTTTCACACAAGCAGAAGTCTAAAACACTGGGAAATGATACTTGAGCACAGTAACATGAATTGTCACTTGAAGAGAAAGGGGGGGAGGGATATTCACTTTCAGGTTAACTTGTGTGGCTGACGACCTACTGATTACAGTGGTTATTATAATGAAAATAATAGCATGGAGGCCTAGCAATAACACAAATTAGTTCCTTGCATGCACAAATGCACAATAAATTATACAAAAGTTACTGATGATTTGGAAAGGGGAAATAGGGGTTCTTTTACACCATACCAGATAACAATCAGCACTTTACTGAACCTATCCAAAGTGCTTGGTGGTATGTGAATGAAGAGAAATGCTCATTTGACACAAAGGAAATATAAAAGGAACTTGAAGGAGTATTAAATTTTAAAACATTTAAAAGTAAAGGTAAACTGCAGCCATTATCAATCCGCTGCAGGGTGGAAGCCTCCTCAGTGATTCATGTTTAGGGAAGTGGACCATAATATGCCATGCTGGTCAAGTGCAGGTTGGCAGATCAATCCTATTTAGAAGTCAGGGGCTTGAACCCTGGTCTACTCAAACAGCGTGTGTTAATGCACTCCTGATCTTTACCACTCAGCTACAGAGGCCTCTTAAAAGCACTTAGACTGCAAAATAAATACAGAATAAATACAGCAAACTAGTTAATGCCATTGATAGAATTGTGAGTAAGGCAAGGTGCTATTTTTCTCCTATGAACTTCACTACCTCTAGCAAAAAAAAAAAAAAAGAATAAAATAAATATAAAATGACATTTGCAGTGACTTCTTCATTTGTTCAAGATGCATTCCCTGTAGTTCTTTTTGCAGTGCCAACTGTAAGCTACATGATTACCACATTATATCCCACCACTTTTAACATCCCTTATGTCTTTAATTTACTTGTTACTGATTTCATTAAATTAAATCTAAAATTACTCCAAATTTTCATCATCTATTTACTTTTGTTTTGGCCTAACTTTCTGTCATGTATTTTGTGTCTAAAAGAGAAACACAATAACTTAGCATTAGTAGAGGCATATGATGCAAGAAAGCAAGCTTATGATGCATCATCTTTTCCTACAATCTCTTGATGGTTGCCACTTTTTCCATCTCCTGTAAGTTCTGCAACAGTATTATTTTCTAGTGTATTTGTTATCTTTTTTTAATACACATACTTTTATTTATTTCATTTTCTCACTCCTTTATTCTTCTTCTGTTATTTTTCTTTCTCTCCATTTCTTTTATCAATAAACTATATATATGCAGAGAATTCAAACATTGCAAACAGGGGATTCACTTTTAAATGCACAATTTTGTTATGGATAATTAATCATATAAACAACAGCCCTGACTTTCTTGTCAATATCCTGTGGACTGATAAGGCAACATTTATGCGAGATGGATATTCAGTATGCACAATCTCCATACACGGTCAATGGAAATCTTCAGAGGAAAAGAAAAAAAAATCAAAGGATTAAAAATAGATAACAAATACACTAGAAAAGAATATTGTTGCAGAACTTATTGGAGATGGAAAGAGTAACAACCACCAAGAGATTGTAGGAAAAGGTAACATTCAGCAATCCCATTTCCAAGTGGAGTTTAGCATCAATATGCAGGCAGGCATTGTAGGAGATAACTTTATTCATCACAAGTTCCATGCCCATCTTAAACACTGATCATTTCTAACATTTTTGCAGAGGCCATCACCAAGATTACTGGATAATTAAATATATTAATTATCTTTTTCTATTGACAAGAAATCTTATCCATAGTTTTGCTAATGATAGCACATTGCATTCCACTTTCTAGTTTGGCTTGACCTTTTTGGCATTAGCATTAGAATTAGTAGAGGCATTTAATGCAAGAAAGCAAGCTTACTTACGAGTCCGTAGAAGTACCGTTCGAGATTTCTTGCCATTTTTACACGATAGCATAAGCTTAGTGTAGTATAGTGCATAATATAATATTGTCAATTAATCAGTAAATCTATTAATCTTGATAAACTTTATTGTCAATTAAATGGTATTTTTAACTCTATATATATATAACGACTTAATCGTAACAAATAATTAATACATAACTATAGTGGTACACGTGATACGGAAGTTGTATAAAGGGAACTCGTAGAAAACACTAGATACCGAAAAAAAAATATAACATAACTGTTTTGGGATATAACTTAAGGATTTAATTTTTGTTTTGAAATTTTATTGAATTAAATCGGAATCATGACTCTGACCAGAGCAGCAAAGCAAAAGGCTCAAGCTAATGGGAGTGCTGTGGTTCAGGGGAGAACTGAGGGGGGCAGTTGCCCTCTGAATCACAGTCTTTTAAAATGCACTGTTTGCTTGATTTTTGCGGAGCAATCGGGTACGGGACATGATACTGCCAAGGGGGATGTCTTTGTGTGTGCACGATGTAAGGAGTGCAAGGAAATCAGGCGACAACTCAGCGTTGTTATGGGCCTTTATGAGAGCTTGAACGACAGGGTGGATGCCCTCGAAGGAAATAAATTGAGGGGCCCATCAAGCTCTCAGCTGCCCACATCAACGCCAGAGCTTGCACTTGGTCATCAGGCAACACAGGGGCAGCCCCCTAGGCAGAATGCGCTGGTCCCACAGGAACTAGTAGTTGTTCGTGACTCTATTGTCAGGGAAACGGGGAACATGCTTTGTAAAAAGGATAGGTGGAATAGGACCAGGGTATGTCTGCCAGGGGCAAAGATTGATGACATTGTAGAGCGGATATCATCTTTTAAGGGCACAAAAGGTGATATAGTTGTACACATTGGCACTAATGATATTAAGAGTAGGAGACCGGCGGAATTACTTAGCAAGTACAGGTCACTGTTGAAAAAAAGCCGTGAATTAGGGATGAATTTGAAAGTGTCTGCAATTCTGCCCTGGAGGGATTGTGCAAGGCTCAAGGGGTAGAATTTTTTTCAGCCTGGACTGTACTTGTTAACAGGAGAGATTGCTTCTACAGGGATGGGATACACTTAAATAGAAGGGTGCAAGAATTTTTGCTGATGCTGTCGAGGCAGTGTTAGGTGGGTCGGAAAACTGCTAGTTGGGGGGGGGGATACAAGGACTAATAGATTAACAGTAGCCACTGGCAGAGGTGGAAGTGATTCTTGCACTGCTTCTATTGAAATGAGCAGAAGCCTGAAAAACAAGATGCAGGATATTTCAGAGACTGCTGGGAGTCATTGCGGTACAAGTAAACACATGGGTTGTGTTAGGGTAGCTAAGAATAAAAACAGGTGCAGGTATACCTGCGTGTACACCAATGCTAGGAGTTTGGTAAATAAATTTAATGAATTTGAGGTATTGCTCAAAACATCAAAGGCAGATATTGTTGGGATATCAGAGACGTGGTGTCACACAGATATAAGTAATGCGGAACTGGAATTTGGGGAATACAATGTGTATAGAAAGGATAGACAGGACAGGAGGGGAGGAGGGGTTATGCTATTAGTTAAGAAACACATAAAGTCCAAGGAAGTGAAGCCAGTCGACATCGATGGACAGGGCAGTGTCGAGTCAGTTTGGTGTGACATAAGCATAGGGAAATCAAAATTGAGAGTAGGAGTGTGCTATAGGCCTAATGACTCTGATGAGTATAATAAGATATTGTACAGGGAAATAGAGTGGGCCAGTAAATCATAGAGTTTTATAATGGGGGATTTTAATTTCCCAGATATTGACTGGAATTTGTGGGTTGGTCACTCGCACACTAGCAAGGCTTTTGTGGATTTATTGGATGATTGTTTTCTACATCAGCATGTTCGTGAGGCAACAAGAGGGAGCAATACTCTTGATCTGATTATCAGTAGTGATTCTTCATGTATTAAGAATCTACAGATAAATGAACCACTAGGTGGCAGTGATCACAGTGTGTTGAAGTGGGATTTACTCAAGGAGGTAACTACCATCAGAGGTAAATGGAAGGGTTTTTGTTTTCGTAAAGGCAACTATGATGGTCTGAGACAGTATTTAAATTCTATACAGTGGGACCAACTGATGATGTTACCAACAGCAAACTCAAAATGGGAAGCATTCATGGAACTAATTTTGGAGGCTACCTGGCTTTACATACCAATTAAGAAATATTGTTCAAGGTTTAGGCCTAAATGGTTGTCAGATGAACTAATGAGACACATGGCAGAGAAGAAAAATGCATGGGATATATATAAATTAACACGTGACACAGACACCTATGATAGATACAAGTTGATCTGTAACCAAGTTACAAAGGAGGTTAGGCAGGCAAAGGCAGATTACGAGAAATCTTTGGCAAAGGATGCCAGGAAAAACAGCAAAGAGTTCCTTACTTATGCAAACTCTAGAAGGAAAGGGATGAATCAGATTGGTCCACTGGATATTGATGGTTCAACAGTTGAGGATCCTGCTCAGGTGGCTAACAATCTAAACGAGTATTTTGCATCTACATTCATGCATGAGGAGTTATTCAGGAAGGAGAATGATGTAGGTAAAGTAAACATTGGCAGTGAGCTGGATGATTTTGTAATAACTGAGAGGAAAGTGGAGGAGAGATTGTTGAGGATAAACATAAAAAAGGCACCTGGGGTGGATGGGATCTATCCAGTTATATTAAAGGAGGCAGCAAAGGAAGTAAGCAAACTCCTAGCCATAATTATGAGAGCTTCTTTGGACTCAGGGGAGGTACCCATAGACTGGAGATGTGCAAATGTAACCCCAATTCACAAAGGAGGATCAAAGGCTGACACAAATAATTATAGACCTGTTAGTTTAACTTCTGTTCCAGGTAAATTAATGGAGGCACTGGTTAAAGAAGCACTGCAGGATCATCTAGACAAGAATTCACTTATAGCTCAGACGCAGCATGGTTTTGTTAAGGGCAGGTCTTGCCTGACCAATTTGATTGGATACAATGATGTAGTCACAAAAGAACTGGATGCAGGGAATAACTTTGATATTATATATTTGGATCTTAGAAAGGCTTTTGATACTGTTGCACATGGAAGACTGCTGCACAAATTGTAGCAGTGTGGCATTGGAGGCAAATTGCTGCTATGGATAAGGGGATGGTTGAGTGGCAGAAGACAGAGAGTGGTAATCAATGGACACTGCTCAACGTGGACTAATGTTATTAGTGGAGTTCCTCAGGGTTCAGTGTTGGGTCCGTTGTTGTTTTCGGTGTTTATGAATGATATTGATGATGGGATATCAAGTTTAATTTCCAAGTTTGCAGATGATACAAAGGTTGGCAGGGTTGTTAAGGACACTACTGACGCTATGCTGCTGCAACAGGATCTGGAAAGGTTGAACAGATGGGCTGAGAGGTGGCAAATGAAGTTTAACATTGACAAACGTAAAGTACTACATATGGGAAACAGTAACCCCAGAGCAACGTATCAACTCTGCGGTACTACACTGACAGTGGTGAAGAATGAAAAGGACCTGGGGGTAATTGTGCAGGCAGATATGAAGTTCTCTGAGCAGTGCAGACGAGCTGCAAGAGTAGCTCATGGTGTCTTGTCAATGATATACAGGAATGTTTCTAGCAGGGATAAGGAGGTGATTATTCCCTTGTATAAGGCAATGGTTAGGCCACATCTTGAGTACTGTATACAGGTCTGGAGGCCTCATTTCAAGAAGGATGTAGAGCTGCTGGAACGGGTACAGAGAAGGGCAACAAGATTAGTGAATGGAACAAAGGGTTGCTCTTATGAAGAAAGGCTTAAGTTTTGCAAATTACAGAGTCTGGAGACTAGGCACCGGCGAGGTGATCTGATAGAGGTGTATAAGGCTTTGAATGGTTTGAGCATGCTCAATGCCAATGGGATTCTTCATCTTGCTCAGAATAATCACCTCAGAGGGCATAAATTCAAATTGAGGAAGGACGGATATCGGATAGATGTGCGAAAATTTGCCTTTGGCCAGCGGGTGGTTGGTTGGTGGAACCGACTTCGATCACTTGTTGTTGAAGTTGATATCCTAACCAAATTTAAAGCTCAACTGGATAGGTATTTCGAACTAACGGAGGGGTGAAATGGGAGTGGTGTGTGTTTTTTTTTTTTTTTTGGCTGATGCTGAATAAGCTTGCTTTCTTGCATCATATGCCTCTACTAATGCTAATGCTATATCAGCCAAACAAAAAAGTAAAAATAAAAAAAAAAAAACCTTTCCCATTTCACTGATCCATTCGTTTCAAATGTTTATCTAGTTCTGCTTTGAATTTATTTAACTTATCAACTTCCACAATGGATGGAAATTTGTTCCAACAATCTACAATCTGCTGGCTACTAAAGGCACATTTCTGCACATCTATTCTACAACTGTCTTTCCTCAGTTTGAATCTATGCCCTCTCAGGTTTGTAATCTGGGCAAGTGAAGAATCCCATGGTAATGAGCCTCAATCAGGGCTTTATACACCTCAATCAGATCATCTCACAGGTGCCTGGTCTGCAGAAGCTGCAATTTGCAGGACTTAAGCCTTTCTTCGTAAGAGCACCCCTTTGTTCAACTCACCAGTCTTGTTGCCCACCACTGTCAGTGTAGTACGACAGTTGATACATTACTCTGGGTTACTGCTTCTCATAGGTAGTACTTTACATTTGTAAATGTTAAATTTCATTTGCCACCTCTCAGCCCATCTGCTCAACTTTTCTAGATCCTGTTCCAGCAGCATACTGTCATTAGTGTTCTTAAAAACCCTGCCAACCTTCGTATCATCTGCAAACTTGGACATTAAGCTTTATATACCATCATCAATATCATTTATAAATACAGAAAACAACAATGGACCGAACACTGAACCCTGAGGGACTCCACTAATAACATTAGTCCACGATGAGCAGTGTCCATTGATTACCACTCTCTGTCTTCTGCCACTCAACCATCCCCTTATCCATAGCAGCAATTTGCCTCCAATGCCACACTACTCCAATTTGTTCAGCAGTCTTCCAGGAGCAACAGTATCAAAAGCCTTTCTAAGATCCAAATATATGATATCAAAGTTATTCTCTGCATTCAGTTCCTTTGTGACCACATCATAGTATAAAATCAAAGTGGTCAGGCAGGACTTTCCCATAACAAAACCATGCTGTGCCCGAGGTATAACTGAAGTCTTGTCTAGATGATCGTGCAGTGCTTCTTTACCCAGTGACTCCATTAATGTTCTTCGAACAGAAGTTAAACTAACAGGTCTATAATTACTTTTTAGCATTAGTAGAGGCATATGATACAAGAAAGCAAGCTTATGCAGCATCAGCCAAAAAAATTTAAAAAAACCCACTCCTATTTCACCCTTATGTTCATTCAAAATACCTGTCCAGCTGAGCCTTAAATTTATTTAGGCTATCAACCTCCACTACAAGGGATGGAAGTCTGTTCCAACAACCAACCACCCACTAGCTAAAGGCAAATTTCCGCACATCTATCCTACATCTGTCTTTCCTCAATTTGAAGTTATGCCCTCTCAGGTGATTATTCTGAGCAAGAGGAAGAATCCCATCGCCATTGAGCATACTCAAACCATTCAAGGCTTTATAAACCTCTATCAGATCAGCTCGCCGGTGGCGCCTCCATAGCCAGGTGGAGCAGCAGTGCACAGCAAACGCTTCTTGATAAGACCGGGGTTCGGGCTGGTCACTACAAAATACGGAGGATGTGGAAAGGTCAGGGAATGACCACTGCATAGTCCAGGAGCAATATGGCCTTAGTTGCCAATGCTCTTAAAAACCAAATAACAACAACAACAACCTCGCCGTTGCCTAGTCTCCAGACACTGTAATTTGCAAAACTTAAGCCTTTCTTCATAAAAGCAACCCTTTGTTCCATTCACAAATCTTGTTGTCCTTCTCTGTACTCATTCCAGCAACTCTACATCCTTCTTGAAATGAGGCCTCCAGACCTGTATACAGTACTCAAGGTGTGGCCTGACCATTGCCTTATACAAGGGAATAATCACCTTCTTATCCCTGCTAGAAAAATTCCTGCATATCATTCACAAGATACCATGAGCTATTCTTGCAGCCCGTCTGCACTGCTCAGAAAACTTCATATCTGCCTGCACAATTCACAAAGGTCCTTTTAATTCTCTACCACTGTCATGTAGTACCACAGATTTGATATGTTGCTCTGGGATTACAGTTTTCCATATGTAGTACTTCATTTGCTACCTCTCAGCCCATCTGCTGAAACTTTCCTGATAATCATTGTATCGTCTGCAACTTGGATATTAAGTTTGATATACCATCATCAATATCATTTATAAATACAGAAACAACAATGGACCCAACACTGAACCCTGATGGACTCCACTAATAACATTAGTCCACGATGAGCAGTAGTAGTAGTGGCATGTGATGCAAGAAAGCAAGTGTATGAGCTTATGCAGCATCAGCCAAAAAAAAAAAAAAAAAAAAATCACACCATTCCCTACAAATGCCTGTCCAGTTCCTCCTTAAATTTATTTAATCTGTCAACTTCCACAACGACAGATGGAAGTTTGTTCCAGTAATTAACCATCCGCTGGCTAACGGCAAATTTCCGCACATCTGTTCTACATCTGTCTTTTCTTAATTTGAATTTATGCCCCCTTAGGTTCGTAATCTGAACAAGTGGAAGGATCCCATCAGAATTCAGCGAGCTCAACCCATTCAAGGCCTTATATACCTCAATCAGATCACCGCGCAGGTGCCTAGTTTCCACCCATTGCAATTTGCAGAACTTAAGCCTCTCTTGGTAAGAGGATCCCTTCAATCCCCTCACCAATCTTGTTGCCCTTCTCTGTACACGCTCAAGTAAATCTACATCCTTCCTAAAATGAGGCCTCCAGACCTGTACGCAGTACTCAAGGTACTGCGTACAGGTCTGGAGGTCCATTCCCTTATACAGAGGGATAATCACCTCCTTTTTCCTGCTAGCAAAATTCCTATATATCATTGACAAAACCCCATGACCTGCCCTGGCAGCCTGTCTGCATTGCTCAGAAAACTTCATATCTGACTGCACAATTACTCCCAGGTCTTTTTCATTTTCTACCACCTTAAGTGTAGTACCACACAGTTGGTACATTTCTCTGGGGTTACTTCTACCCATATGCAGTACTTTGCATTTGTCAAGGTTGAACTTCAGTTGCCACTTCTTAGCCCATCTGCCCAAATTATGTAGATCCTGTTGCAGTAGCACACTGCCATTACTGTCATTAACAACCCTGCCAACCTTTGTATCATCTGCAAACTTCGACATTAAGCCTGATATACCTTCATCAATATCGTTGATAAATATACAAAACAACAGTGGACCTAACACCGAACCCTGTGGGACTCCACTATTAACATTAGTCCAAGAAGAGCAGCACCCATTGATTACCACCCTCTGTCTTCTCTCACTTAACCATCCTTTTATCCATTGAAGCAACTTACCCTTAATACCATTCTGCTCCAATTTGTACAATAGTCTTCCATGCGCAACAGTGTCAAAAGCTTTCCTGAAATCCAGATATATGATATCAAAATTATTTTTTGCATCCAGTTCCTTTGTAACCACATCATAATATCCTATCAAATTTGTCAGACAAGACTTTCCCTTAACAAACCCATGCTGTGTCTGAATTATTGCTGCAGTCTTGTCTAGATGATCCTGCAATGCATCTTTAAATAGTGACTCCATTATTTTACCCTGAACAGAAGTTAAACTAACTGGTCTGTAATTACTTGTGTCACCCTTCGATCCCCGTTTGTGATTAGGGATACATTTGCACATCTCCAGTCCGTGGGAACTTCACCTGAGTTCAAGGATGCTCTCATAATTATGGCATAACAATTTCTCCTCCACTTTGCTTTCAGTTATTCCAAAATCATTAAGTATCCTACTATTGATGACCTTCTGCCCTTTTCAAACCTTAATAATTCCTCATGTGTGGATGGGATGTATCCAGTTATATTAAAGGAGGCAGCAAAGGAAGTAAGGAAACCGTTAGCCATAATTATGAGAGCTTCCTTGGACTCAGGGGAGGTACCTACAGACGTGAGATGTGCAAATGTGACCCCAATTCACAAAGGAGGATCAAAGGCTGACACAAGTAATTATAGACCTGTGAGTTTAACTTCTGTTCCAGGAAAATTAATGGAAGCACTGGTTAAAGAAGCACTGAAGGATCATCTTGACAAGAATTCAGTTATAGCTCAGACACAGCATGGTTTTGTTAAGGGAAGGTCTTGCCTGACCAATTTGATTGGATACTATGATGTAGTCACAAAAGAATTGGATGCAGGGAATAACTTTGATATTATATATTTGGATCTTAGAAAGGCTTTTGATACTGTTGCACACGAAGACTGCTGCACAAATTGGAGCAGTGTGGCATTGGTAGCAAATTGTTGCTATGGATAAAGGGATGGTTGAGTGGCAGAAGACAGAGAGTGGTAATTAATGGACACTGCTCATCGTGGACTAATGTTATTAGTGGAGTCTCTTAGGATTCAGTGTTGGGTCCATTGTTGTTTTCTGTATTTATAAATAATATTGATGATAGTATATCAAACTTAATGTCCAAGTTTGCAGACGATACAAAGGTTGGCATTGTTGTTAAGGACGCTACTGATGCTATGCTGCTGCAACAGGATCTGCAAAGGTTGAGCAGATGGGCTGACAGGTGGCAAATGAAGTTTAACATTGACAAATGTAAAGTACTACATATGGGAAACTGCAACCCCAGAGCAACGTATCAACAATGTGGTACTACACTGACAGTCGTAGAAAATTAAAATGACCTGGGGTTAATTGTGCAGGCAGATATGAAGTTCTCTGAGTAGTGCAGACGGGCTGCAAGAGTAGCTCATGGTGTCTTATCAATGATATACAGGAATTTTTCTAGCAGGGATAGGGAGGTGATTATTCTCTTGTATAAGGCAATGGTTAGGCCGCACCTTGAGTAGTGTATACAGGTCTGGAGGCCTCATTTCAAGAAGGATGAGAGCTTCCTTGGACTCAGGGGAGGTACCCACAGACTGGAGACAGGGAGGTATCCACAGTTTAAAACTGCTGGAACGAGTACAGAGAAGGGCAACAAGGTTTGTGAATGGAACAAAGGGTTGCTCTTATGAAGAAAGGCTTAAGTTTTGCAAATTACAGTGTCTGGAGACTAGGCACCAGCGAGGTGATCTGATAGAGGTGTATAAAGCCTTGAATGGTTTGAGTATGCTCAATGGCAATGGGATTCTTCCTCTTGCTCAGAATAATCACCTGAGAGGGCATAACTTCAAATTCAGGAAAGACAGATGTAGGATAGATGTGCGGAAATTTACCTTTCGCCAGCGGGTAGTTAGTTGGTATAGCAGACTTCCATCCCTTGTTGTGGAAGTTAATAGCTTAAATAAATTTAAGACTCAGCTGGACAGGTATTTCGAACGAACGGAGGAGTGAAGTGGAAGGGTTTTTTTTTTTTTTTTTTTTGGCTGATGCTGCATAAGCTTGCTTTCTTGCATCATATGCCTCTACTAATGCTAATGATATTGATGATGGTATATCAGGCTTAATGTCTAAGTTTGCAGACAATACGAATGTTGGCAGGGTTGTTAATGACACTAAAGAAAGTACGCTGCTGCAACAGAATATAGAAAAGTTGAGCAGATGGGCTGAGAGGTGGCAAATGAAGTTTAACATTGACAAATGTAAAGTACTATATATGTGAAGCAGTAACACCAGAGTGACGTATCGACTCTGTGGTACTACACTGACAGTGGTAGAGAATGAAAAGCACCTGGGGGTAATTGTGCAGGCAGATATGAAGTTTTCTGAGTAGTGCAGACAGTCTGCAAGAATAGCTCATGGTGCCTTGTCAATGATAAACAGGAATTTTTCTAGCAGGGATAAGGAGGTGATTATCCCCCTGTATAAGGCAATGGTCAGGCCACACCTCGAGTACTGTATACAGGTCTGGAGGCCTAATTTTAAGAAGGATGTAGAGCTGTTGGAACGAGAAGGGCACAAGATTAGTGAATGGAACGAAGGGTTGCTCTTATGAAGTAAGGCTTAAGTTTTGCAGATTACAGTGTCTGGAGACTAGGCACTGTAATGACATCACCTCGCAGGTGATCTGATTGAGGTGTATAAAGTCTTGAATGGTTTGAGCATGCTCAATGCTGATGGGATTCTTTCTCTTGCTCAGAATAATCACCTGAGAGGGCATAAATTCAGATTGAGGAAAGACAGTTGTTGGATAGATGTGCGGAAGTTTGCCTTTAGCCAGAGGGTAATTGGTTGGTGGAACAGACTTCCATCTTTTGTTGTAGAAGTTGATAGCCTAAATAAATTTATCGTCAAGGACCCAAAAGAGTACCCCTTTTGGGTCCTTGACTTATCTTGTTGCTCTTCACTGTACCATTTCCAACAGATCGATATCCTTCTTAAAATGAAATGAGACTTCGAGACCTGAATGCGGTACTCAAGGCACCCATTGCTTTACACAATGGGATAATCAATCTCTTGTTCCTGCTAGTAAAACTCTTGTTGACATCCTGTCAACACTGCTCAGAGATTTTCATGTTGAACTGTCAATTATCTCTAGAAGTCTTGAACACTTACACTACACTATTGAACAATGGGATCATTTGTTTTTCTGTGGAAATGTATTCTGTAAATTTAAGGAAAAGCATCAAGTAAATCATATAATAAAATCAGATGTTTAACAGATCGTTTTGTTTCCACTATTAAAAGAATTAAGAGAGGAATATAGAAAAAGTAATCATTTTCAAATTCAAAATTTGGAAATTACAATAGGTAACTTTTGTCCCATAATTGATTTTTTATTAATCTTATAAACCAAATTAATAACTAATGCAAAATTATTTAAAACTATTTAAAATTGTTAAAATTTAATTCTTTACCTGATGTTTGTTAATAGCTTTTTGTTAACTAATTCAAGACAAAACCTTAACCTTAACAAATAATAAATGTGTAATTAAATGTGTGTAATTAATGTAGGTGTAATTAAATGAAGGTGTAATTAAATGTGTGCAATTAAATGTGTGCAATTAAATGTGTAAAATAATATATAATCAAATGTGTAATAATGTGTAATCAAAATTAACAACTTTATATAAATCACATCACTGTAATTTGCCAGTTCTGCTGTCTTTACATTCACTGAAGAAGTGATGCATGAAGCACCATTAAATGTCTGAGAATAATCTGTAATTCTTTAAGAAATTAAAGGCAGATTACTCCAAATAAGTTTAAGTGCTCACAGTGGCAGATCCAGAAAAATATTATAGGAGGGGCACCATTTGTGGCATGGGGGCACCATTTTGTGCCTTGTTTGTGCACAAACAAGGCACAAAACAAAACAAATATGACATTTAAACATAATATGACTGGTAGACATATATTACTTTGAAGTAAACATTACACATGACCAAACTGTGGTGACACCTTGAACTAGAATGCCGATCACATCAGAATCAGTGTTGCCAACTGTAGTCAGTTGAAAACAGCTGAGCCACAATGCAAAAATAGATAAAATCCTATGTTGTTTGTTATTCGGTTTTTAGAAGCATTAGCAACTAAGGCCATATTGCTCCAGGGATATGCGGTGGTCATTCTCTGACCTTTCCGCATCTTCCGTATTTGGTGGTGATGGGCTTGAACCCCGGTCTAATCAAGAAGCATGTGCTACGCACTGCTGCTCCTTCCCACCTGGCTACGGAGATGCCTTAGATAAAATTCTACGTTAACAATGAAAAAAAAAATTTTTTTTGTAGCTAAAGGGAATTTAAATTATTGGTGTATATTCTCCGAAAAACGACAGTGGGAAAAGCACCCCGGTGCCCCCACCCTGAATGCACCACTCATTAATTCACCAATTTCCAGTCCTTGATATATGGTACACCATGTGACTAAAAGAATATTTAACTTCTGCCCCATTGTTGAGAAGAGTGTTGTAGACTCTTCAAGGTCAGATTAGCTTTGTCCCAAGCATAGGTCCCAACTTACGAAGAATTTAAGTTGTGCTTGTTATTTATAAATCTATTAAATTCTTTTGCAATTTCTACAAAAGACTAATGGCCATGCTGACATTTGGAGAATTCCTCCTACAAAACTTAGAAGCCAGCCAGCCTTAATAACTAAGCTAACTTGGACCAGGAATTTGAATGCATTATTTCTCAGTGATATTGGTAATCTCTTCAATGAAAACAATTTCATTTCATATGTGTGTTCATGTTCATATTCATTAACAATTCATAGTGATTATATTTTCAAAGACATTTCTGTGCTTATGATTATAAACAATATTATGTTTAATTTTGTATTCATTCTTGCTAATATATTGATATTTATTTATGTTGTGCATGTGATGGGGTCCAATGTTATATTTGCAACTAAATGCATTTTAAGGTAGCTAGTCGTTGATTAAATCGTATTTCTCTTTGCTGAAAAACACTAGATTTTGTAAAAGTGTCAAGTTAGATTTGGGGGGGGGAGGTGTCAATAATGTATAAGGACTGTATACAGGGTGTTTCAGTTAAACGTTTCAGAACTTCTAAGAGGGGTAGGGTACATCCTGACAACTCGAAATCATATAGCAATGTGGGGTCGGAAATGCTTTCCTGAAGCGGTGTTGTACACAGAAGCACCATAAAGAAAAGAGACCGTAAGTGAGAAATCGTTTTAATAATACATGAAAAGAAGCAAAAGGGGATTTGTGCTACAAATCCCCTTTTTCCTGCTGAAGTTTTGTTTTCCGATGAGGCATCCTTCACAAGGGAAGGAATTTTCAACACGCATAACGACCATATCTGGGCGGTCGAGAACCCGCATGCAATACGACGTCGTGCAGCACAGATTCGATTTTCGGTCAATGTATGGGCCGGTATTATGGGAGATCACCTCATCGGACCTTACCTGTTACCGTGTCGTCTAACCGGACCTATCTACTTGATCTTTCTGCAGCAAGTATTGCCACAACTTTTGAGAGATGAACAGATTTCTGCATCGACGCAACAGACAATGTGGTTCCAACACGATGGAGCCCCTGCCCATTATAGCGGAGATGTTCGTAACTACCTGGATGTCACATTTGGTCAACAGTGGATCGGACGTGGTGGTCCCGTGCGTTGGCCTGCTCGGTCACCCGACCTGTCATGTCTTGATTTTTATTTCTGGGGTCATATGAAATCGCTAGTTTATGACACCCCTGTTGACAATGCTGAGGAGCTGGTTGCAAGAATCGCAGTAGCTGCCGAAGAAATTCGAAATTCGCCTGGAGTATTCCAGAATGTTCGGATGTCCATGCGTCGGAGATGTGAGGCGTGCATTGTAGCCCGTGGAAGAAACTTCGAACACTTACTTTAATCCATGTACCTTTTGCTTCTTTTCATGTATTATTAAAACGATTTCTCACTTACGGTCTCTTTTCTTTATGGTGCTTCTGTGTACAACACCGCTTCAGGAAAGCATTTCCGACCCCACATTGCTATATGATTTCGAGTTGTCAGGATGTACCCTACCCCTCTTAGAAGTTCTGAAACGTTTAACTGAAACACCCTGTATATATATATATACTTTCCAGTATACTAAAATTATATTAGAAATTATTAAATCAAAAATGTTTATAATATTTGAACACTTTTACCTGAATATCAGCAAGTTGACTCTTCAATTCCACCTGATTCTTCAAAGCATGAGCAGCTTTACTTTCTGCTTCCTCTAATTGGGCATTAACAATGTCAAGTTCTGACTAGAGAGAGAGAGAGAGAGAGAGAGAGAGAGATATTGAAAAAATTGTTTACACATTTCCCTTACTGTAGAAAATATAAGACCAGTGAATTTATTAATTAATAATAATCATATTATAGGAAATCAATTAAATGATAAAATAAAGTATATATCCAAGCAGATAGATCTCTAGAATGGGTAGTGGGTTACAGTAGTCATAATCAATTCCTAATGAGCGATATTTTTGGTGTCAATTTTTGGGAGATTATGGGTTCCCTATACATATGAAAGGTAAAAAAATAAACAAGCATTATACAGAACATTGAATTAATTAGGATTTTTTTTCCATTTCTAAAAGCATACTGCAGTTTTTTTTTTTAAGCAGAGTAATAAGAACTATCAATCATTTACATTTTTTTTGTGACTTCAAATTTAAAAGTTATTGGAAATTTGACTACTATGCCATGTGCGAGTTGAAGGTTGAGAAGATAGAAGACTGTTTGTGTTGGACTTGAATTTCTGGATCTGGTAATTTTCAGGAAATACATAGAAAGGAAGCTTATTCTGAAGAGTAAAAGGTTTGTTTGGTTTTTTTTTAGGAGCATTAGCAACTAAGGCCATATTGCTCCGGGATATGCGGTGGGCATTCCCTGACCTTTCCGCATCCTCCATATTTGGTGGCGACGGGCTCGAACCCCGGTCTAATCAAGAAGCGTGTGCTATGCACTGCTGCTCCTTCCCACCTGGCTACGGAGGCGCCTGCGAGTAAAAGGAGAAGGGATAACATCAGGAAGAGAAAAGTTTTTTCAATAAGTTTAGATTTGAATTGTGAATAAATGTTATCTAGTTCAGGCACGTTCAGCCTGATTTTGAAGAAAGAGATGGAGTCACAGATGCTAATTCAGAAGAACAGTGCCCAAGAAATATCTGTATGAAAGATGTACAGCAAAAACTGAATGTCTCTGAGATAGGGCATGGAGTGAGTTTGTAAGTGAGAATTATTAAGTAACCTGACTGCACTCTGCAGCATAGGGTCTAAGGTTTCAATAAGGTCGAGTGTTTTTCGAGAGCATGAGAGCTCTCAAAAAACTCTTACAGATTTATGAATTGTATTAGAAAGGTTGCCCCAATAGGATGATAATTGGAAGGTAATGATCTGTTTCATCTCCTTTGGAATTGGCTGAGACTTAGAAGAGAAAAACATTAATGGAAGTATTACAAGCACTAATGTATTTACCAGTGTAATTTAATTTGTTTCTTTACTTTTAGCTTTCATAATGACATTCAAAAAATACATTAATGAACATAACATATCACTGTTGTATAAAACAAAACTGACGAAAATAAACTGGGCACATTATGGCCTTGTTGCTCCTGCACCATAAAGCACATGAATGAACCAACAAACTACTAATTTTGTGTTATCAATTAAAGACATAACTGCAAAACAAAAATATGAAGATGAAGTGTAAAAGTTTTGTTCTGTTTCTGTATTGAAGTTTTTTCAGTATTATATTTTGTTTCTTTCAATAAACTTATTATTTGGTTAATTTAACTAGGAGTATGCTGTTTTCTCAAATGATTTAAATTCAATAATCCATGAGAATATCTTTCATTCATTACAAAATGTTTTATATTTCTATGGAAGACCATATTATACCTGTAGCTTTTGGTATTTTTCAGTTAGTTCACTTTTGTTTCCTTCCACATCTTTCAGTTTTATAGTCAATTCCTGTAATTGGCTTTCTAACTGTTTTTTTCTACGATCTGCTTCCTGTCGTGCATTAGAAAGTGCCTTTATTTCATTGGAAAGTATAGCATTTTCTGATTCCAAGTTTGATTTTGATTTTTCTAGTGAAGTTTTAACCTGGAAAAATTAAATTAAATGTTATGATTTGATCTACATAATATAATTATTTAAAATACAAAACTTTCACAATAGTTGTTCATTAGTAAATGAAAAAGTCTCTAAGAGTTATAAGAATGGTCACATAATGCTACTGATAACAGCACTAAAGTTGAAGCATATGCCTATAGCTGTCTCGTGGTGATAAAGTATATTTCCATTGGAATTTCCATTTCTGTGTTGCATTAATCACAAACATTAAAAATCACCCCAATTAAATGTGTAAAACTTGTTCTGAATTTTTTTTCTTGAAATGTGCAATTTAAAATTATTAAATAATATACACTCAGTGATCACTGAATTATGACCACACTAATAGTGATAAACTATGCCACACAGCTTACAGCATAAAAAACTAAACAGCTTCATACACTAGAGCAGTGGTAATGAGGATAAAATTTTCATGGTTATAAATGATTTTAGAACTAGGGGTCATAAATTCAAGTTATGGGGGAGATGTTTAGACTGGATTGTAGGAAGTTTTATTTTAGCCAGCGAGTTATAAATTACTGGAATAAGTTACCTATATGGGTAACTTATTCCAAACAATATACACTCAGTGATCACTGAATTATGAATACCCTAGGCTGCTCCACTGACAAGGCCTTGAATAACATCAAGTGCCACCGCTTCTACTTTCAAGTATGTATGTATGCCCAAGGTGCTTTCAACTCTGTCTGGTGGCTCAGTGTTATCCGGAGGGTATGCGAAGCTAGCTGTTCTACAGAGATGTATCACTGTCTCCAGAGTTATTTTTCCAACAGGAAAATGACCATGTTGACCAGGTTTCACAGCATTTCTACACCCCTCACCAGGGATTGCCCCCAAGGTTCGATTGTTGGCCCATTGGCATGGAACATGGTCCTTGATGAGTGGATGGCTTGCTCATTCCCTAATGTTGCCATGTCCTCTTAAGCTGATGATCTGGTCATTGTCGTGGATGGACCTTCAAAAGCAGCCTTGGTAACCAGTGCCAACAACATCTTAAAGGATGTTCTAACTTGGCAAAGATTACATCCACCGTGAACGCAACTACTTTGAACACAGGGCCTGCTTGCACTACAAAGTGCAATTTTCCAGCTGCAGCCCATACCTCTTACCACAGGCACTTGTGATCTCACCACCTTCTCTTGGCTTGCTTCTTTTTTACTCATTTGGTCTACCCAGATTGGACTCCTGTGCCTGGCACCTCTGCTGCTTTGCTTGGCCGAGGCTCCTGCCTTGCACTACTGCTGTCCTGGCCTCCATCACGCTGACAGTATACTGCCCTCTGTGGGTTCATCTGCTGCATTGGGTCCCTTGGGCCCTTCCTGTGTGGGTGTTCGATGATTGCCCAGTAAACAATGTCTGTCTCTCTCTCTGCCCGTCATCTTTTTTTTGCTTTTCTTCACACTCTATCTCACCCTTCTTCACGGCACTCACCAACTCTAGGTGGGAGCCCTGAAAAAGCGTGGGATAGGTTCACTCTTTGCACTTGACAGGGGGGACACCTTCTCTCTAATCATCCCCCCCCAACCTTATCTGTTCTTCTCTATCCTATGTGTTTTATTCCTTTCTTTAGGCTGACTCTGCTCTTTTCCTGGCCAGAGTAGAGCCAGTTTCGTAAATATTCCTCTTCTGTCCCTGCACCGCTCCACATGCCGTGGACAGGTGCTGGAAGGTGCCTTCCTTGGTGATCGCTACTCACAGTAACCAGATGAACAACACAAACAATATGCCAACACAGCTCATGGTACCCAACACAACTCACACTCATCTGGCTTTGTAGTCTTGCATCTTCGAAGTGCCACTAAGTGTGATTTTGTGGGAAACCATTGGTACAGCATTACAAAAACACTATATCCTAATAGTGTCTATGTCCACTAAAGCTGAACAGCTTTGTATACTAGAGCAGTGTACAATTTATGGCCCCTAGTTCTAGAATTTCTAGAACTAGGGTCCATAAATTCAAGTTACTCAGTTGTTTAGATTGGATTGCAGGAAGTTTTATTTTAGCCAGCAAGAGCGAGCCAGAAAATTCATTTAATGTTTTTATTATTTTACTCTTTTTTTTTTTTTTTTTGGCTGGTGCAACATAAGCCTTAGGCTTCCTTGCACCATATGGCCATTACTAATACTAACAGTAATTTGCATCTGGATGTGCAAGTTAAAGTTTGTTGTTTGTTATTTGGTTTTTAGGAGCATTAGCAACTAAGGCCATATTGCTCTGGGATATGCGGTGGTCATTCCCTGACCTTTCCGCAACCTCCGTATTTGGGGGTGACGGGCTCGAACTCCGGTCTAATCAAGAAGCATGTGCTACGCACTGCTGCTCCTTCCCACCTGGCTATGGAGACACCGCAAGTGAAAGTGATTAAGTAGCAGTTATGGGACATTCTAAAGCTATCCCAGAATTTCAAAAGGGCATGATTGCCCGGTCTCATGTGTTGGGTGCTTCCATATCAGAAATGGCACATCTTGTCAGTTGCTCGTGGCCGGGTCAAACACCTCCTGTTGACAAAATTGTAAAGGATTACGCAAGGTGGATATCCACAGCAAGAAAAGGGTGCAGTACATTGTATGGGCTGAACGGCAGGTCACTGTGTGACAGCTGACATTGCAATACAATATGAGGAATGCAAGAACAATATGTGAAATGATGATATGCTGCAGACTCAGATGTATGTGGTTCCACAGCCAATGACCCAAGAGACACTCTCTCCTCACCACTGATCATCATTGACAATGAATGTTGTGATGTCAACAACATACTGGTTGGGCACTGGAGGTCTGGAAATGAGTGTGCTCATCGGATGAATCCAAATATCTGGTGCAAGTAACAGAAGTCCATGGACCCGTTATGCATGGTGCCCACTATTCAGGCAGGTGGGGATGGTTGCTTAATATATGACAGGTTTTGCTGGCAAGAACTAGGACCCTTGGTGCATGTGGACCAAAATTTCACTGGTGAGATATATATTTTTTTTGTGTTTCTTGTTCTTTTTTGCGGTCTCCAGGGTTTCTCCCATATGCTGCTGTATCGTATCTACTAGGCAAATTCCAAAGCTGGCTGTGTAAGTGTAATGTAGGTTTGCATGTTATGTTTGTTTTTTGTGCCAGCACCTGGTGACTTTGTAGCCAGGGAGCAGCAGCAGACATCTGGTTGGCTGCTCCCTGCCTCCCAACCTCATCCACGTAGAGGCACACCAGAAACTATTCAGGACGGGTCTCGCACCAGAAAATTCTGGAGAAGTCCAAAAGAAACACTGAATAAAAGAGGAAATAGTTGAAAGGTGGGGTAAAATGTAGGGGGGGAGCAGAAAGAAAGGTAGGGGAAGAAAGAAGGAGATATCCCCAAGGAAAGTAGAAGTTACAAGATCAATGAAGGAAAATAAAAGCAAAGAAAGACTGGACAGTGGTGTCCATTATATGATCTGAAATCCATATCATAGACATCTCCATATCATAGGTAAGGCAAAAGGCATTAAGAGGCTTTTTTGATTTAACCAGCTGCAAAGATTAGAAGCACAAGTATTGCAGAAAATATGATGCACCCAGCTTTTGTTTTGGTCCCCAACCTTGCAGCCAAAATAACAGTTGTATGTATTTTTATTATTGGAGTAATGGCACACTTCTGTGATGCAAATGTCACTTTACAAACATAACAAAAAAAATCCACACTATTTACACACTTATGTGGTATGCTAAATGTTAAGTTTTTGCTCAGTTTAAAAAAAAAGTGTAGCACAGAAAGATGCCTGGCTCAGACTGACTGACTGATGCATCTAGACAGGAAATAGTACCCAGCACCATCGGCAGAAATTTTGCCACACAGACTGTACCCTGAGGCCAGATTTCCCAAAAAAATCAACCAAAACCATGCTGAAAGTGGCATGTATAGTCTCATAAAAACTAGAGCTAATAATCAATTTTAACGGTCATATTCATATTTAGCATATTAAAATTAGTTGAAATTGATTAATTTTAATACCGAAACATTTTAGCTGTTGACCAGTGTAATTCCCAACATCTCACTGTTGAGTTGACAGCAGAAATTATAAAATAAATAAATTTTCTGTTTATACTCTGGGATGACCACACAGTCAGAGGAGTTTGTTCACAATGTAAAGAGGATACAAGAAACAGCATTGTATTTAGCAGTCAAAGGCTTGAACCACAGTCACTCAAGGCACCTGTACTTATGCACCCTTTTACTTGACCACTCAGCTGCCTGATGCATGGAAAAAACGACTGCTACGTTCTCTAGAACAAAGATATAATGAAATGTGTTGTGGACTGCAAATCTAGTGAATTAAAGAATCTTCTTTTTAGGCAAACATGTTAACATTTTAAAAAATTGCTCTAATCTTTTCATTTCATCACTGAATTTCCTAGTTTAAATCACATGTATACATTATTACCCTTTTTATAATTTCCATTTCTTCTCGGAGTGTTTCCAGTGACTGATTGTGTTTATGACGAAGATCAACAATTTGTGTTTGATGATTAGATATTTCTTCTTCCAAATTTTTCTTCACAGATAATAGTTCCTCTTCCATTTTCTTACATAAATCTTGTTGAGTAACAGTGAACCCTAAAGAGTTCATCAGTTCTGTATTCAAGGCTTCTAATTCCTAAGAAAAAATCAGAATCAAAATATCAGAATTTAATACATACATATTACAGTTTGTGTATATTATAAATATGTAAAAATATAATTTAATGTATATATAAAAATGCCATAAACTAAACAATTGGATTATAATATCTTAAAATAATGTATGTAAAGATGAAGACCACACAGGAAAAATCAACAATGTCATGTTAATTTTTTTTTTTTTTTGGCCAATATTGTATAAGTTTGCTTTCTGGCATCATTTGACACCACTACTAAATTAACACTAAGAAAAGAAGGCAACAGGGAAAAAAATGAAAGTACAATCTCCATGACATGCACTTCAAAAGTGAGTGTAACAGATATAATTTGAAAAAAAAAGGGTAAGGATTTAGGAAGCAATTAAAATAAAATTAAAAAAAGAGAAGACCACAAATCTTTTCAAGGGCATCATTTTCAATCATTAAATAAGAATGTTCATGAAAAGAACAGGAACTTTTAAAACCTTGTAGCTGTAACATGGACTGGAGGGCTGAGACACTGGGAAAGCAAAAATGAGAGTAGTGGTATATTATAGGCATAAAGACTCTGATAAGTACAATGAAAAACTGAATGGAGAAATAACATTAGCCTTAGTTGAGGCATATGATGCAAGAAAGTAAAGCAAGCTTATACAGCATCAGCCAAAAAAAACAAAAGTTCCCATTTCACTCATCCATTCACTCAAAAGGCTTGTCCACTTATTCCTTGAATTTATTTAAGCTATCAACTTCCACAACATCAGATGGAAGTATGTTCCAGCAATCAACCAAGTGCTGGCTAAAGGCAAATTTCTGCACATCTATTTTATAACTGACTTTCCTCAATTTGAATTTATGCCCCCTCTAGTGCATAATCTGAGCAATAGGAACAATACCATCAGCATTGAGCTTGCTCAAACTATTCAAGGCCACATTCGGATCACCTCGCGGGTGTATCTAGTCCCCACCCAATGCTGCAATTTGCAGATATTAAGCCTTTCTTTGAAAGAGGAACCCTTTGTTCCACTCACTAATCTCGTTGCCCTTCTCTGTACTCGTACTAGCAGCTCAACATCTTAAATAAAATGAGACCTCAAACCTATATGCAGTACTCAAGGTGAGTCCTAACCATCCCCTTATACAAAGGGTCAATCACCTACTTATCCCTGCTAGAAAAATTCCTGTGTATCATTGACAAGACACCATGAGCTACTTTTGTACACTGTCTGTACTGCTCAGAAAACTTTATATCTGACTGCACAATTAACCCCCCCCCCCAGGTCTTTTTTATTCTCCACTCACAGTTGGTATGCTACTATGGGGTTACAGCTACCCATATGCTGTACTTTGCATTTGTCAATGTTAAACTTCAGTTTCCTGAAAAAGGCCTCTGAGGTTGGGAAAATTCATATTTTAGCATTAAATCAGCTCACACACCAACCATAAGAATAAGTATTTACTGTAACTAAAATATTTACATATTAAAATAAAATAAAATAACTATTTACAAAAACTGCTATTATATTAAATTAAATTATATACATGTAAAAACATTAAAACTGTGATAAAATCCTTAAGATAAAATACACTAAAATAAACCGGATTAAAAGCGATAAAAACAATAAAAGTCTCTGGAGCTTTCGGAAGCATCGGCTTCCTTCCTCAGCAGTAACAAAACTTCCTGCAGCATGTCCATATATAACAGGCTCACGGTACCTATACACGTAGTGCAGTCGGCGCATGGTCTGAACTGGAAGCGGAAATAGCTCGGGAACGTGTTAAGCAGAACCGTTCATCCGTACTTAGGATGATAGTTTCAAACAGAGGATGCATACGCATACCTCTGTCCCTATTCATAATATTGTGGTCGGATGAACAGATTCGTAGGCTCTCGAGCCATTTACGGTTCCAGAACCCATGCGCTCGATCCACGATAATTGCATAATCTGGGGAAATTTGATGCTGCTTCTCCCAAAAATGTTCGGCCACAGCAGACTTATTGTAATCAGCGGTTTTTATAGCATTTGCATGCTCCCCCAGACGATCCTTGAGCTGTCGTTTTGTCTCGCCCACATAACATTCCCCACAATCCGGGCATTTTATCCTGTATACTACTCCACTACTCAGGTCCTTTGCTATTGGGTCTTTTACCTAAGAGAACACTGTGTGCAACCTCCGCCCGGGAAGCTGCACACAGCGTGTTTTATAACCCCGCAAAACTCTAGCGGGATGCTCAGTAACGCCCGGATAGTAAGGAATGTATGCGGTAGCCACAGGAACAAACGGTTCCTGACGGTTAGACTCTATTCCTCTACTAAATCTGTCTATGATCCTCTGGGGGTATCCGCATTTTCTAAGGTCTGCTGTGACTCGTCTAATTTCACATTCTTTGTCCTCAGAGGTGGTGCAGTGTGACCCTGCTCTATCTAGTAGAGTTTTCACTACACTATTCTTATGCTGCCCAGCTTGTGCTGAACTATAATGGGTGTACTGGCCTCTGCACATAGGTTTTTTAAACACAGAAGTTTTGAGCCTAGGGCCTACCCTAGAGACCAGTACATCCAAGAAAGGAAGGGTACCTCCTGTTTCCACCTCTGAGGTAAATTGTATAAATTGGGAGAAGCTATTAAGCCAATGGAGTGCATCATCCTCTCTCCCCTTCTGGACCACGGTAAAGGTATCATCAACATACCTTTTCCATTTCTTTATGGGAAACTGACATCCACTAAAAACCCTTTCCTCTAACTCCTCCATGGCCAGATTGGCCACAATGGCGCTAATAGGAAATCCCATGGCTGTACCGTGAACCTGTTTGTACATAACACCTTGGTACACCATAGTGGTGCTGGCCAGACAAAGTTCCACACCCGAACAAATATCCTCTACATTTAAAAGCGATCTATTACTCAAAGAGACATCATTACTCAAAGATTTTCTAACACAATATATTCCATGTTTAATTGGAATGCATGTGAATAGTGACACCACATCAAAAGAAATCATGGTCTCGTTTTCATTTATAAACAAATCTTTCACAAAATTCACAAATTCTTTACTGTCTTTTATGACATAGTTGGACTGGCCCACTATAGGGGAAATCAATTTAGCCAAATACCCTGACAAAGCATATGTGGGGCTTCCTATAATTGTTATTTGTTATTTGGTTTTTAGCAGCATTAGCAACTAAGGCCATATTGCTCCGGTGCGGTGGTCATTCCCTGCCCTTTCCGCATGCTCCGTATTTGGTGGTGACGGGCTCGAACCCCGGTCTAATCAAGAAGCGTGTGCTACGCACTGCTGCCCCTTCCCACCTGGCTACGGAGGCGCCAAGGGGCTTCCTATAAATGATACAGTGTGGCATTGGAGGCAAATTGCTGCTATGGATAAGGGGATGGTTGAGTGGCAGAAGACAGAGAGTGGTAATCAATGGACACTGCTCAACGTGGACTAATGTTATTAGTGGAGTTCCTCAGGGTTCAGTGTTGGGTCCGTTGTTGTTTTCGCTGTTTATGAATGATATTGATGATGGGATATCAAGTTTAATGTCCAAGTTTGCAGATGATACAAAGGTTGGCAGGGTTGTTAAGGACACTACTGACGCTATGCTGCTGCAACAGGATCTGGAAAGGTTGAACAGATGGGCTGAGAGGTGGCAAATGAAGTTTAACATTGACAAATGTAAAGTACTACATATGGGAAACAGTAACCCCAGAGCAACGTATCAACTCTGCGGTACTACACTGACAGTGGTGGAGAATGAAAAGGACCTGGGGGTAATTGTGCAGGCAGATATGAAGTTCTCTGAGCAGTGCAGACGAGCTGAAGAGTAGCTCATGGTGTCTTGTCAATGATATACAGGAATTTTTCTAGCAGGGATAAGGAAGTGATTATTCCCTTGTATAAGGCAATGGTTAGGCCACATCTTGAGTACTGTATACAGGTCTGGAGGCCTCATTTCAAGAAGGATGTAGAGCTGCTGGAACGGGTACAGAGAAGGGCAACAAGATTAGTGAATGGAACAAAGGGTTGCTCTTACGAAGAAAGGCTTAAGTTTTGCAAATTACAGAGTCTGGATACTAGGCACCGACGAGGCAATCTGATAAAGGTGTATAAGGCTTTGAATGGTTTGAGCATGCTCAATGCCAATGGGATTCTTCATCTTGCACAGAATAATCACCTCAGAGGGCATAAATTCAAATTGAGGAAGGATGGATGTCAGATAGATGTGCGGAAATTTGCCTTTGGGGCCAGCGGGTGGTTGGTTGGTGGAACCGACTTCCATCACTTGTTGTTGAAGTTGATAGCCTAAACAAATTTAAAGCTCAACTGGACAGGTATTTCGAACGAACGGAGGGGTGAAATGGGAGTGGTGTGTGTTTTTTTTTTTTTTTTTGGCTGATGCTGAATAAGCTTGCTTTCTTTTTTTTTTTTTTTTTTTTATGAAAACCCCAAAGACGAAAGGTATCAAAACCTATAGTACTTAGTACCGTGCATCGGTTGAAGGAGAAGTATGGGGGGGAGGGGGATCCCGGAAACTTTGCTCTAGAGACTAAACATGGGCTTCACCACTTCAAGCCTCCAATAAGCAAAGTGGTGCAGTTTCTTGCATCATATGCCTCTACTAATGCTAATGCTAATGCTAATACAATAGGTCTGAGTGGGACCTCTGTCTTATGAGTTTTTGGAAGTCCATAAAACCTCGGGAGTTGACATCCAGTAGCATGTAAGAACCAAAAGGTCTCCCTGGAAATCTTCTCTGCCTTTAACCAATCCTGTACCAGGATTGGTTAAAGGCAGAGAGTTTATTAACGCGCCGCTCTAGGCCAACCAACGGGTTTCTCTGAGTAACTTTATACGTATTATTGTTCTGTAAAAGGTCCATTGCTTTTTTGTGATAGTCTTCTTTGTTTAGGACAACCGTCGATCTGCCCTTGTACGCAGGTAAAACCACAATTCCATCGTCTCTTCTCAGTTCATTCAAGGCTTTTCTTTGACTAAAGTTAAGATTCGGAGATACTTTCTTCACCTGGCTCAAAATAAGAATTTGTGAATTCTTATTTGTGAATTTTGTGAAAGATTTGATTATAAATGAAAGAGAGCATGATTTCTTTTGATGTGGTGTCACTATTCACATGCATTCCAATTAAACATGGAATATATTGTGTTAGAAAATCTTTGAGTAATGATGTCTCTTTGAGTAATAGATCGCTTTTAAATGTAGAGGATATTTGTTCGGGTGTGGAACTTTGTCTGGCCAGCACCACTATGGTGTACCAAGGTGTTATGTACAAACAGGTTCACGGTACAGCCATGGGATTTCCTATTAGCGCCATTGTGGCCAATCTGGCCATGGAGGAGTTAGAGGAAAGGGTTTTTAGTGGATGTCAGTTTCCCATAAAGAAATGGAAAAGGTATGTTGATGATACCTTTACCGTGGTCCAGAAGGGGAGAGAGGATGATGCACTCCATTGGCTTAATAGCTTCTCCCAATTTATACAATTTACCTCAGAGGTGGAAACAGGAGGTACCCTTCCTTTCTTGGATGTACTGGTCTCTAGGGTAGGCCCTAGGCTCAAAACTTCTGTGTTTAAAAAACCTATGTGCAGAGGCCAGTACACCCATTATAGTTCAGCACAAGCTGGGCAGCATAAGAATAGTGTAGTGAAAACTCTACTAGATAGAGCAGGGTCACACTGCACCACCTCTGAGGACAAAGAATGTGAAATTAGACGAGTCACAGCAGACCTTAGAAAATGCGGATACCCCCAGAGGATCATAGACAGATTTAGTAGAGGAATAGAGTCTAACCGTCAGGAACCGTTTGTTCCTGTGGCTACCGCATACATTCCTTACTATCCGGGCGTTACTGAGCATCCCGCTAGAGTTTTGCGGGGTTATAAAACACGCTGTGTGCAGCTTCCCGGGCGGAGGTTGCACACAGTGTTGTCTCAGGTAAAAGACCCAATAGCAAAGGACCTGAGTAGTGGAGTAGTATACAGGATAAAATACCCGGATTCTGGGGAATGTTATGTGGGCGAGACAAAATGACGGCTCAAGGATCGTCTGGGGGAGCATGCAAATGCTATAAAAACCGCTGATTACAATAAGTCTGCTGTGGCCGAACATTTTTGGGAGGAGCAGCATCAAATTTCCCCACAGGATGCGGTTATCGTGGATCGAGCGCATGGGTTCTGGAACCGTAAATGGCTCGAGAGCCTACGAATCTGTTCATCCGACCACAATATTATGAATAGAGACAGAGGTATGCGTATGCATCCTCTGTTTGAAACTATCATCCTAAGTATGGATGAACGGTTCTGCTTAACACGTTCCCGAGCTATTTCCGCTTCCAGTTCAGACCATGCGCCGATTGCACCACGTGTATAGGTACCGTGAGCCTGTTATATATGGACGTGCTGCAGGAAGTTTTGTTACTGCTGAGGAAGGAAGCCAATGCTTCCGAAAGCTCCAGAGACTTTTATTGTTTTTATCGCTTTTAATCCGGTTTATTTTAGTGTATTTTATCTTAAGGATTTTATCACAGTTTTAATGTTTTTACATGTATATAATTTAATTTAATATAATAGCAGTTTTTGTAAATAGTTATTTTATTTTATTTTAATATGTAAATATTTTAGTTACAGTAAATACTTATACTTATGGTTGGTGTGTGAGCTGATTTAATGCTAAAATATTAAACTTCAGTTGCCACCTCTCAGCCCATCTGCCAAACTTTTCTAGATCCCTTTGCAGTAACAAAGTGACATTACTGTCATTAGCAATCATACCAACCTTCATATTGTCTGCAAACTTGGACATTAAACCTGATAAGCCTTCATCAATACAGAAAACAACAATGAGCAAAACAACAAATCCTAGGGTTAACTCTCCTGATAACGTTAGTCCACGATGAGCAGTGTCCATTGATTACCACTCTCTGTCTTCTCCCACTCAACCATCCCTTTATTCATGGTAGCAACTTGACCTTAATGCCATACTGCTCCAATTTGTACAGCAGTCTTTCATGTGAAACAGTATCAAAAGCTTTCTTGAAATCCAAGTTTAGAATATCAATATTATTTTTTGCATCCAATTCCTTTGCAACTTCATTGTAGTATCCAATCCAAGATTTTCCCTAAATAAACCCATGCTGTGTCTGAACTATAACTGTAATATTGTTTAGATGATACCACAATGCTTCTTTTACCAGTAACTCCATTATTTTCCTGAAACAGAAGTTAAACTAGCAAGAATGTAATTACTTGTGTCACCCTTTAATCCCCCTTCATGAACTGGGAAAACATTGGCATATCTCCAGTCCATGGGGAACTCCCCTGAATTTGAGATGCTCTCATATTATGACTAAGGGTTTGCTTACTTCCTTTACTGACTCCTTTAATATAACTGGATAGATTTCCCCAGGTGCCTTTCTTATGCTTAACTTCAACAACAAATTCACAAAGGAGGTTAGGCAGGCAAAAGCAGATTATGAAAAATCTTTGGTGAAGGATGCAAAAAAAAAACAGCAAAGAGTTCTTTACTTATGTAAACTCTAGAAGGAAGGGGATGAATCAGATAGGTGCACCTGATATTGATGGTTCAACTGTTAATGATCCTGCTCAGGTAGCTAACAAACTAAATGAATATTTTGCATTTACAATCACACATTAGGAGTTATTCAGGGAGGGGAATGCCAGATGTGTATTAAACTCTGGCAGTAATCTAGGTAATCTTGTAATAACTGACAGTACAGTGGAGGAGAAATTCTTGAAGCTAAACCTAAGAAAGGCACCTGGAGTGGATGGAATCTATCCAATAATTAAAGGAAGTAGCAAAGGAAGTAAGCAAACCCTTGGCCATAATTATGAGAGCTTCCTTGGACTCAGGGGAAGTACCCATGGATTGGAGATGTGCAAATGCGACCCCAATCCACAATGGAGGATCAAAGGGAGACACAGGTAATTACAGACCTCTTCTGTTCCTGGAAAATTAATTTTTAAAAATAACTAAATGCATAAGGCATAATATGTTAAGAGTTAAGAGTGTAGATTTTTTTTTTTTTTTTATGTAAATCCTAAACATGAGAGGTATTAGAACCTATAGTACTTAGTACCGTGCTTGGGTTGGAGGTTGAGAAGACAAAAGAAGATATTTGTTGACACTGGACTTGAACTTCTGTAGACTGTAATTTTCAGGAAATACGTATGAAGGAAGGTTGTTCCAAAAAACGGCAGTTGAATGAATAAACGAGGAAGATGAAAAGTTGGTTCTGTGAGTTTGAAGTTGGACAGTAAATGGATGTTCGCTAGTAGCAGCATATGTTCAGACTGTTTTGAAAGAGAGAGATGGAATTATAAAAGCCAATTCAGAAGAACAGTGCCTATAGAAATATCTGTAGAAGAGGCATGCAGCGGAAACAGTACATCTATGAGACAGCGAGTGGAGAGACTCTGTTAGAGATGAATCATTAATTAACCTAACTGCCCTCTTCTGAACAGAATCAAGAAGCCTAAGAGAAGTTTTTGGGGCATCACCCCAGATGTGGGAACAATATTCCATGGGAGGGCGGATTTGCAATTTGCAGAGTGAACAGCAGTTTGGATGAAAAGTAACGCCGAGAGCGAAAGAGAAAACCAAGTTTTTTTTATGCAGAAGAAGCAATATTTGTAATGTGCTTGTGCCAAGAGAAAGATTAGAAGTCAGGTTAATCCCCAACACAGATATATTATTTTGCCTAGAAATCGAAGTGTCACCAGAGATAAGCATAGGAGGAGAAGAATCCTTTTTGCGAGATATAAGACAAGACTGAGTTTTAGAAGGATTGAAATCAACTAAGTTGTCTTTGCCCCACTGGAGAATTACCTGGAGATCTTCATTTAAGGAATTGGAAGCAGATTTTCAAAAAGGTGAAGTGATTGAGCAGGGCAAGGTTTCTCAAAATGGAAAGTGGAAGGCAATATGCTATCATTGGCAAAATTATGGATAGAATTTCCAATCAATGGAACAATATTCCATGGGAAGAAATCAATGGAAGAAGGTCATTAATATACAGGAGGAAAAGAGTTGGGGAAAGAACTGAACCTTTGGGGCCAGCATTAGTGAAGAAGTTAGAAGACAGAGAGCCATCTACCATCACCCTCAGTGAGCGATCAGAGAGAAAACTGGATAACCAATTACAAAAAACAGTTGGCAAACCATAAGATGGAAGCTTCTTTAGGAGACCTTTATGCCAAACATGATCGAAAGCCTTTGAGATGTAAAGGGCAACTGCTTGTGTTTCACCAAACTTTTCCATTGAATTAGTCCATAAATGGGTAACATAAGACAGAATATCACCAGTGGATCGAAATTGACAGAATACATACTTGCAATCGTTGATCAGACAGAAGGTTTCTAGGTAGTTTAAGAGTTGGCAGTTAATTAATTTCTCCATTACTTTAGAAAGAATAGAAGTAATTGAAATGGGACGATAATTGGATGGGAGGGATTTGTCACCCTTTTTAGGAACTGGCTGGATATGGGCAAATTTCCAAGCAGAAGGAAAAACACCATTGGAATAAGAAAGTGAAAAAAGGTGGCAAAGAAGAGCTGTAAGTTCAGGAGCACAGATTTTGAGAACAAGTGGAGAAATACCATCGGGACCTGCAGCTTTCTTAGCATCAAGATTCGTCAAAATCCTTCTGACCATTTTGACGGAAGACCACAGGAGCCATTGAATGGAGCGTGTTGGGAATGGTGGGAAGTGTTTTACAAAGATCATTAATACATGAGTTGGAAGAAAAATGGGAAGCTAGCAAGTCAGCTTTATCCTTGTCTGAAGTGACAACAGAACCATCTGGTTTGGACAGAGGTGGGAGCAGAGATGGGCAAAAGTTGTGGCCAATAGCTTTAGCAAGAGACCAGAATGCTTGGCTACCATTAGGGCAAGAAGTTTTCTATTCTTAGCCTGTTCAAACTCTAGTTTGGACTCATTAATAACTACTTTATATTTGTTGCAAGCTTTGATGTAGGCAGAAAATGAAACTGAAGAATTAGAAACAAGCCAATTAAGATACACCACGTTCTTCTCTTGAACAGCCTTAGCACATTTATTGGAAAACCAAGGTTTAGATAAAGGTCGAGATTTTAAAGTGGAGTGTGGGATAAATGATATGCATCCTGCAAGAATAATTTCACTGACACAATCTGAACAAACGTTGACATCAGAAGTTTTGAAACAGCAATCAGACCAAGGAAAAGAAGAAAAGAAGTCTCGCAGGTCATCCCATTTTGCATTCTTGTAATGCCAAACAACATGAGGTTGGGAATAGCCATGATATAAAGGTTCCATTGGAGAAGAGACAATCACCAAGTTGTGATCTGATGTGCCTAAAGGACCTCTCACTTCGACCGTGTACTTAGAAGGGTTGTTTGTGAGAAAAAGATCAAGCGTATTGGCTGTATGATTAGGATTGTCCAGTATTCTTATAGGAAAATGAACAATCTGTGCTAGGTCATTAGTAATTGCAAAAGCCATAGCATCTCGACCTGCTGGGTCGGTGTGAATAGAAAACGGAAGCCAGCTGGAGTTGTGAACATTAAAATCACCAAGGAAAATTCCCTCACTGTTAGGAAAGTTTGACTGGAGAAAGTAAAGTTGCAAAGAAAGGAAATCAAAGAGCTCCAAGTGATTAGTGGCGTTTGGAGGACGGTAGAGACAACAGATGAATTTGACAGAATGAGGTAGAGAGATTTTAAGCCAGAGAAGATCAAAGAGAGGAGATTCCAAATTGCCAAGTCTCTGACAGGGAATATCAGAAAGGACATATGCACAAGTACTACCACTGAGGTGAAAGGAATCATACAGCGAATAATTTAGGCATCTGAGATGAGCGGTAGTTGAATCAACTGATAACTGAAATTCTGTCAGAAAAAGTACATGGGGTTTGGCAGACTGCAAGTGGAAATGGACATCGTTGAAATTAGAATTGAGACTATTTGTGAAATGGTCTCAATGGATATATTTGTGAAATGAATGAGGAAGTGTTTCGGAGGTTTAGATCTTTTCACAGATAAGCTTACTCTTTTAGTTTGACAATTCATGGTGTATTCAATAGTAAGAAAAAGTGGGTGGGACATGCTGTATGAAGTAATGAAATTTTTGGATATGGCATTCACATGGTAAGAACATACCCAGATCCTTGATATAATATTGCCTCAACAATGTCCCCCCCACCCCCGCATACGCACTACTCGGACTCCCTCCATTCACTATCTGGCAGAGTAGAAGTAGCAAGATTATACACTAGCTGATTCAGAAGTCTCCTAGATAGTAACCTATAGGTTCTGTCTTGTGCAGTAACTAACGGTCGGCCTGCGAACACCGTTTTAGAGCCGTACCCTCGAAATGTAAGGAATACTGGAAATTGTCACGATGTTCATCATAATCTCAAATCATCAATCAATTCTGCATGATGGAAGAGATGGGGAAGGGTTGACCGAAACTAAGCTCTAGAGACTAAACATCGGTTCCACCACTTCAAGCCTCCAATAAGCAAAGTTGTGGTATATCACCATATCACCGGTTGAGGAGAGTCATCTACCATGTAGTACTGCCTGGTAACATAAGAGGGGCGACATTCCTCCATACAGTGTGGGCGCCACACCACAAACTCTGCTTACGTTGGATCACATCTGGATGGTCACCCTCCATGTACTTGTGCATGGAGATTATATCCAGAATTACTAACAGTCCCACCATCGTGAAGGTGCAAGCAGAGGATTTGACTGTCACAGACCGTCCGGACTTCACCAAAATTGGATCCACTTGACTCGAGTGTCACTCAAATATCAGTTCCATCAGCGTTTTAGACTCCCAGGTAGCAAGTACAGCTTGTCTGGCATATCTGAGAGAATGTCTGTGACAACCTCAAGGACCATATGCAGTACTTTTCATTTGTCAATGGTAAACTTCATTTGCCACCTCTCAGCCCATCTACTCAAATTTCTAGATCTTGTTGCAGCAGCGTACTGTCATTAGTGTCATTAACAATCTTGCCGACCTTCATATCGTAAGCCTGATATACCATCATCAATATCATAAATGAATACAGAAAACAACAATGGACCAAACACTGAACCCTGTGGGATTCCACTAATAACATTAGTCCACGAAGAACAGTATCCATTGAGGGTCCACTCTCTATTTTCTCCCACTCAACCATCCATTTATCAACACTGCTCCAATTTGAGCAGTCTTCCATGTGCAACAGTATCAAAAGCCTTTCTAAGATCCAAATATATGATATAAAAATTATTCGTTGCATCCAGTTCCTTTGTGACTACATCATAGTATCCAATCACATTGGTCAGACAAGACTTCCCCTTAACAAACCCATGCTGTGTCCGAGCTATATCTGAAGTTTTGTCTAGATGATCCTGCAATGCATCTTGAACCAGTGCCTCCATTAATTTCCCTGGAACAGAAGTTAAATTAATAGGTCTGTAATTACCTGTGTGGATTGGGGTCACATTTTCACATTTCCAGTCCATGGGTACCTTCCCTGAGTCCAAGGAATAATTATAGCTAAGGGTTTGCTTACTTCCTTTGCTGCCTCCTTTAATATAATTGAATAGATTCCATTCACCCCAGTTGTCTTTCTTATTTTTATTTTCAACAATTTCTCCTCCACTTCACTCTCAGTTATTACAATATCTAGCTTACTGCCAGAGTTTAATACACCTCTGGCAGTCCCCTCGCTGAATAACTCCTCATGTGTGAATGTCGATGCCAAATATTCATTTAGTTTGTTAGCTACCTGAGCAGGATCATCAACAGTTGACCCATCGATATCAAGTGGTCCAATCTGATTCATCCCCTTCCTTCTAGAGTTTACATAAGTAAAGAACTCTTTGCTGTTTTTATTTGCATCCTTTGCCAAATATTTCTTGTAATTTTCCTTTACCTGCCTTTTCTTTAATTAGTTCATTAAAAGTCCTAAATCTTGAACAATATTTCTTAATTTGTATGAAAAGCCTAGTCACTTCCAAGATTATTTCTTTGAATGCTTCCGATTTTGAATTTGCTGTTGGTAACACATCAGTTGGTTCCACTGCATAGAGGTGCCTCCGTAGCCAGGTGAACAGCAACGGTGCGTAGCATACGCTTCTTGATTAAACCTGGATTCGAGTCAGTGATCACCAAATAAGGAGGATGCGGAAAGGTCAGGGAATGACCACTGCATATCCCTGGAGCAATATGGCCTTAGTTGCTAATGCTCATAAAAACCAAATAACTAACAAACCACTGTATAGAATTTAAATACTGTCTCAGACCACAGTAGTCACCTTTATGGTAGTTACCTCTTTGATTATATCCCACTTCAGCACACTGTGATCACTGCCACCTAGTGGTTTCTTTATCTGCAGATTCTTTAGCATTTAGCATTAGCATTAGTAGAGGCATTTGATGCAAGAAAGCAAGCTTATGCAGCATCGGCCAAAAAAAAAAAAAAAAAAAAAACCCACTTCCACTTCACCCCTCTGTTCATTCAAAATACCTGTCCAGCTGAGCCTTAAACTTATTTAGGCTATCAACCTCCACCACAAGGGATGGAAGTCTGTTCCACCAACCAACCACCCGCTGGCTAAAGGCAAATTTCCGCACGTCTATCCTACATCTGTCTTTCCTCGATTTGAATTTATGCCCTCTCAGGTGATTTTTCTGAGCTAGAGGAAGAATCCCATCAGCATTGAGCATGCTTAAACCATTCAAGGCTTTATACACCTCTATCAGATCACCTCGCTGGTGCCTAGTCTCCAGACACTGTAATTTGCAAAACTTAAGCCTTTCTTCGTAAGAGCACCCCTTTGTTCCATTCACTAATCTTGTTGCCCTTCTCTGTACTCGTTCCAGCAGCTCTACATCCTTCTTGAAATGAGGCCTCCAGACCTGTATACAGTACTCTAGGTGTGGCCTGACCATTGCCTTATACAATGGAATAATCACCTCCTTATCCCTGCTGGAAAAATTCCTGTATATCATTGACAATACTCCATGAGCTACTCTTGCTGCCCGTCTGCACTGCTCAGAGAACTTCATATCTGCCTGCACAACCACCCCCAAGTCCCTTTCATTCTCTACCACTGTCAGTGTAGTACCACAGAGTTGATACGTTGCTCTGGGGTTGCTGTTTCCCATGTGTAGTACTTTACATTTGTCAATGTTAAACTTCATTTGCCACCTCTCAGCCCATCTGCTTAACCTTTCCAGATCCTGTTGCAGCAGCATAGTGTCAGTAGTGTCCTTGACAACCCTGCCAACATTTGTATCGTCTGCAAACTTGGACATTAAGCTTGCTATACCATCATCAATATCATTTATAAATACAGAAAACAATAATGGACCCAACACTGAGCCCTGAGGGACTCCACTAATAACATTAGTCCACGATGCGCAGTGTCCATTGATTACCACTCTCTGTCTTCTCCCCCTCAACCACCCCTTTATCCATAGCAGCAATTTGCCTCCAATGTCACACTGCTCCAATTTGTGTACCAGTCTTCCATGTGCAACAGGAAGCATGACATCTTAATGCATGACAAGTCACTACTGACAAAGAGATCAAGAGTATTAGTCCCGCTAGTTTCCTCCTGAACATGCTACTGTAGAAAACAATCATCCAATAAATCCACAAAACTTTGCTAGTGTATGAGTGACCAACCCACAAATTCCAGTGAATCTCTGGAAAATTAAAATCTCCTGTTATAAGATACTTTGATTTACTGGACCACTCTATTTCTCTGCACAATTGCTCATTATACTCATCAGATTCATTACGCCTATAACACACACCTACACTCATTTTTCCTTTCCCAGTGCTTATGTCACACCAAAAAGACTCAACATTGCATTGCCAACCTACATAAATTGGATGTGCTTCCTTAGATTTTATGTGTTTCTTAACTAACAGCATACCCCCTCCTTCCTCCCTGCCCTGTACACATTGTACTCCCCAAATTTTAATTCTGCACCGCTTACGTCTGTGTGACACCACATCTCTCTTATCCGAACAATATCTTCCTTTGATGTCTTGACTAGGACTTCAAGCTCATCAAATTTATTAACTATACTCCTAGTATTGGTGTACACACAAATATACATGCACCTTTTTCTACTCTTAGTTATCCTAACACAGCCCATGTATTTACTTGTTCCACTATGACTCCCAGCATTCCTGGAAATCCTCAGATTTCTAGGAATGCTGGAAATGCCTTGGTTTCTAGGCTTCTGCTCAATTGCATTTCAATAGAAGCAGTGCAAGAATCACTTTCACCTCTGCCAGTGGCTACTGTTAATCTATTTGTCCATATATCTCCCCTGTAAACTAGCAATTTTCCGACCCAACTAACTCTGCCTCAATAGCATTAGCAAATATTCTTGCACCCTTTCTATTAAGTGTTTCCCATCTCTGTAGAAGCATTCTTGCCTATTAACAAACACAGACCAGGGTGAGAAAAATTCTATCCCATGAGCCTTGCACAATCTCTCCAGGGCCGAATTGATCGACAAGGCTCTCATCATATACTCCCTTCTATCGTGTAAGGGCAGAATTGCAGACACTTTCAAATTCAACCCTAACTCATGGCCTTTTTTCAATATTGACCTTTTTTTTTTTTTTTTTTTTTTTTATAAACTCCTCCCAAACACGTGCTTGATTTGGTAGTTGAGAAGACGAAAGTTGAATATCGGAATGGACATATGCACAAGTACCACCTTTGAGGCAAAAGGAATCACACAGCGAATAATTTTGGCATCTGAGATGAGCAGTAGCTGAATCAACCGATAACTGAGATTCTGTCCGAAAAAGTGCATGGGGGGTTTGGCAGACTACAAATGGAATGGGATATCATTGAGATTAGAATTGGAACCATGTATATTTTTGAATTGAACTAGGAAATGTTTGGGAAGTTTAGATCATTTAACAGATAAGCTTGCTCTATTAGTTTGACAATTCATGGTGTATTTTACCTGTACTTATTAAGTAATTCTGCCGGTTTCATACTCTTAATATCATTAGTGTCAACGTGTTCAACAATACTACAAGAATCATATAAAAAGATTTACGGAAATCTGAGTAAATGATATCAAAGTTATTTCTTTTATACAATTCTTTATTGGCAACCTGATTTACTTTGAAAAAGTAAATGGAGTTGTACACTACTGGAATAAGTTACCCTTCCCCACTGTGGTCGAGGCAGCAAGTTTAGCATATAGTTTAGATCATATCAGAACTAAATGATCAGCTTTTGTTAATAGTAAAAGTATGAGTGGTTTGGTTCTTTTCCGTTTTTTTTTTTTTTTTTTGGCAGATGGAGAAAAAATTAATTTCCCTACCTTATCCAGAATTCTAATACTAACACTAAATTCAATTTTTTTTTTTTTTTTTAATATTAGAAACTTTTTTTTTTTATTATTTCAGAAATTTGCCTCTTTCAGATCTTTTCTGTGCTTTTCTGTTCTGATTCTTGACTCTTTTTCAGCTTCCAAGTCCTCTTTTAGTTCGCTCAGTTGATTTTCTAATTCCCGAGCTTGTTTCTGTGCACTTGCTCTTGCAGTACTTTCCTCATCGCACCTGTGAGACAACAAGAAGAAGAACATGTATGGAAGTCTAATGAATGTACAGAATTGGGTGAGTAACACAAAAAAAGGAGATATATACAAAATTTAATAGAGACTGCTCTATATAAACAAAGCATGCACATTTTTTTTTTTCATATTTTAAGCAGTTCATTGACAGCTAATGGACAAGAATAGTGGGCTATACTGGCCAACTAAAGATTAGTTGTAAAAACAACTCCTGATATTTTTCTGTACATTCTTAACCACTTGCCTGCCTTTCCCATATACAGGATGTCTCAAAAATATTGGTACAAATGTTTAGGGGAGGTAGGTAACATCTAAACGAATGTGAATCGCATAGGAACCCATAACCGGAAACGTCACGGGAAAGTAGTAGCAGAGGCACAAGAAGCAGAAATGACACAAGACAGTAATTAGTGGCGAACATTTATTTGACATAATATTAACAATGGAGTACAAGATGGAAACATTTCATGATGTTACAACAGATGCTCGAAGGCTCCACCATGAGACACGATGCTTTGTTGGTTATTTATTTGGTTTTTAGGAGCATTAGCAACTAAGGCCATATTGCTCCGGGATATGCGGTGGTCATTCCCTGACCTTTCCGCATCCTCCATATTTGGTGGTGATGGGCTCGAACCCCAATCTAATCAAGAAGCGTGTGCTATACACTGCTGCTCCTTCCCACCTGGCTACAGAGGTGCCAAGACACGATGCATGCGTTTGGCGGATATGGTCGAACACACCTGGAGTTTCTTTGACAGTAGCAGCAGCGCAGACGAGTCTCGTCACGAGATCCATTGCTGTCTCCACAAGTAATTCATACACAATAGATTTGAGGGCCCCCACTGAAAGAAATCAAGGCTCGATAAATCAGGTCAGTGTGGGGGCCAGGCAACGGGTCCACCACGGCCAATCCATCGATTCCCAAAATGCCTGTTCAAATGGTCACGAACACACGTTCCATAATGGGCAGGCATCCCATCACGTTGAAACCAAATGTTGCATCTCACATTTGCTGTAATGTGACCTCAAGTAACCCTGGTACAACTTGTTCAAGAAAGATCCGATATTTAGCGGAGTTCATGCGGGATGGTAATAGGTATGGGCCGAGTAAGCAGTCACCGACGATACCTGCCCACACATTTATTGCGAAGCGATGTTGTGCCGCATGAGGGTGCACACTGTGTGGCTTGTTGTGAGCCCACACATGAGAATTGTGCTGATTGAATAAGCCTTCCTGAGTGAAATAAGCCTCATCTATGAACAAAACATAGGTTGGAAAATTCAAGTCTTGAACACTTTCTTGGAGAAACCACTGTGCAAAAGCCACACGTGCAGGATGATCTTGTGGGAGCAGTAACTGAACCCTTTGGAGATGAAAGGGGTGTAAGGAATCATCGTGCCAGACACGCTGTACACTGCAATGAGACACTCCTAAGGCAGAGGCAACGGCACGTGTGCTAGCAGTAGGAATATTCTGGACGGCATTCAACATACTTTCTTCCATTGCGGGAGTTCGAATCGAATGTGGTCTGCCTGCACTACTCCTGTTACCTTTAAATGACCACAAATTTTGATGCACATGGAACTTTCAAAGGAACATTCAAATGGAACATTCAAAGGAACATTCAAATGGAACATTCAAAGGAACATTCAAATGGAACATTCAAAGGAACATTCAAATGGAACATTCAAAGGCAATTATATGGGGTCGGCTACGACGGTCATGTATATTTTGAGGTCGCGGTTAGGAAAAAGTTGGGACCCCTGGAATAAAGTCCAAAAACTCACACACAAGTACCAATAACTTGGTTCATGCACTTATCTAGACTCCAGTGTAATCAGTGACCTAAAGCAAAACTGTGCTGAAAACACAATGGTAACTTTCAAAGTTTCCTGAAGAAGGCGTTTTGTGTGGCCCTAATTGCCAGGAAAGATCAACTGGTATCTTCTTATCCGTAGTTAGCATTAGCATTAGTAGAGGCATATGATGCAAGAAAGCAAGTTTATGCAGCATCAGCCAAAAAAAAAAAAAAAAAAAACCACTTCAACTTCTTCACCCCTCCGTTCGTTCGAAATACCTGTCCAGTTGAGCCTTCAATTTATTTTGGCTATCAACTTCCACGACAAGGGATGGAAATCTGTTCCACCAACCAACTACCCGCTGGCTAAAGACAAATTTCTGCATGTCTATCCTACATCTGTCTTTCCTCAATTTGAATTTATGCCCTCTCAGGTGATTATTCTCAGCAAGAGGAAGAATCCCATTATACAGATTACCTCTATCAGATTACCTCGCTGGTGTCTAGTCTCCAGACACTGTAATTTGCAAAACTTAAGCCTTTCTTTCTAAGAGTAACCCTTTGTTCCATTCACTAATCTTGTTGCCCTTCTCTGTACTCGTTCCAGCAGATCTACATCCTTCTTGAAATGAGGTGTCCAGACCTGTAGACAGTACTCTAGGTGTGGCCTGACCATTGCCTTACAGAAGGGAATAATCACCCCCTTATCCTTGCTAGAAATATTCTTGTATATCATTGACAAGACCCCATGAGCTACCCTTGTAGCCCATCTGCACTGTTCAGAGAACTTCATATCTGCCTGAACAATTACCTCCAGGTCCTTTTCATTTTCTACCACTTTCAGGGTAGTACCACAGTACTGATAAATTGCTCTGGGGTTGCTCTTTCCCATATGTAGTACTTTACATTTGTCAATGTTAAACTTCATTTGCCACATCTCAGCCCATCTGCTCAACCTTTCCAGATGCTGTTGCAGCAGCATAGTGTCAGTCGTGTCCTTGACAACTCTGCCAACCTTTGTATCGTCTGCAAACTTGGACATTAAGCTTGATATACCATCATCAATATCATTTATAAACACAGAAAACAATAATGGACCCAACACTGAACCCTGAGGGACCACTAATAACATTAGTCAACAACCAGCAGTGTCCATTTATTACCACTCTCTGTCTTCTCCCCCTCAACCACCCCTTTATCCATAGCAGCAATTTGCCTTCAATGCCACACTGCTCCAATTTGTGCAGCAGTCATACATGTGCAACAGTATCAAAAGCCTTTCTAAGATCAAAGTTATTCCCTGCATCCAGTTCTTTTGTGACTGCATCATAGTATCCAATCAAATTGGTCAGGCAAGACTTCCCCTTAACAAAACCATGCTATGTCCGAGCTATAACTGAAGTCTTGTCTAGATGATGATCCTGCAGGGCTTCTTTAACCAGTGCCTCCATTAATTTTCTTGGAACAGAAATTAAACTCACAGGTCTATAATTACTTCTGTCAGCCTTTGATCCTCCTTTGTGAATTGGGGTTACATTTGCACATCTCCAGTCTGTGGGTACCACCCCTGAGTCCAAGGAAGCTCTCATAATTATGGCTAAGGGTTTGCTGTTTGCTTACTTCCTTTGCTGCCTCCTTTAATATAACTGGATAGATCCCACCACCCCCAGGTGCCTTTCTTGTGTTTATCTTCAACAATTTCTCCTCCACTTTACTCTCAGTTATTACAAGATCCTCTAGCTTACTGTCAGAGTTGAATATGTCTCTGGCATTCCCCTCGCTGAATAACTCGTCATGTGTGAATGTCGATGCAAAATATTCATTTAGTTTGTTAGCTACCTGAGCAGGATCATCAACAGTTGACCCATCGATATCAAGTGGTCCAATCTGATTCATCCCCTTCCTTCTAGAGTTTACATAAGTAAACAACTCTTTGCTGTTTTTCTTTGCATCCCTTGCCAAAGATTTCTCATAATCTGCCTTCGCCTGCCTAACCTCCTTTGTAACTTGGTTAAAGATCAACTTGTATCTATCATAGGCTTCTGTGTCATGTGTTAATTCATATGTATCCCATGCATTTTTCTTCTCTGCCATATTTAACCCCAGGGGCTCACATCTAGTGAGTATGGGCTTGGCACACCCAGGGTCCTGAGCTGGATATCTTCATTCTTCTCTTTCTTGGTGATTTCCTTCTATCTCTCTCTCTCTCTCTCTCTCTCTCTCTCTCTCTCTCTCTCTCTCTCTCTCTCTCTCTCTCAGGGTAACTCAAAAATTTTTTTTTTTTTTTTTTTTTTAGCTGGTGCAGCATAAGCCTCAGGCTTCCTTGTACTATATGGCTAATAATAATAATAATAATAATAATAATAATAATAATAATAATAATAATGTCTCATTAGTTCATCTGACATCCATTTAGGCCTAAACCTTGAACAATATTTCTTAGTTGGTATGTAAAGCCTAGTAGCTTCCAAGATAAGTTATTTGAATGCTTCCCATTCTAAATTTCCTGTTGGTAACACTGTATAGAATTAAAATACTGTCTCAGACCATCGTAGTCAGCTTTACGAAAGCAATAACCCTTCCCTTTACTCCCGATGGTAGTTACCTCTTTGAGTAAATCCCACTTCAGCACACTGTGATCACTGCCACCTAGTGGTTCCTTTATCTGCAGATTCTTAATGCATGAAGAATCACTACTGATAATCAAATCAAGAGTATTACTCCTTCTAGTTGCCTTCCGAACATGCTGATGTAAAAAACAATTATCCAATAAATCCACAAAAGCCTTGCTAGTGTGTGAGTGACCAACCCACAAATTCCAGTCAATATCTGGGAAATTAAAATCCCCCATTATAAGACTCTCTAATGTACTGGCCCACTCTATTTCCCTGTACAGTTTCTTATTATACTCATCAGAGTCATTAGGCCTATAGCACACTCCTACTCTCAATTTTGATCTCACAATGCTTATGTCACACCAAACTGACTCGACACTGCACTGTCCAGCGATGTCGACTGGCTTCACTTCCTTGGGATTTTATGTGTTTCTTAACTAATAGGATAACTCCTCCTCCCTTCCTATCCTGTCTATCCTTTCTATAGACATTTTACTCCCCAAATTCCAGTTCTGCATTCCTTATATCTGTGTGACACCACGTCTCTGATATCCCAACAATATCTGCCTTTGATGCTTTGAGCAATACCTCAAATTCATCAAATTTATTTACCAAACTCCTAGAATTGGTGTAAACACAATGTTTCTATTCTTAGCTACCTAACACAACCCATGTGTTTAATTGTACCGCAATGATTCCCAGCAATCTCTGAAATATCCTGCGTCTTGTTTTTCAGGCTTCTGCTCATTCCAATAGAAGCAGTGCAAGAATCACTTTCACCTCTGCAAGTGGCTACTGTTAATCTAATAGTCTTTGTATCTCCCCAAACTAGCAGTTTTCCAACCCGCCTAACACTGCCTCGATAGCATCAGCAAATATTCTTGCACCTTTTCTATTTAAGTGTATCCCATCTCTGTAGAAGCAGTCTCTCCTGTTAACAAGTACAGACTAGGCTGAAAAAAATTCTAATCCATGAGCCTTGCGCAATCTTTCCAGGGCCGAATTGATCGACAAGGTTCTCATCATATACTCCCTCCTATCGTGTCTGGACAGAATTGCAGACACTTTCAAATTCAACCCTAATTCATGGCTTTTTTTTTTTCAACAGTGACCTGTACTTGTTAAGAAATTCTGTCGGTCTCCTACTCTTGATATCATTAGTGCCAACGTGTACAACTATACCTTTTGTGCCCTTGAAAGATGATATGCACTCTACAACGTCATCAACCTTTGCCCCTGGTAGACATACACTGGTGCTGTTCCTCCTATCCTTTTTACAAAGCATGTTCCCTGTTTCCCTGACAATAGCGTCACCAACAACAACCAGTTCCTGTGGGACCAGCGCATTCTGCCTTGAAGTTGCCACTGTGTTGCGTGATGACCAAGTGCAAGCTCTGGCATTGATATGGGCAGCTGAAAGCTTGATGGGCTCCTCAATTTAGTTCCTTTGACGGCATCCACCCGGTCCTTCAAGCTCTCATATAGGCCCATAACAATGCTGAGTTGTTGCCTGATTTCGTTACACACTCCTTGCATCGTGCAAAACCATCCCCCATGGCAATATCATGTCCCTTTCCTGATTGCTCCACAAACATCACGCAAGCAGTGCATTTTAAAAGGCTGTGATTCAGAGGGCAACTGCCCCCCCCCCCCCCCCTCAGTTCTCCTCTGAGCCACAGCACTCCCATTAGCTTGGGCCTTTTGCTTTGCTCCTCTGGTCTGAGTCATGATTTCGATTTAATTTCAATAAAATTTCAATTTCAGTGCAAAATTATAACCCTATACTAGTATCCCAACACAGTTATAACACTATATATATTTTTCAGTATCAAGTATTATCTACAAGTTCCCTTTATATAACTTCCATATGAATTTATGTATTAATTATGTTACGTTTGTAATCTAAGTCATTATATATATTTAGTTAAAAGTACAATTTAATTGACAACAAAGTTTAACAAGTTTAATAGATTTTACTGATTAATTGACAATATTATACTAAATTATACTAACGCTATCTCGTTCGGGATATAACGTATCGTAGAACAAAGGTGGCAAGTTGCGAACGGTAAATCTATGGACACTTAAGTACTAATTAACTTCCAAATGTCACTGTCTCAATTCAGAATAAACTAACGATCCTGACTAGGTCCATAAGCTACTTATAGTTTTAAGATTCTTGCAGCAGCAGCAGGGAGCACTATGGTAGAATTTTGTTTTCTTAATTGTAAATAAAAAATTTTATTTTATTTTATGGTTCAATTGGACCGGGCCCCATGATTTTTTTATTCATAGTTAGAAATCTTTATTGCAATAATATATATAATTGTTTTTTTTTATTATTAATTATTTTTAAAAAAATATTTTTTTATTATTAATTATTTTACAGGCCCTAGGCAATTTCCTTGTTTGCCCTGTTGTTACTAATTAATTAATAAGTGATTGAGTAATAAAATAAAAACAGTAAGTATTTTACAGATAGGTGGAACAGGACCAGGGTATGTCTGCCAGGGGCAAAGGTTGATGACGTTGTAGAGCCGATATCATCCTTTAAGGGCACAAAAGGTGATATAGTTGTACACGTTGGCACTAATGATATTAGGAGTAGGAGACCAGCAGAATTACTTAACGAGTACAGGTCACTGTTGAACAAAAGCCGAGAATTAGGGTTTGAATTTGAAAGTGTCTGCAATTCTGCCCAGACACGATAGAAGGGAGTATATTGTGAGAGCCTTGTCGATCAATTCAGCCCTGGAAAGAATATGCAAGGCTCAAGGGGTAGAATTTTTTTCAGACTGGACTGTACTTGTTAACAGGAGAGACTGCTTCAATAGGGATGGAGGCGCCTCCGCAGCCAGATGGAAAGGAGCAGCAGTGCGTAGCACACGCTTCTTGATTAGACCGGGGTTCGAGCCCGTCACCACCAAATACGGAGGATGCGGAAAGGTCAGGGAATGACCACCGCATATCCCAGAGCAATATGGCTTTAGTTGCTAATGCTTCTAAAAACCAAATAACAAACAAACAAACATATAGGGATGGGATACACTTAAATAGAAAGGGTGCAAGAATATTTGCTGATGCTATCGAGGCAGTGTTAGGTGGGTCGGAAAACTGATAGCTTGGGGGGAATACAAGGACTAATAGTTTAACAGTAGCCGTAGGCAGAGATGAAGGTGATTCTTGCACAACTTCTAATAGAATAAGTAGCAACCTGGAGCGTGGGGTGTTGGGGGGTTTCAGGGACGAATGGCAGTCATTCTGAAATAGGTGGGTACATGGGATGTGTTAGGGTAACTAGGAATAGGAGTAGGAGCATGTATGCTTGCATGTATACCAATGCTAGAAGTATAGTAAATAAATTTGATGAATTTGAAGTGTTGGTAAAGAAATCAAAGGCGGATATTGTTGGGATAGCGGATATTGTTAAGTGACGTGGTTTCACACAGATATAAGTAATGCTGAACTGGAATTTGTGGAGTACAATGTGTACAGAAAGGATAGACAGGATAGAAAGGCAGGAGGTGTTATGCTGTTAATTAAGAAAAACATAAAATCAAAAGAAGTGCATCCAGTTGATATAGATGAACAGTGCACTGTAGAGTCAGTTTGGTGTGACATAAGCACTGCGAAAGCAAAAATAAGAGTAGGAGTGTGTTATAGGCCTAATGACTCGAATGAGTACAATGAACAATTGTACAGAGAAATAGTGGGCTAGTAAATCAGAATATCTGATAATGGGGGATTTTAACTTCCCAGATATTGACTGGAACATGTGGGTTGGTCACTCACATACTAGTCAGACTTTTGTGCATTTATTGGATGACTGTTTTCTGCAGCAGCATGTTCGAGAGGCAACCAGAGAGAGTAATACTCTTGATCTGGTTATCAGCAGTGATCATTCGTGTATTAAGAATTTGCAGATAAAGGAACCACTTGGTGGCAGTGATCACAGTGTACTGATGTGGGATTTACTTAAAGATTTAATTGTTGTTGTTGTTTTGGTTTTTAGGAGCATTAGCAACTAAGGCCATATTGCTACGGGAATATGCTGTGGTCATTCCCTTGACCTTTCCGCATCCTCCGTATTTGGTGGTGACGGGCTCGAACCCAGGTCTAATCAAGAAGCGTGTGCTACGCACTGCTGCTCCTTCCCACCTGGCTACGGAGGCGCCGAAAGATTTAATTACCATCAGGGGTAAAGGAAAGGGTTTTTGCTTCCGTAAGGGGGAATACAGTGGTCTCCGACAGTTTTTAAATTCTGTACAGTGGGATCAACTGACGATGTTACCAACAGTAAATTCTAAGTGGGAAGCATTCAAGGAATTAATCGTGGAAGCTACTAAAAGTTTCATACCTATTAAGAAATATTGTTCAAGGTTTAGGCCTAAACGGTTGTCAAATGAACTAATGAGACTCGTATCAGAGAAGAAAAATGCATGGGATGCATATAAATTTTCAAGCGACTCAGAAGCCTATGGCAGATATAAGTTAATCTGTAATCAGGTGACAAAGGAGGTTCGGCAGGCGAAGGCAGATTACGAGAAATCCTTGGCAAAAGATGCTAAGAAAAACAGCAAGGATTTCTTTACTTATATAAACTCTAAAAGGAAGGGGATGAATCTGATTGGTCCACTTGACATCGATGGTTCGACTGTTGATGATCCCGCTCAGATAGCAAACAAACTGAATGAGTATTTTGCATCTACATTCACACATGAGGAATTATTAAGGTTTGAAAATGGCAGAAGGTTATCAAATTGTAGCAAGATACTTAATGATTTTGTAATAACTGAGAGCAAAGTGGAAGAGAAATTGTTGAAGTTAAATGTAAGAAAAACACCTGGGGGTGGATGGGATCTATCCAGTTATATTAAAGGAGGCGGCCAAGGAACTAAGCAAACCCTTAGCCATAATTATGAGAGCATCCTTGGACTCAGGGGAGGTTCCCATGGACTGGAGATGTGCAAATGTATCCCCAATTCACAAAGGGGGGATCGAAGGGTGACACGAGTAATGACAGACCAGTTAGTTTAACTTCTGTTCCAGGTAAAATAATGGAGGCACTGGTTAAAGATGCATTGCAGGATCATCTAGACAAGACTGCAGCAAATTTGATAGGATATTATGATGTGGTTACAAACGAACTGGATGCAAAAAATAATTTTGATATCATATATTTGGATTTCAGGAAAGCTTTTGACACTGTTGCGCATGGAGACTATTGTACAAGTTGTTGTTGTTGTTGTTGTTATTTGGTTTTCAGGAGAATTACCAACTAAGGCCATATTGCTCCATGATATGCGCTGGTCATTCCTTGACCTTTCCGCATCCTCCGTATTTGGTGGTGACGGGCTCGAACCCTGGTCTAATCAAGAAGCATGCAACCTAATGTACCAATTGGAGCAGAATGGTATTAAGGGTAAGTTGCTACAATGGATAAAAGGATGGTTAAGTGCGAGAAGACAGAGGGTGGTAATCAATGGGTGCTGCTCTTCTTGGACTAATGTTATTAGTGGAGTCCCACAGGGTTCGGTGTTAGGTCCACTGTTGTTTTGTATATTTATCAATGATATTGATGAAGGTATATCAGGCTTAATGTCGAAGTTTGCAGATGATACAAAGTTTGGCAGGGTTGTTAATGACAGTAATGGCAGTGTGCTACTGCAACAGGATCTACATAATTTGGGCAGATGGGCTAAGAAGTGGCAACTGAAGTTCAACCTTGACAAATGCAAAGTACTGCATATGGGTAGAAGTAACCCCAGAGAAATGTACCAACTGTGTGGTACTACACTTAAGGTGGTAGAAAATGAAAAAGACCTGGGAGTAATTGTGCAGTCAGATATGAAGTTTTCTGAGCAATGCAGACAGGGTGCCAGGGCAGGTCATGGGGTTTTGTCAATGATATATAGGAATTTTGCTAGCAGGAAAAAGGAGATGATTATCCCTCTGTATAAGGCAATGGTCAGGCCACACCTTGAGTACTGCGTACAGGTCTGGAGGCCTCATTTTAGGAAGGATGTAGATTTACTTGAGCGTGTACAGAGAAGGGCAACAAGATTGGTGAGGGGAATGAAGGGATCCTCTTACCTAGAGAGGCTTAAGTTCTGCAAATTGCAGTGGCTGGAGACCGGGCACTGCGCGGTTATCTGATTGAGATATATAAGGCCTTGAATGGGTTGAGCACGCTGAATTCTGATGGGATCCTTCCACTTGTTCAGATTACGAACCAAAGGGGGTATAAATTCAAATTAAGAAAAGACAGATGTAGTATAGAAGTGCGGAAATTTGCCTTTAGCCAGCGGGTGGTTAATTGCTGGAAGAAACTTCCATCTGTCGTGGAAGTTGATAGGTTGAATAAATTTAAGGAGGAACTGGACAGGCATTTGCAGAGAATGATTGTGATTTTTTTTTTTTTTTTTTGTTGGCTGATGCTGCATAAGCTCATACATTTGCTTTCTTGCATCACATGCCACTACTACTACTACTACTACAAACCAAGAACTGAGAACATTTGTTTCTGCACATCCACCATATTGCCCATTTATTTCATACATAGAAACAAACATAATATCCAGTGCATCAGCTATAATATACAGTATATGTAGTGCTTACAATACCGGGATCCCGGTCATTTTTTTCCGGTATTGAAATACCAGTTTTTCAGTACTAATTTTAAAAAAATAATTGTTTATAATTTAATCACATAAAGGTTATAAAATCACTTTTATGCGATTATGACATCATTATCCCTACTAGCAAATGTTCGATAAATCATCCCACTGGATAGATCCCATTCACCTGGGGTGGATGGGATCTATCCAGTTGTATTGAAGGAGGCAGCAAAGGAAGTAAGCAAACCCTTAGCCATAATTATGAGAACTTCCTTGGACTCAGGGGAGGTACCCACAGACTGGAGATGTGAAAATGTAACCCCAATTCACAAAGGAGGATCAAAGGCCAACACAAATATTTATAGACCTGTGAGTTTAACTGCTGGTCTAGGAAAATTAATGAAGGCACTGGTTAAAGAAGCACTGCAGGATCATCTAGACAAGACTTCAGTTATAGCTTAGACACAGCATGGTTTTGTTAAGGGGAAGTCTTGCCTGACCAATTTGATTGGATATTATTATGCAGTCACAAAAGAACTGGATGCAGGGAATAACTTTGCTATTATATACTTGGATCTTAGAAAGGCTTTTGATACTGTTGCACCTGGAAGACTGCTGAACAAATTGGAGTAGTGTGGCATTGGAGGCAAATTGCTGCTATGCAAGGGGTAGTTGAGAGGGAGAAGACAGAGAGTGGTAATCAATGGACACTGCTCATCGTGGACTAATGTTATTAATGGAGTCCCTCAGGGTTCAGTGTTGGGTCCATTATTGTTTTCTGTATTTATAAATGATATTGATGATGGTATATCAAGCTTAATGTCCAAGTTTGCAGATGATACAAAGGTTGACACTATGCTGCTGCAACGATCTGGAAAGGTTGAGCAGATGGGCTGAGAGGTAGCAAACGAAGTTTAACATTGACAAATGTAAAGTACTACATATGGGAAACACAACCCCAGAGCAACGTATCAACTCTGTAGTACTACACTGACAGTGGTAGAGAATGAAAAGGACCTGCGGGTAATTGTGCAGGCAGATATGAAATTCTCTGAGCAGTGCAGACGGGCTGCTAGAGTAGCTCATGGTGTCTTGTCAATGATATACAGGAATTTTTCTAGCAGTGATAAGGAGGTGATTATTCCCTTGTATAAGGCAATGGTCAGGCCACACCTTGAGTTCTGTATACAGGTCTGTAGGCCTCATTTCAAGAAGGATGTAGAGCTGCTGGAACGAGTACAGAAAAGGGCAACAAGATTAGTGAATGGAACAAAGGGGTACTCTTACGAAGAAAGGCTTAAGTTTTGCAAATTACAGTGTCTGGAGACTAGGCACCATTGATGTGAGCTGATAGAGGTGTATAAAGTCTTGAATGGTTTGATTATGCTCAGTGCTAATGGGATTGTTCCTCTTGCTCAGAATAATCACCTGAGAGGGCATAAATTCAAATTGAGGAAAGACCGATGTAGGTAGACGTGCGGAAATTTGCCTTTAGCCAGCGGGTGGTTGGTTGGTTGGTGGAACAGACTTCCATCCCTTGTCGTGGAAGTTGATAGCCTAAATAAATTTAAGGCTCAGCTGGACAGGTATTTCGAACGAATGGAGGGGTGAAGTTGAAGTAGTTTTTTTTGGCTGATGCTGCATAAGCTTGCTTTCTTGCACCATATGCCTCCATTAATGCTAATCATCGATAGGAAACTACACAACATTGCAACCTGTCCACAAATCTCAGATAACTTGATGTCTGACCCATTCCTCCACTACTGACTTTAGTTCAACTCCACCAAGTGTATAAGTTATTTTGGGGTTGCTGTTCCCCAGGTGTAAGACCTTGCATTTTACTGAATTAAAGCATAGCTCCCACTTTTCTGACCATCCCGGAAGTCTATCTAGTCTATCTGAAGAAGCTCTGCTTGGCAGCGATCATTAACTACTCTAGTGATCTTTACATCATCTGCAAGTTTAGACCTCACAGCCTCCATCGATGTCATTTAAGATAATCAAAAACAACAGTAGTCCCAATACTGATCCTTGGGGAACCCTACTACTTACATTAACCCAGTCTGAGGAATAACCATTTATCACAACCCTCTTCTTGGTGCTATCCATCTAAGGATTTTCCCTATGATTCCAGCCTGCTCCAACTTATAAAGTAACCACTCATGCGGGATTGAGTCAAATGCTTTGCTGAAATCCAGATAAACAATGTTGAAATTATTCCCTAAATCCAGCTCACGAGTGACCTGTCAAAATGGCTAACCTGATTTGTTAAACATGATTTTCCCTTTACAAAACCATGCTGTTGTGTATCCTACAGAATTCCACCCTTGATCATTGCCTTCATGATTTTCCTTACTACTGAAGTTAGACTGGCCGGTCGGTAATTTCTCATTACACTGATAGAACGGCCTTTATGTTCCAATTTATACCAATCCAACAGAATCTCTCCTGTCCAGTGATGCTCTCATAACTAGCCTTAATGGTTCAAAGCACTCACTTCCCACCTCCTTTAAGATCATAGGGTATATGCCATCAACCACACTTGTAGGTGTGAAAGTTTTCATTAAATAATCATTTGAAATTTCAACATCATTAATTACAATTTTTTCAATTTCACTTCCATAATATCTCATTGACACAAAGGGGTTTTTTTTATGTAAATATCGATGCAAAGTAACTGTTGAGTTCATCTGCAACTTCAGCTATGTTATTTAATACTATCCCACATCCATTACATAAGGATCCAATCTGATTTGTTCTTCTGTTCTTTGCATTTATATATGTGAAGAATTCCTTAACTGCACTCTTTGCTCTCTTCTTTATTCCTTATCCCCACTCTTTGCTCTCTCCCAGACTCAGTGAAGATACTTTCAGAAAATGATGAACATAATTGAACCATAGAAGACCAACATGGAACAGAACTTCAGTGATCTGCAAATTCTTTCCAAAATAAGAAATTGCCTGACTCCAATGAGATTTTAAAAGATGAACTTGAGTCGGAAATTAATGAAATACTTAACTAATTTTGCTAAAAAAAAAAAGTTCAAAGCCTAGAAAATATGGACTGAGATCATCTATGATTATTTCAGTACAATAGCGCCAGAATAGAATCCGGAAGGGCGTTTTCTGCCGCTAATCAAATATGTCTGTACCAAAATTAGATCCATTTTAAACTATCATATTATTGATTGCTTATGTTTCTTAAGAGCCCACTTTATTTGGACAGGTAGCATGGATGCTTAAATATAACTAAACTTTCAGTAACAATATGTATTTTTTTCGTTTTTAGAATAACTGTATTTTTAATGATTTTTTTCAGAATATTTATTATTGCAATAAATGTTTATTTAAAACTTGAATTCAAGTAATTACAGTACTTGTTTTTTCCTTACTTTATTAACTGTCATCAAAATTTATTGAGAAAAACGTTTGTTTTTGGAATACCGGTATTGATATCGGTATTCCAAAAATCGATATACCGGTATCCTGGTTTCATAAATTAAAAATACTGAAATACCAGTATTAAGATTTTGACCGGTATTGCAAGCCCAAAGTATATGCATATAGCCTATGTGATATGTATGAAAATAAAAAAAAATAATAACTGCAAAGTTTAGTTATGCTATTAGTTAAGAAACACATAAAATCCAAGGAAGTGAAGCCAGTCGACATCGCTGGACAGCGCAGTGTCGAGTCATTTCGGTGTGACATAAGCATTGGGAGATCAAAATTGAGAGTAGGAGTGTACTACAGGCCTAATGATTCTGATGAGTATAATAAGAAACTGTACAGGGAAATAGAGTGGGCCAGTAAATCAGAGAGCCTTGTAATGGGGAATTTTAATTTCCCAGATAATGACTGGAATTTGTGGGTTCGTCAATCACACACTAGCAGGGCTTTTATGGATTTATTGGATGATTGTTTTCTACATCAGCATGTTCGGGAGGCAACTAGAGGGAGTAATACTCTTGATCTGATTATCAGTAGTGATTCTTCATGCATTAAGAATCTGCAGATAAAGGAACCACTAGGTGGCAGTGATCACAGTGTGCTGAAGTGGGATTTACTCAAAGAGGTAACTACCATCAGGGGTAAAGGGAAGGGTTTTTGCTTTTGTAGAGGTGACTACGATGGTCTGAGACAGAATTTAAATTCTATACAGTGGGATCAACTGATGATGTTACCAATGGCAAATTCAAAATGGGAAGCATTCAAAGAACTTATCTTGGAAGCTAAGAAATATTGTTCAAGGTTTAGGCCTAAATGGATGTTAGATGAACTAATGAGACATATGGCAGAGAAGAAAAATGCACGGGATACATATAAATTAATGGGTGACATGGAAGCCTATTATAGATAGAAGCTGGTCTGTAACCAAGTAACAAAGGAGATTAAGCAGGCAAAGGCAGATTATGAGAAATCCTTGGCAAAGGATGCAAAGAAAAACAGAAAATAGTTCTTTTCTTGTGTAAACTCTAGAAGGAAGGGGATGAATAAGATTGGTACACTTGATATCGATGGTTCAACTGTTGAGGATCCTGCTCAGGTGGCTAACAAACTAAACGAGTATTTTGCATCTACATTCACATATGAGGAATTATTCAGGAAGGGGAATGCAAGAGGTGAAGTAAACTCTGGCAGTGAGCTAGATGATTTTGTAATAACTGAGAGGAAAAGGGAGGAGAAATTGTTGAGGATAAACATAAAAAAGGCATCTGGGGTGGATGGAATCATCCAGTTATATTAAAGGAGACAGGAAAGGAAGTAAGCAAATCCTTAGCCATAATTATGAGAGCTTCTTTGGACTCAGGGGAGGTACCCATAAACTGGAGATGTGCAAATGTGACCCCAATTCACAAAAGAGGATCAAAGGCTGACACAAGTAATTATAGATCTGTGAGTTTAACTTCTGTTCCAGGAAAATTAATGGAGACACTAGTTAAAGAAGCACTGCAGGATCATCTAGACAAGATTTCAGTTAAAGATCGGACACAGCATGATTTTGTTAAGGGAAAGTTTTGCCTGACCAATTTGATTGGATACTATGATGTATCGCCAAGGAGCCTGGAGTGTTTGATGACACATGTCAACAATGCCACCTGACCTCTGAAACGATCCAACACATCGCTGCGGGATGCAAGGTGATCACCCAGACTATTGACATAGCGGTACCAACACTGGCAACCTGCAGAAAACCCATGGGGAAAAAATCAGGAAGTACGCGAACGTAAGACAGGAGATCTGAGAGATGTGGCATAGGCATCAAATAATGACCATCCCGATCATCGTGTCAACCACAGGTATGGTGCCAAAGACCTACATAACAGCCTAGCAGCAATAGGTCTCCCAGCGAATACCTAAAAGGAACTCCAAAAAGTCGCATTCCTGAATGCGACCAGCAGGATAGTCAGAGTGTTTCTCGACCAACAGTAACACCAGACATAACAACAACCATCCTGTGTACTTAGTAGCAGTACCTGTCACGGAGTGGAATCCCCCCATCAGGGTGAAATAATATGAGCAACAATAATAATAAAAATAATAATAAGACAATAGAGCAAGTGGCGCTGTCCCCTGTAAGGCTACCACAAGAGAGGGGCAAGACCGTCCACCCCACCAACTGGAAGTGTTTCCTCGCAACTGTGCTAGTGACCACCCAGGAAGGAAGAAAGTGCCAATGCATGAAGTGTAGCATTGAAATGAATACATACATGCAAGCATACTATGAAATAACCAGGCTAGAGACTGATATGACAATGTACAGATTGCAACAACATACCAAGTGGTTGTAATGGTACCCGGATATTCAGGTCACCGAACAGCGATTAGCAGACCAAAGAAGGATCATCGTCGTGAAGAACCTAATAGCTCATGCCATCTTGGAAAAAATCAAGCAGGTTGATCGCTGACATCCTGCTTGATTATGGTCAATATGGAACCAGAGGTGGAAGAGCAAGGAGAAATACAACCCAGAGTAGCTGAAATGGAAAGAGACGAAGTCATGCTGTCCAGAATAGAAGACGAGTCGAAGAAGGCCCTAACAGAATTTGAAGGAGGAATGGACGCCACAAGAACCCATGTGATACCTAAGCAGAGGCCAAATAAAATCCCGTGGAGAGTAACAGACCACCTCAATCGGCAAATAATGCCACATTACCTTGACAACAATGGTGCAACACTGGAGGTTATCCACACAGCTGTATACTGTGCTGCCATAGCAGCCACTAGGATTAATGGAAAAGAAATGAGAGACCAGCTGCAGAAGAACCGAAAACAGAAGGAACCGCCAGCTTGGGAAAGAAGACTTCAGCAGAAGACAGAATAATTAAGAGTCAAGATAGGTCAGTTGACCCAGTACCAACAGGGTAATAGACGTAAGAAATTGATTGGAAAGGTGAAGAGCATCCTCAAGACAGACAATGTCCACAGAAAACATAAGACCAGAAATCAGAGAATACTTAGATACACTAAAGCAGAACCTCCTCCCACTCAGCAAGAGACTAAACCGATACAAAGAGAGCTCCCAGGGGGAAATAAACACCGAATCTTCGATTAGGACCAAAGAACCTTCTACAGGAAACTGGGTGAAGATGAGAAAGTAGGAAACGGACCACCTGAGAAGAAGACGATCGAAGAGTTCTGGGGAAATACCTGGAGAAGTGAAGTAAGACATAACAACAGAGCAACCTGGATAGAAGTAGAATGGAAGAAAACGAAGGACATACAAGAGATGAGAAAGTGGGAGATTCAAGAAGAAAAAGTAAAACAGTCGATCAGGAACACCCACAACTGGTGAACCCCGGGAATTGATAACATCCACAACTACTGGTACAAGAAGCTCACATGCACACACAAGCACCTAGCAGAGCAGTTCACTCGAATGATAAAGCACCTGGAGACAATTCTGAAGTTTCTCACTGAAGGAGTCACATATCTGATGCCTAAAGATGAAGATACAAGAAACCCAGCAAAATACAGGCCAATCACATGCCTCCCAATGATGTACAAGATCCTGACCAGCTGCATAACCAAGAAGATATCAGACTACTTAGAGAGTCAGAACATAATGGCTGAACAGCAGAAAGGATGCAAGCGGAGGAGCAAAGGATGCAAGGAGCAATTAACCATAGATGCCGCAGTTAAGGAGCAAGCCTTCAAGAACCACTGCAACCTATACATGGCCTACATTGATTACCTCAAGGCCTTTGACTCTGTACCTCATAGCTGGCTAATAGAGACCTTGAAGATCTAAAAGTTCAATCTGATAGTGGTAAACTTCCTAGGAGCAAAAATGGCGAAATGTTGTACCACCATTAAGGTCGAGAACATCTCAACCAGGCCAATCCCCATTAGAAGTGGAATCTTTCAGGGAGATGCTCTGAGCCCACTATGGTTCACGGTTACTAAAATAACCTACTTTTGCAATGAATGGGCTGCCTTTGCCCACATCATCTCTCCATTGGGAGAATTTTATGCCATATCGCTATACTGCCAACCCGACAAAGATATTCTCCCCGCAACCCAATACCTGCAAAATGTCCTCCATGAGCTCCCTAATGCTAAAATAATTGTCTGTGCAGATGCAAACTGCAGGTCACCAGCCTGACACAGTACAGCTCCCGACTGATGAGGTACTGCCAATGGACAGCGCCTGGAAGAATTCCTGACCAACAGCAGCTTCACAGTATTGAATCAGCAAAATAATCTACTGACCTTCTCAAACTCAAGTACTCTTTCGGAGGCGACAATAGACATAAGCCTAGCCACTTGCTCCACAGCAGGATACATATCCTCATGGAAGGTCAGAGAGGACTGGACAACCTCTGACCATAGAGTAATAACTTTCCAGATGCACCGTGCCCTCAATAGACCACCCACACCCAGAGCAATCCTCAACAGATTTGCTATAGTCAAGGCAAACTGGGAACAATTTCAGGAGGCACTGACATACTATACTCTGCTGAAGCATTCGACAGACCAGCACCAGCGTGCTATAGTAAGTCTAATCACAGAGGCTTCAAACATAGCTATAAAAAGAAAGAAACCATCCATAGGTTCAGTCCCATGGTGGTGCCCTGAGCTTCAGAGACTGTGGAATGAAGTAAATACACGCCGTAAAAGTTTCCAGCAAGCAAGAAGATCCTGGCCGGCGGCAGAGGTAGAAGTCCTCAGACAACAATACCGTGAGGTCAGAAACAAATACATAGCCCTGATAAGAACCCGGAAAAAATGTTCATGGGAGACACTAGTCTGAACAACAGGAAATAAGGACCCCTGGGGGGTTGTATACAAAGTGGCAACTAATAAATTACCAAAAGGAGAAGTAATATCTTCGATGAAGACACCCAATGGCCACTATACCACATCCTGGCACCAATCTATAGACAATATCTTGAATACCACCTTCCAGAAACTCCCCTCAGACCACACTCCTGAGCAACATCAGCTCTGTGAGGAAAATACTAATTACTGCCCAGCACATCGGGAGGACTAGTTCACACTTGAAGACCTCCATCTGGCAACAGCAAAAATAAGAAATAAGCGAACACCCGGTGAAGACTACCTGGAGCCAGAAATTGTAAAATAGGCCGTGGAATATATCCCAACAACTAAATTAAACTTATATCACCACTGCCTATCTGCAGGATATTTTCCCCATGATTGGAGAGCATCATGAATTAGACTAATAATGAAGAACCCGAAGAAACCACAGGAACTCCCGGAGTCATACAGACCCATAGCCCTACTGCCAGTACTAAGTAAATTGTATGAACACCTTCTACACAGCAGAATACAAGCTCACTACCAAGAAGCAGGCCTCCCCTCTCCCAAGCAATTTGGCTTTCGACGAGGATGTTCCACCGTGAATACCCTGGAGCATATAATAAATGCAGCTACATGCAGCAATAGTAAATACTTCCTTATTATCTCCATCGACTTTGGTGGCCAAGTGTCCTCGGCAGATTCCGGGAGGCAAACATTTCCAGCAACTTATACCAATGCATTAAAACCTATCTTTTGGACAGAAGGATCCCAGTATCTACAACCCTATAGCCAACTCACCCGGCCGGTGTTCCGGGGGTGCCCACAGGGATCAGTCCTGGGGCCTCTCCTCTGAAACCTGGTGTTGGATGGCTTCCTCAACCAGGATCTAAATGGAGCAGATGCTCAAGCCTTCGCAGATGATCTGGTCCTGATGCTGGAGGCGGACAATCGTGCACAACTTGAGGCTATTGCAAACAGGGCCATAGACACCCTCCAAGAATGGTCAAAAAATATTCACTTAAGAATATCACCTTATAAGACATCCTCAATACTTTTAAAAGGATCCCTTGATATCAGGAGGCCACCTCAGATAAAAATAGAAGTAAAACCCATAAAACTGACCACGGAATTAAAATACCTAGGAATCATCCTTGACAAAAATCTGTCATTCACCCCACACCTTGTATATCTACAAAAAAAGATCAAAAACTACTCAGCCCTCATAGCAGGAGTCTCGTGAAAGGATTGGGGCTTAAGGAAAAGAACCTTGACCCTCTTTTACAAGGCTTTCTTCATCCCAGCCATCAGCTATGCAGCAGGGATCTGGTTTAAAAAAGCAACCACCGCAGTCAATAAAAGAAAGCTAGAAATGATACAGCGCAGCATCTTACTCACTGTCTCCAGAGCATGCTGCACGGTCAGCTCACACGCACTGCAGGCCCTTGTGGAGCTCCTACCCTTGGACCTGGAGATTGTCTGCTGTGGCATGCTATATCAATTATCAAGAGGGAACACTGTAACTTGCATTGGCTTCACCACAGACCCGACCAACAACAGCAATGCAGAAAAGAAACAACTAACCAAATATCTTCAACAAACCTGGCAGTCTCGATGGGCGGACTCAACTAAAGGTGAGATAACCCGGAAGTCCATCCCGGACCTTACCCAAGTGTATCCCGAACAGCCAAACTGGTTCTCACCGAGGCTCTACACCACCTTTCTTTTAATGGGGCATGGCTCTTTTAATGCCAAGCTGTCAACTTTTGGCATCAGGGATTCCCCATTATGCCACTGCAGAGAAAACCAAACATGGTCACACCTAATGCATGATTGTCCCCTCTTTGAGGACATCAGATGTCATTTATCCAGTTATATTAAAGGAGGCAGCAAAGGAAGTAAGCAAACCCTTAGCCATAATTATGAGAGCTTCCTTGGACTCAGGGGAGGTACCTATGGACTGGAGATGTGCAAATGTGACCCCAATTCACAAAGGAGGTTCAAAGGCTGACACAAGTAATTATAGACCTGTTAGTTTAACTTCTGTTCCAGGTAAATTAATGGAGGCACTGGTTAAAGAAGCACTGCAGGATCATCTAGACAAGAATTCAGTTATAGCTCAGACGCAGCATGGTTTTGTTAAGGGCAGGTCTTGCCTGACCAATTTGATTGGATACTATGATGTAGTCACAAAAGAACTGGATGCAGGGAATAACTTTGATATTATATATTTGGATCTTAGAAAGGCTTTTGATACTGTTGCACATGGAAGACTGCTGCACAAATTGGAGCAGTGTGGCATTGGAGGCAAATTGCTGCTATGGATAAGGGGATGGTTGAGTGGCAGAAGACAGAGAGTGGTAATCAATGGACACTGCTCAACGTGGACTAATGTTATTAGTGGAGTTCCTCAAGGTTCAGTGTTGGGTCCGTTGTTGTTTTCGGTGTTTATGAATGATATTGATGATGGGATATCAAGTTTAATGTCCAAGTTTGCAGATGATACAAAGGTTGGCAGGGTCGTTAAGGACAATACTGACGCTATGCTGCTGCAACAGGATCTGGACAGGTTGAACAGATGGGCTGAGAGGTGGCAAATGAGGTTTAACATCGACAAATGTAAAGTGCTGCATATGGGAAACAGTAACCCCAGAGCAACGTATCAACTCTGCGGTACTACACTGACAGTGGTGGAGAATGAAAAGGACCTGGGGGTAATTGTGCAGGCAGATATGAAGTTCTCTGAGCAGTGCAGACGAGCTGCAAGAGTAGCTCATGGTGTCTTGTCAATGATATACAGGAATTTTTCTAGCAGGGATAAGGAGGTGATTATTCCATTGTATAAGGCAATGGTAAGGCCACATCTTGAGTACTGTATACAGGTCTGGAGGCCTCATTTCAAGAAGGATGTAGAGCTGCTGGAACGGGTACAGAGAAGGGCAACAAGATTAGTAAATGGAACAAAGGGTTGCTCTTACGAAGAAAGGCTTAAGTTTTGCAAATTACAGAGTCTGGAGACTAGGCACCGGCGAGGTGATCTGATAGAGGTGTATAAGGCTTTGAATGGTTTGAGCATGCTCAATGCCAATGGGATTCTTCATCTTTCTCAGAATAATCACCTCAGAGGGCATAAATTCAAATTGAGGAAGGACGGATGTCGGATAGATGTGCGGAAATTTGCCTTTGGCCAGCGGGTGGTTGGTTGGTGGAACCGACTTCCATCACTGGTTGTTGAAGTTGATAGCCTAAACAAATTTAAAGCTCAACTGGACAGGTATTTCGAACGAACGGAGGGGTGAAATGGGAGTGGGTTTTTTTTTTTTTTTTTGTTTTTTTTGGCTGATGCTGAATAAGCTTGCTTTCTTGCATCATATGCCTCTGCTAATGCTAATGCTAATGCTAATTTCATCACAAAGATACGCTTTAACCCAAAGGAACGGGAGCACCTTATATTACATGAGGAGGAGCACTACAAGGCACTCTCGTGCTTTGCACATGAGCTGTTTACCTGGCTAAGGGCAATAACCCAACCTCCCCAGGCCTGATGCAGGACCTGGCTACAACTACAACTCACCAGATGGGACTCTGCTCCCATGAGTACCATTACCTTGTCAAATGAACCAGAAAGAACAGAGTACCACGATATCGGACGGGACTTTGCTCCCACAAACGTCACTATCTAACATGGACACCCTGTCAACTGGACTAACAGCGCATGTAATTTATCCAATGAACTACTCTAGGATGTGACAATCACCATATGCAGGAGTGACAACATTGCACCGGCACCCAGACAACAGAACAAACAATGGAAGTGATCCCATACCAAGAATGACCACCCAAAATGGAAATAGAAGGACCATGACCACAACCAAACTGGATGAGACCTTGATCCCATGACCAACGCCGGCATTCAACCGATCTGTGAACAAGTCGATAGAGACCTTGTCCCTGGATGTACCTCCTGGTGGGGCCAGTGTCGTGATGCTATTCTGAACCTGTTGACCTAGCCACTCCGCAGCCGCACTACACACACGCCATATTGGTGACCTGTGCCGGCTCCCTTGTCCGGCCCTTTCTACCCCATTCCGGCAGGGGGGAGGAGATGGTCATACTGTTTCCTCCCCTCCATGCCACCCCCATTCTTCCTTCTGGCAGGGCATGGGCATGCCCTACAGACACCAAATTGTGGCCTCCTACTCTATTGACCTCATCCTTCCTCCTTTAACCCCCCAGTCTTCAGTCTCTCCCTCTCTATCTTTACACAAGCAAATGCCCCCCCCCACACACAAATCCAATGAATCCAAATTAACTTACGCCCATATTTCGGTCTTTCCTTATTCAAGCGACATCACCCTACACAATCAAGAGATATCACACATATATCTATACATATATGTGTAATTTTTTATTTTTTATTTTTTTTAATTTTATTATTATTATCAATATATTTTTTTTTAGGTTCTAGCCACTGAAATCTCAGGAAATTAGGTGTCGGGACCTGCCAAAGTGAACTAAAGACCTATCGGGTACCTGGTCTGCCTCCACGGGGCGTAAGTGGGGCAACGTTGGGCCTCAGCAGAGGTCCAGTGGCTAAATTGCCAGAGGAACAACGGTACAAAACACCACACTACCATAATCCATACACTTTTAAATCTCTGGCCTTCCCAGTGAACTGGTACACCCACAATAAAAGCAACGTGGAGATGGGGGGAACCCCTGGTGCCATTAGACACAAACACTTACACTAACACTTATGGTTCTGTCTAGCACTCAACCTGCTATCCACCAAGCTCAATGGCAGCAAGTATGGATATAACCTTAAAGAAGGAAGAAAGAACCTGTACACCCTCACCCACCTGATGTACATGGATGACATCAAGCTCTATGTGGCAACCGAAGCAACTATGAAGCAACTCCAACAACTACTCCGGATCACCGAAGAATTCAGCAAGGACATCAGGATGGAATTTGGTCTAGACAAAGGCAAGACCCACACATTGCGCCAGGAAAAATTAGTTGGCCAAAACTACCAGCTGTTGACTGATAAAGAATCGAAGCTATGACAGAAGGAGAGACCTACAAATACCTAGGGATGATGCAGGCTAAGCAGTTAGAACACAAGGAAATCAAGAAGTGCCTGACTGAAAAATATTATCAGAGACTCAGAAGTCTGCTGAAATCAAAATTGAATGGAGGGAAGTTAAAGCCATAAACACCTATGCAGCCACAGTACTAACATACACATTTGGGGTCATAGATTGGACTAACACTGAGCTAGAAGATATCATGCGAAAGACAAGGACAATGATGACCAAGAGTCACCAACACCACCTGAAGTCAGAATTGGAGAGACTAACAATACCTCGGAAAAGACCTGATAGAGCAACAAAAAACAGTGATAGTTAACCTTAAGGATTACTTCGAGAACAACACAGCACCACTCCACCTGGCCATAAGGAAGATAGATAAGTGGCATACCCAATTCAAAGCATCAAGGGCAAGCTGCTGCTATAAACAAAGTGATGATTGAGTGGGAGAAGAGAGAGAGAGTGGTAATTAGCGGACACTGGTGTTCATTGACTAACGTTATTAGGGGAGTCCTCCAGGGTTTGGCATTGGGCCCATTGTTTTTTTTTTTTTGTTTTATGAGAACCCCAAACACGAGAGGTATTAGAACCTATAGTACTTAGTACCGTGCTTGGGTTGGAGGTTGAGAAGACGAAAGAAGATATTTGTTGATATTGGACTTGAACTTCTGTAGATTGTAATTTTCAGGAAATACGTATGAAGGAAGGCTTTGTATATTTATTAATGATATTGATGAAGGTATATCAGGCTTAGTGTCCAAATTTGCAGCAGATACAAAGGTTGGCAGGATTGTTAATGACAGTAATGTCAGTGTGCTACTGCAACAAGATCTAGAAAAGTTGGGCAGATGGGCTGAGAAGTGGCAACTGAAGTTTAAACATTGACAAATGCAAACTACTGCATATGGGTAGCAGTAGTTTGCATTTGTCACCAGAAAAATGTACCTACTGTGTAGCACTACACTCAGGGTAGTGGAGAATGAAAAAGACCTGGAGGTAATTGTGCAGTCAAATATGAAGTTTTCTGAGCAGTGCAGATAGGCAGCCAGAGCAGCATATGGTCTTGTCAATGATATACAGCAATTTTGCTAGCATGGATAAGTGATTATACTCTTGCATAAGGCAATGGGCAGGCTACACCTTGAGTACTGCATACAGGTGTGGAGGCCACATTTTAGGAAGAAACGAGTACAGAGAAGGACATCGAGATTGTGAGGGGAACAAAGGGTTGTTCTTACCAAGAAAGGCTTAAGTTCTACAAATTGCAGCATCTGAAGCCTAACCACCTGCAAGGTAATCTGATTGAGATGTATAAGCCTTGAATAGTTTGAGTAAGCTCAATGCTGATGGGATTCTTCCTCTTGCTCAGATTATGTATTTGAGGGAGCATAAATTCAAATTGAGGAATAGATGTGACGAAATTTGCCTTTAGCCAGTGGATGGTTGATTACTGGAACAAACGTCCATCGGTTATTGTGGCAGTTGATAGCTTAAATTTGAGGAAGAACTGAACAAACTTTTGGAGCAAATGAATGGGTGAAATGTGAGGTTTTTTTTTTTTGCTGATGCTGTATAAACTTGCTTTTTTGCATCATATACTAATGCTAATCGAAAACGCATTACCTTTTTTTTTTTTTTTTTTTTTTGTTTAACCTATGACATAAAAGATATTTCACTATTTTCAAATTTAAAACATTGTTCAGTAGATATGTTGTTACATAATTTTAGGAAACATATCTCAGCAAAAATAAGAATTGAGTCAAAATTAATCAAGTAAATCTACTATGTTTAATTATGTCATAATAACAAGAAGCAAGGTCCTACCTACTCTTGACACTTTTAAACTTTTTTGAATTTATAATATCTTGTTTATAACTGTTGTAGGCTTTACTGTAAGGTAAATAAGGAAGATGAAATATGGATAAAAGCCATTTGTGATAGGCTATATTTTTATTATGAACACCTTAAGCTCATATTTTTTTATAAAACTATGGTTTAGATAAAGGATGAAAATTTAGAGCAAAATGAGAAGCAAAGGATTTCATCCATGCAAGAATAATTTCTGGCACAATTTGAGTGAGTATCAGAATCAGAAGATTTGAAACTGTCGTCTAACCAAGATAAAGAGGAATAAAAATTATACAGATATCATTTTCGACTCTTGTGATGCTAAGTTTGTTTGTTTGTTTGTTATTTGGTTTTTAGGAGCATTAGCAACTAAGGCCATATTGCTCCGGGATATGCGGTGGTCATTCCCTTGACCTTTCCGCATCCTCCGTATTTGGTGATGCTAAGTGACATGAAGCTGAGAATTACTAGCAATTCCATTGCAGAAGAGACTATTACCAAATTCTGATCTGAGGTACATAGAGAACATTGACTGCATACTTTGAAGGGTAGTTGTTGGTAAGGAAAAGATTAAGGGCTGTAGGTGTGTAGTTAGCATTAACTGGCATTATAGGTAAATGAATATGTTCTGTGAAGTCATCAGTAGTAACCAATTTGAAACTGGTAATTTTCTATCACAAATGGCCAGTAAATGAAATAATTTCCTTACTTCACTGTTAAGAAAGTTAGTTGTAGCAAGTTGAAATTCAAAAAAAGTCTAATTTATGTATTTGGAGAGTGACAGAAACAACACTTAAATGGAATGGAGTAGTAGTAGTAGTAGTAGTGGCATGTGATGCAAGAAAGCAAGTGTATGAGCTTATGCAGCATCATAATGCTGCATTGCTTGATGTTTGCGGAGCAGTCAGGCATGGGACATGATACTGCCATGGAGGATGTCTTTGTATGTGCACGATGCAAGGAGTGTAAGGATATCAGGTGACAACTCAGCATTGTTATGGGCCTATATGAGAACTTGAAGGACAGGGTGGATGCCCTCGAAGGATTACAAGTGAGGGGCCCATCAAGCTCTCAGCTGCCCATGCCAATGCCAGAGCTTGCAATTGGTCATCGCGCAACACAGCGGCAACCCCCAAGGCAGAATGCGCTGGTCCCAAAGGAACTAGTAGTTGTTGGTGACTCTATTGTCAGGGAAACGGGAAACATGCTTTGTAAAAAGGATAGGTGGAACAGGACCAGGGTATGTCTGCCAGGGACAAAGGTTGATGACGTTGTAGAGCGGATATCATCTTTTAAGGGCACAAAAGGTGATATAGTTGTACACGTTGGCACAAATGATATTAAGAGTAGGAGACCGGCAGAACTACTTAACAATTACAGGTCACTGATGAAAAAAAGCCCTGAATTAGGGTTGAATTTGAAAGTGTCTGCAATTCTGCCCAGACATGATAGGAGGGAATATATGATGAGAGCCCTGTCGATCAATTCGGCCCTGGAAAGATTATGCAGGGCTCAAGGGGTAGAATTTTTTTCAGCCTGGTCTGTACTTGTTAACAGGAGAGACTGCTTCTACAGGGATGGGATACACTTAAATAGAAAGGATGCAAGAATGTTTGCTGATGCTATCGAGGCAGTGTTAGGTAGGTCGGAAAACTGCTAGATTGGGGGGATACAAGGACTAATAGATTAACAGTAGCCACTGGCAGAGGAGAAAGTGATTCTTGCACTGCTTCTATTGGAATGAGCAGCAGCCTGGAAAATAAGATACAGGATATTACAGAGACTGCTGGGAATCATGGGGGTACAAGTAAACACATGGGTTGTGTTAAGGTGGCTAAGAGGAAGAGCAGGTGCATGTATACTTGCGTGTACACCAATGTTAGGAGTTTAGTAAATAAATTTGATGAATTTGAGTTATTGCTCAAAACATCAAAGGCAGATATTGTTGGGATTTCAGAGACGTGGTGTCACACAGATATAAGGAATGCAGAACTGGAATTTGGGGAGTACAATGTCTACAGAAAGGATAGACAGGATAGGAAGGGAGGAGGGGTTATGCTATTAGTTAAGAAACACATAAAATCCAAGGAAGTGAAGCCAGTCGACATCACTGGACAGTGCAGTGTGGAGTCAGTTTGGTGTGACATAAGCATTGGGAGATCAAAATTGAGAGTAGGAGTGTGCTATAGGCCTAATGACTCTGATGAGTATAATAAGAAACTGTACAGAGAAACAGAGTGAGCCAGTAAATCAGAGAGTCTTATAATGGGGATTTTAATTTCCCAGATAATGACTGGAATTTAGGGGCTGGTCACTCACACACTAGCAAGGCTTTTGTGGATTTATTGGATGATTGTTTTCTACATCAGCATGTTCGGGAGGCAACTAGAGGGAGTAATACTCTTGATTTGATTATCAGTAGTGATTCTTCATGCATTAAGAATCTGCAGATAAATGAAACACTAGGTGGCAGTGATCACAGTATTCTGAAGTGGGAGTTACTCAAAGAGGTAACTACCATTAGGGGTAAAGGGAAGGGGTATTGCTTTCGTAAAGGCGACTACAATGGACTGAGACAGTATTTAAATTCTATACAGTGGGATCAACTGATGATGTTACCAACAGCAAATTCAAAATGGGAAGCATTCAAAGAACTTATCTTGCAAGCTACTAGGCTTTACATACCAACTAAGAAATATTGTTCAAGGTTTAGGCCTAAATGGATGTCAGATGAACTAATGAGGCATATGGCAGAGAAGAAAAATGCATGGGATACATACAAATTAACACGTGACACAGAAGCCTATGATAGATACAAGTTGATCTGTAACCAAGTTACAAAGGAGGTTCGGCAGGCGAAGGCAGATTACGAGAGATCCTTGGCAAGGGATGCGAAGAAAAACAGCAAAGAGTTCTTTACTTATGTAAACTCTAGAAGGAAGGGGATGAATCAGATTGGTCCACTTGATATCGATGGGTCAACTGTTGATGACCCTGCTCAGGTAGTAACAAACTAAATGAATATTTTGCATCGACATTCACACATGAGGAGTTATTCAGCGAGGGGAATGCCAGAGGTGTATTCAACTCTAGCAGTAAGCTAGAGAATCTTGTAATAACTGAGAGTAAAGTGGAGGAGAAATTGTTGAAGATAAACTCAAGAAAGGCACCTGGGGTGGATGGGATCTATCCAGTTATATTAAAGGAGGCAGCAAAGGAAGTAAGCAAACCCTTAGCTATAATTATGAGAGCTTCCTTGGACTCAGGGGAGGTACCCATGGACGGGAGATGTGCAAATGTGAATTCACAAGGGAGGATCAAAGGCTGACACAAGTAATTATAGACCTGTGAGTTTAACTTCTGTTCCCGGAAAATTAATGGAGGCACTGGTTAAAGAAGCACTGCAGGATCATCTAGTCAAGACTTCAGTTATAGCTCGGACACAGCATGGTTTTGTTAAGGGGAAGTCTTGCCTGACCAATTTGATTGGATACTATGATGCAGTTACAAAAGAACTGGATGCAGGGAATAACTTTGATATTATATACTTGGATCTTAGAAAGGCTTTTGATACTGTTGCACATGGAAGACTGCTGCACAAATTGGAGCAGTGTGGCATTGGAGGCAAATTGCTGCTATGGATAAAGGGGTGGTTCAGGGGGAGAAGACAGAGAGTGGTAATCAATGGACACTGCTCATCGTGGACTAATGTTATTAGTGGAGTCCCTCAGGGTTCAGTATTGGGTCCTTTATTGTTCTCTGTATTTATAAATGATATTGATGATGGTATATCAAGCTTAATGTCCAAGTTTGCAGACGATACGAAGGTTGGCAGGGTTGTCAAGGACACTACTGACACTATGCTGCTGCAACAGGATCTGGAAAGGTTGAGCAGATGGGCTGAGAGGTGGCAAATGAAGTTTAACATTGACAAATGTAAAGTACTACATATGGGAAACAGCAACCCCAGAGCAACGTATCAACTCTGTGGTACTACACTGACAGTGGTAGAGAATGTGCAGGCAGATATGATGTTCTCTGACAGTGGAGACGGGCTGCAAGAGTAGCTCATGGTGTTTTGTCGATGATATATAGGAATTTTTCTAGCAGGGATAAGGAGGTGATTATTCCTTTGTATAAGGCAATGGTCAGGCCACACATAGAGTACTGTATACAGGCCTGGAGGCGTCATTTCAAGAAGGATGTAGAGCTGCTGGAACGAGTACAGAGAAGAGCAACATGATTAGTGAATGGAACAAAGGGGTGCTCTTACGAAGAAAGGCTTAAGTTTTGCGAATTACGGTGTCTGGAGAATAGGCACCAGCGAGGTGATCCGATAGAGGTGTACAAAGCCTTGAATGGTTTGAGCATGCTCAATGCTGATGGGATTCTTCCTCTTGCTCAGAATAATCACCTGAGAGGGCATAAGTTCAAATTGAGGAAAGACATATGTAGGATAGATGTGCGGAAATTTGCGTTTAGCCAGCGGGTGGTTGGTAGGTGGAACAGACTTCCATCCCTTGTGGTGGAAGTTGATAGCCTAAATAAGTTTAAGGCTCAGCTGGACAGGTATTTCGAATGAACAGAGGGGTGAAGTGGAAGTGGTTATTTTTTATTTATTTATTTTACTTTATTTTTTTTTTTTTGGCTGATGCTGCATAAGCTTGCTTTCTTGCATGAAATGTCTCTACTAATGCTAATGCTAATGCTAATCAGCCAAAAAAAAAAGAAAAAAAAAAATCACACTATTGGCTCCAAATGCCTGTGCAGTTCCTCCTTAAATTTATTCAACCTATCAACTTCCACAATGGCAGATGGAAGTTTGTTCCAGCAATTAACCACCCGCTGGCTAAAGGCAAATTTCCGCACATCTATTCTACATCTGTCTTTTCTTAATTTGAATTTATGCCCCCTTAGGTTCGTAATCTGAACAAGTGGAAGGATCCCATCAGAAATCAGCGTGCTCAACCCATTCAAGCCTTATATACCTCAATCAGATCACCGTGCAGGTTCCTAGTCTCCAGCCACTGCAATTTGCAGAACTTAGGCCTCTCTTGGTAAGAGGATCCCTTCATTCCCCTCACCAATCTTGTTGCCCTTCTCTGTTGTTGTTGTTGTTGTTTGGTTTTTAGGAGCATTAGCAACTAAGGCCATATTGCTCCGGGATATGCGGTGGTCATTCCCTGACCTTTCCACATCCTCCGTATTTGGTGGTGACAGGCTCGAACCCCGGTCTAATCAAGAAGCGTGTGCTACGCACTGTTGCTCCTTCCCACCTGGCTACGGAGGCGCCACCCTTCTCTGTACACGCTCAAGTAAATCTACATCCTTCCTAAAATGAGACCTGTACACAGTACTCAAGGCGTGGCCTGACCATTGCCTTATACAGAGGGATAATCACCTCCTTTTCCCTGCTAGCAAAATTCCTATATATCATTGACAAAACCCCATGACCTGCCCTGGCAGCCTGTCTGCATTGCTCAGAAAAGTTCATATCTGACTGCACAATTACTCCCAGGTCTTTTTCATTTTCTACCACCTTAAGTGTAGTACCACCCAGTTGTGGTACTACACTTAAGAGGAGAGCAACAGGGGATTCCATATTAGAAAGTCACTGACAAAGAATATCAGAGCAGTACAAGTACCATCTTTAGAGTAGAAGAACAGGGGCTCACATCTGGTGAGTATGGGCTTGACACACCCAGGGTCCTGAGGTGGATATCATCATTCTTCCCTTTCTTGGTGATTCCTTTCTACTTCTGACTCTTGTTTTCTCTTTCTCTCTCTCTCTCTCTCTCTCTCTCTCTGTCAGGGTAATTCAGAAATTTTTTTTGCCTGGTGCAGCATAAGCTTCAGACTTCCTTGCACCATATGGCTAATAATAATAATAATAGCTAAGAGTTCCTCGACCAACAATAACAACTACCCTGTATACTTGGTAGCAGTACCCATCATTGGGTGGTACCCCCCAATCAGGGAGAAATAATATAAGAGCAATAATAATAATTGTAGATATCTACTTGTTCAATTAATATGAAATCTGGAATAACTTGGCAAATCTTTCTAAAAGACCCAAATATAAAATTTCATGAAAATCTGTCTCTTGGGACTGATTTTCATATTATAGTTTTGATGTTCATGACTTTATATATATATTCATACTATAATTTGAACTCACTGTATGTAATAACTCAGAGGCAATGTGGCAAACACAACAAAAGTTTATGTGTATATATGTATAAACATATATACACATAAAATTTTATGAAAAATTAACTTTTACCTGATCTTACCTGCTTAATGCTGTACTCAGTTCATCCTCTTTCTTGTTCAGTTGTACATGTATTTCATCAAGTTCTGTTCGATTTTCATTCAACTGCTCTCTAATATCACATAGTTCCGTTTCCGTTTTCCTTAATGTTTTATCTAATTCTTGGCGTAACTGAAAATTGGATGACAAAAAATATAAGAAAGATATAAACTTTTAACTGATAGTTACATATTAACTTTTCACCAAGCACAATATCCTAGTCTATTATACCAATATTACTTAATTAGCAATGCCTAAGTTAAACCACTTTTGTGCCACATGTGAAGATTGCTGCTGAATGCAACAAGTGATACTTGAGGTGCTGATACCTGTGCATAGGCAATTGAAATAAACAAATTAAAGATAATCTTTGATTTTCTTTGAACTTATGGTTTGATCACTACCTACTAGCATTCATCTTTTGATGAAATAAGTTGGTTGGATCAAACATTTAAGCTTTTATCCATATCTTCTCTTATCCAATAAGAGAGAGATTCTTAAATTATCGGGCATGCTCCCCCCCCCCACAGCACACATGCTATTTTTGGTGGTAGAGAGAACTTATTTTCATGAAGCACATTGTTAATAAAATATGTACAAACTACCCAAACTAATCCAAAGGCAAAGCGTTTTATATTAATTTCTATTATTTCTAATTTATTTTTAGTAATAGTAGTAGTAATCATCCATATAGGGAAAGGAAGACACAGGCTTTTGCTGCACCAGCCAAAAAAAAAAAAAAAAAAAAGGGGGGTAGATAAGAAAATGCAAATTATTTGCTTCCCTCCTCACATAGATAATTATCCAGTAGACCTTTGAATTTATTCGAACTGTCAGCCTCAACTAGCTATAAAGGCAACCTCTTCCAGCAATCAAAAAACTCGCTGGCTAAAAGAAAACTTCCTACAATCTAGGCTAAACCTCTTATCCTGCAATTTGAATTTATGCCACACACGCTTAAGTTCTGAATTCTCTATAACTATGAAAATTCTGTCTTTGCTCATTTTATTAACTCCTCTCAGAGCCTTATAAACCTCAATCAGGTCACCTCTGAGGTGTCTGGTTTGCCAAGCTCAGTAGCCCAGATATACAGAGTCTTTCCTCATATGGTCACCCCTTTGCCCATGCAAGTTACCTGCCTTTGAACCCTTTCAAAAAGCTCAATCATTTTTCAGATGAGATACTTGAACAAAGTATTCCAAATGTGGTCTTACAATTGCCTTATATAGTGGGATTATGACCTCTCTATATCTGCAGGATAACGCTCGATAAATCATCATTAGGACACCATGGGCTTTCCTGGCTGCCTGTTTAAACTGTTCAGGAAACTCATATCTGCCCGCACTGTAACTCCCAGATCCCTTTCCTCCTCCACTGTTTTTAATTCAACCCCACCAAGTGCATAATTTTTTGTGGGTTTCTTTTCCTCAAGTGTAAGACCCTGCAATTTGCAGCATTAAAATATAGCTGCTACTTCTCTGGTCAACTTTGAAGTCTGTTCAAGTCATCCTGATGGAGCACTGCTTGGCACTGATCATTTCTTAATGGTTTGTACGCATTTGTGGCTTCTGTGATTTTTACTTTAAAGGTATTCCATAATTCTCAAGTGTATTCAGAATCCATCCAATTTATAGATGCCATATAGTGCCTTAACTGTAAAAGTTCCGTCTTCTAAAATTAAAACTAGTGCCTTTACCTTTAACTAGGCTGGGTGCGAGTTTAGACTGTGTAGACATTGCTCCTTAAAGCTCTTCAAACAGAGAAGTTTTTCCTGATTTATTTTCTGCTTTATTAGTTTAAATTGTCATATTAACTTATTTTCTAGAGTAGCTTTATATTCCTAGTTACGATACTTAGTTTAAAGTTTAACTTAGACAGAGATTTCGTAGATATTACTTAGTATCGGTAACGGTATCAAATCCACGTGTCACAAATTGAACGAGAGGTCTTTTAACCAAATTTAGTCGATTTATTAACCAATTGTTATATCAAATTATCTTCTATAAGTAGATTATAGACCTAGTCAGGATCCTTAGTTTATTCTAAATTGAGATAACGAGATTTAGAAGCTAATCAATACTTACGAGTCCGTAGAAATACCGTTCGTGAATTCCCGCCATTTTTACACGATAGCATAAGCTTAGTGTAGTATACTGCATAATATAATATTGTCAATTAATCAGTAAATCTATTAATCTTGATAAACTTTATTGTCAATTAAATTGTATTTTTAACTCTATAAATATATATAACGACTTAATCGTAACAAATAATTAATACATAACTATAGTGGTACACGTGATACGGAAGTTGTATAAAGGGAACACTAGATACCGAAAAAAAAAAAAAAAATATATATATATATATATATATAACATAACTGTTTTGAGATATAACTTAAGGATTTAATTTTTGTTTTAAATTTTATTGAATTAAATTGGAATCATGACTCTGACCAGAGCAGCAAAGCAAAAGGCTCAAGCTAATGGGAGTGCTGTGGTTCAGGGGAGAACTGAGGGGGGCAGTTGCCCTCTGAATCACAGTCTATTAAAATGCACTGTTTGCTTGATGTTTGCGGAACAGTCGGATACGGGACATGATACTGCCAAGGGGGATGTCTTTGTGTGTGCACGATGTAAGGAGTGCAAGGAAATCAGGCGACAACTCAGCGTTGTTATGGGCCTTTATGAGACCTTGAAGGACAGGGTGGATGCCCTCGAAGGAAATAAATTGAGGGGCCCATCAAGCTCTCAGCTGCCCACATCAACGCCAGAGCTTGCACTTGGTCATCAGGCAACACAGGGGCAGCCCCCTAGGCAGAATGCGCTGGTCCCACAGGAACTAGTAGTTGTTGGTGACTCTATTGTCAGGGAAACGGGGAACATGCTTTGTAAAAAGGATAGGTGGAATAGGACCAGGGTATGTCTGCCAGGGGCAAAGGTTGATGACGTTGTAGAGCGGATATCATCTTTTAAGGGCACAAAAGGTGATATAGTTGTACACGTTGGCACTAATAATATTAAGAGTAGGAGACCGGCGGAATTACTTAGCAAGTACAGGTCATTGTTGAAAAAAAGCCGTGAATTAGGGTTGAACTTGAAAGTTTCTGCAATTCTGCCCAGACACGATAGGGGGGAGTATATGATGAGAGCCTTGTCGATCAATTCGGCCCTGGAGGGATTGTGCAAGGCTCAAGGGGTAGAATTTTTTTCAGCCTGGACTGTACTTGTTAACAGGAGAGATTGCTTCTACAGGGATGGGATACACTTAAATAGAAAGTGTGCAAGAATTTTTGCTGATGCTGTCGAGGCAGTGTTAGGTGGGTCGGAAAACTGCTTGCTGGGGGGGATACAAGGACTAATAGATTAACAGTAGCCACTGGCAGAGGTGGAAGTGATTCTTGCACTGCTTCTATTCAAATGAGCAGAAGTCTGAAAAACAAGATGCAGGATATTTCAGAGACTGCTGGTAGTCATTGCGTTACAAGTAAACACATGGGTTGTGTTAGGGTAGCTAAGAATAGAAACAGGTGCATGTATACCTGCGTGTACACCAATGCTAGGAGTTTGGTAAATAAATTTGATGAATTTGAGGTATTGCTCAAAACATCAAAGGCAGATATTGTTGGGATATCAGAGACGTGGTGTCACACAGATATAAGTAATGCGGAACTGGAATTTGGGGAATAAAATGTATATAGAAAGGATAGACAGGACAGGAGGGGAGGAGGGGTTATGCTATTAATTAAGAAACACATAAAATCCAAGGAAGTGAAGCCAGTCGACATCGCTGGACAGGGCGGTGTCGAGTCAGTTTGGTGTGACATAAGCATAGGGAAATCAAAATTGAGAGTAGGAGTGTGCTATAGGCCTAATGACTCTGATGAGTATAATAATATATTGTACAGGGAAATAGAGTGGGCCAGTAAATCAGAGAGTCTTATAATGGGGGATTTTAATTTCCCAGATATTGACTGGAATTTGTGGGTTGGTCACTCGCACACTAGCAAGGCTTTTGTGGATTTATTGGATGATTGTTTTCTACATCAGCATGTTTGTGAGGCAACAAGAGGGAGCAATACTCTTGATCTGATTATCAGTAGTGATTCTTCATGCATTAAGAACCTGCAGAGAAATGAACCACTAGGTGGCAGTGATCACAGTGTGTTGAAGTGGGATTTACTCAAGGAGGTAACTACCATCAGAGGTAAAGGGAAGGGTTTTTGTTTTCGTAAAGGCGACTATGATGGTCTGAGACAGTATTTAAATTCTATACAGTGGGACCAACTGATGATGTTACCAACAGCAAACTCAAAATGGGAAGCATTCAAGGAACTAATCTTGGTGGCTACCAGGCTTTACATACCAACTGAGAAATATTGTTCAAAGTTTAGGCCTAAATGGTTGTCAGATGGACTAATGAGACATGTGGCAGAGAAGAAAAATGCATGGGATACATACAAATTAATGGGTGACATGGAAGCCTATGATAGATATAAGTTGGTCTGTAACCAAGTCACAAAGGAGATTAGGCAGGCAAAGGCAGACTACGAAAAATCCTTGGCAAAGGATGCAAAGAAAAACAGAAAGGAGTTCTTTACATACTTGAACTCGAGAAGGAAAGGAATGAATCAGATTGGTCCACTGGATATTGATGGTTCAACAGTTGAGGATCCTGCTCAGGTGGCTAACAATCTAAACGAGTATTTTGCATCTACATTCACGCATGAGGAGTTATTCAGGAAGGAGAATGATGTAGGTAAAGTAAACATTGGCAGTGAGCTGGATGATTTTGTAATAACCGAGAGGAAAGTGGAGGAGAGATTGTTGAGGATAAACATAAAAAAGGCACCTGGGGTGGATGAGATCTATCCAGTTATATTAAAGGAGGCAGCAAAGGAAGTATGCAAACCCCTAGCCATAATTATGAGAGCTTCTTTGGACTCAGGGGAGGTACCCATAGACTGGAGATGTGCAAATGTAACCCCAATTCACAAAGGAGGATCAAAGGCTGACACAAGTAATTATAGACCTGTTAGTTTAACTTCTGTTCCAGGTAAATTAATGGAGGCACTGGTTAAAGAAGCACTGCAGGATCATCTAGACAAGAATTCAGTTATAGCTCAGACGCAGCATGGTTTTGTTAAGGGCAGGTCTTGCCTGACCAATTTGATTGGATACTATGATGTAGTCACAAAAGAACTGGATGCAGGGAATAACTTTGATATTATATATTTGGATCTTAGAAAGGCTTTTGATACTGTTGCGCATGGAAGACTGCTGCACAAATTGGAGCAGTGTGGCATTGGAGGCAAATTGCTGCTATGGATAAGGGGATGGTTGAGTGGCAGAAGACAGAGAGTGGTAATCAATGGACACTGCTCAACGTGGACTAATGTTATTAGTGGAGTTCCTCAAGGTTCAGTGTTGGGTCCATTGTTGTTTTCGGTGTTTATGAATGATATTGATGATGGGATATCAAGTTTAATGTCTAAGTTTGCAGATGACACAAAGGTTGGCAGGGTCATTAAGGACACTACTGACGCCATGCTGCTGCAACAGGATCTGGAAAGGTTGAACAGATGGGCTGAGAGGTGGCAAATGAAGTTTAACATTGACAAATGTAAAGTACTACATATGGGTAACAGTAACCCCAGAGCAACGTATCAACTCTGCGGTACTACACTGATAGTGGTGGAGAATGAAAAGGACCTGGGGATAATTGTGCAGGCAGATATGAAGTTCTCTGAGCAGTGCAGACGAGCTGCAAGAGTAGCTCATGGTGTCTTGTCAATGATATACAGGAATTGTTCTAGCAGGGAAAAGGAGGTGATTATTCCCTTGTATAAGGCAATGGTTAGGCCACATCTTGAGTACTGTATACAGGTCTGGAGGCCTCATTTCAAGAAGGATGTAGAGCTGCTGGAACGGGTACAGAGAAGGGCAACAAGATTAGTAAATGGAACAAAGGGTTGCTCTTACGAAGAAAGGCTTAAGTTTTGCAAATTACAGAGTCTGGAGATTAGGCACCGGCGAGGTGATCTGATAGAGGTGTATAAGGCTTTGAATGGTTTGAGCATGCTCAATGCCAATGGGATTCTTCATCTTTCTCAGAATAATCACCTCAGAGGGCATAAATTCAAATTGAGGAAGGACGGATGTCGGATAGATGTGCGGAAATTTGCCTTTGGCCAGCGGGTGGTTGGTTGGTGGAACCGACTTCCATCACTTGTTGTTGAAGTTGATAGCCTAAACAAATTTAAAGCTCAACTGGACAGGTATTTCGAACGAACGGAGGGGTGAAATGGGAGAGGGTTTTTTTTTTTTTTTTTTTTTTTTGGCTGATGCTGAATAAGCTTGCTTTCTTGCATCATATGCCTCTACTAATGCTAATGCTAACTACTGCAACATCTTTCTTCATATTCCAACTGACGATTGCATGGTCGCTTCCTAACGATGGTTCCTGTACTTTAAGCGCTGTGATGTCATCTGATTCATTAAGGGCTCTCATCTGCATATAAAGGCTCTCATCATATTCTTCTGGTCTGTAGATTACTCCCACTCTCATTGTTCCTTTGCTTCCAACTAACTCGCACCACACAGATTCTATGCTGGCAGAAGTAACTTTAGACTCAACAAAAGCTCTTTTCACACTCAGACTGCTTTTGATAAGAAGCATGTCTCCTCCAGCCCCCCCGTCTATCTTCCCTAACTTTTCTAAATACATTTTACATACCATAGTGGAACTCGTTATCACCGATTTTCAGGTGTTTCTGTTAGCCCTATTATATCAGCATTAGTTTTTGAATTCAAAAACTTTTGATTTCAAAAAATCAGCATTTGAATTCCTAACCAGGAATTCAAATTCAGCCATTTTATTAAAAACACTCCTGACATTACTGTTCACACAGTTGAGACTAAGTAACCTTTTATAGTTTACTACCCTGACAAGCCCCTTGAAGTTATTCAGGTTTGTTTTTCTCCATCTTTCGCATCATGCTCATTTGAAGCATTCCTATATCCAGAACATCTTGCCAACATCTTTAATTTTATTTATTTAATATTAAACATCTTGAAGTAATAATAATAATAACCCTTGTCAACAAGAAGAAAAAGGCTACTTATCTGCCTGACATAGTGGTGCCCACAATGCTGGCAACCTCCTGAAACCCACGAAGAAAAAATCAGGAGGAACATGAACCTAAGACAGGAGATCAAAGAGATGTAGCATATGCAACAAGTAACAACCATGCCTATCATTGTGTCAACCACTGGTATGGTGCCAAAGACCCGACATAACAGCCTAGCAGTAATAGGTCTCCCAGAGAACACCTACAAGGAACTCCAGAAAGCCGTACACTTTTTTTTTGTACTTTGATGGAAAAAAAAAAAAGTTGATAAAAAAAAGCAAATTATTTGCTTCCTTCCTCACATAGTTAACTATCCAGTTTGCCTTTGATTTTATTCCAACTGTCAGCCTCAACTACCTATGAAGACAATCTCTTCCAACAATCAACAACTCTCTGGTTAAAAGAAAACTTCCTACAATCTAGTCTAAACCTCTTACCCTGCAATTTGAATTTATGCTCCACATGCTTAAGTTCTGGAATTCTCTATAACTGTGAAAATTTCCTCTTTGTTCATTTTACTAACTCCTCTCAGAGCCTTATAAGCTTTAATCAGGTCACCTCTGAGGTGCCTGGTTGCCAAGCTCTGTAGCCCAGATATATGGAGTCTTTCCTCATATGCCATTTTGCCGATTTCCTATGCAAGTTACCTGGCTTTGGACTCTTTCAAAAAGCTCAATGTAATTTTTCAGATGAGATCTCCATATTTGAACACAGTATTCCAAATGTGGTCTTACAATTGCTAATACAGTGGGATTATGACCTCTCTTTATCTACAGGATAACGCTCGATAAATCATCATTAGGACACCATGGGCTTTCCTGGCTGCCTGTTTACACTGTTCAGAAAACTTCATATCTGCCTGCACTGTAACTCCCAGATCCCTTTCCTCCTCCACTGTTTTTAATTCAACCCCACCAAGTGTATAATTTATTTGTTGGTTGCTATTCCCCAGCCTTGCATTTAGCAGCATTAAAACATAACTGCCACTTCTCTGATCATCTTTGAAGCCTGTTCAAGTCATCCTGAAGGAGCACTGCTTGGCACTAATCACTAACAACTCTGCCAATATTTATGTCATGTGAAAATTTGACCTCATGCTTTCTATCCCTTCGTTGATGTCATTTATGAAAATGAGAAACAACAGTGGTCCAAATATATATTAATTTATAGAAGTAGCATAATCATGGCTAAATTTTAGGTCAAATCTGTTTATTTTCACTTGTTCTGGAACTTGGGGGAGACATGAAATTTATGAAAAATTTTAGGGGGGCTCAAGGTATCAAAGTTTTGGAATCTCTGCTATAAGATAAAGTCAATCTTAAGAACAAGTGTAGAATGAATAACAATACATTTTACTAGAACAAAAACATATTCACCTGATGCTCTTTTCCAAGGCGTTCTTCCAGATCTGCTATTGTGGTTTCATGTTTGAGCTTTTGCTTATTTAAATATTTTGTTTTTTCTTCCTCCTCAACTAATGACTGTGATATCTCTGCCAATCGCTCTTCGAGGGCCTTCTTTTCTTTAAGCACCTGGAGAAACAATTTCATATTAATCATATCACATGCATTTATAAGACAACAGACTTTATCTGTGTAACACAAATCATTGCAACATTGTATAGAGGATGTTAAAAAAGCAGATGCCCAATTTATTTCAGTTATAAAAAATAAAAAATGATGAGAATGAGAAATTATTTTCTGAGGTTGTTGGTAGACAGATCTACCTTGTTGAAGAACATCTTTTGGTCTGTGCCAGTGACTTTGTCAACAGACATAAATAAAGTTCATTTTAAAGTAATGCTGATTACGTTAAAATGAACACCATTTTAAAGTAATGAACACCACTTTAAAATTTTAAAAATTATCTCTGGCCATGTCTCAGAGTGGCAGAATGTAGAAAAATAATGGAGGAAAATTGAATTACATTTGTCAATGTTAAACTTCAGTTGCCATTTCTTAGCCCATCTGGCCAAATTTTATAGATCCTGTTGCAGTAGCACACTGCCTGAAATTAACAATGCCAACCTTTGTATCATCTGAAAACTGGGATATTAGGCCAATATACCTTCATCAATATCATTGATAAATATACAAAACAACAATGGGCCCAACACCGAACCCTGGGGAACTCCACTAATAAAATTAGTCCATTAAGAGCAGTGTAAATTGATTACCACTCTCTGTCTTCTCCCACCCAACCATCCCTTTCTCCATAGCAGCAATTTGCCTCCAATGCCACACTGCTTCCATTTTTCCAGCATTCTTCCATGTGCAACAGTATAAAAAAAAAGCCTTTCTAAGATCCAAATATATGATATAAAAGTTATTCCCTGCATCCAGTTCCTTTGTGACTACATCATAGTATCCAATCAAATTGGTCAGGCAAGGCTGTCCCTTAACAAAACCATGCTGTGTCCGAGCTATAACTGAAGTCTTGTCTAGATGATCTTGCAGTGCTTCTTTAACCAGTGCCTCCATTAATTTCCCCGGAACAGAAGTTAAACTCACAGGTCTATATTTACTTGTGTCAGCCTTTGATCCTCCTTTGTGAATTGGGGTCACATTTGCACATTTCCAGTCTGTGGGTACCTCCCCTGAGTCCAAGGAAGCTCTCTAATTATGGCTAAGGGTTTGCTTACTTCCTTTGCTGCCTTCCTTAATATAACTGGATAGATCCTATCCACCCTAGGTGCCTTTTTTATGTTTATCTTCAACAATTTCTCCTCCACTTTCCTCTCAGTTATTACAAAATCATCTAGCTCACTGCCAGAGTTTAATACACCTCTGGTATTCCCCTCCCTGAATAACTCCTCATGTGTGAATGTAGACGCAAAATACTGATTTAGTTTGTTAGCCACCTGAGCAGGATCATCAACAGTTGAACCATCAATATCCAGTGGATCAATCTGATTCATCCCTTTCCTTCTAGAGTTTAAATAGGTAAAGAACTCTTTGCTGTTTTTCTTTGCATCCTTTGCCAAAGATTTCTCATAATATGCCTTTGCCTGCTTAATCTCCTTTGTGATTTGGTTACAGACCAGCTTATATCTATCAAAGGCTTCCGTGGCACCCATTAATTTATATGTATCCTAAGCATTTTTCTTCTCTGCCACATGTCTCATTAGTTCATCTGACATCCATTTAGGCCTAAAAACATACCACTTTTGCTACTCATTTAGATTTAATACATTATTCAATATGAAGTTGCTAATTGCAGCCATCCACTGGTCATGCTGATGAGAGACCAGCAAGTTTTAAAATTGCTATTATGAGTGTTTTTTTTAATTTCATTTTTATCAGAATAAAATGAATAACAGATTCATATTTTATGCTCTTTTACTGATGCTATTCAATTTAGAACAAAATTAGTAATTCCTAGGTTAGGTAGCTCCTAGGTTAATTCATCATTTAGAGAGGTGCCTCCATAGCCAGGTGGACAGGAGCAGCAGCAGTGCATAGCACACGCTTCTTGATTAGACCGGGGTTCGAGCCCGTGACCACCAAATATGGAGGATGGGAAAGGTCAGGGAATGACCACTGCATATCCCCGGAGCAATATGGCCTTAGTTGCTAATGCTCCTAGAAACCAAATAACAACATCATTCAGAAAAGATGTCATTTCTCTGTTGGGCAAAAGCCTACGTCTTGTCTCTGTCACTGAAGATGGCAGAGCATCCCCAAAACAATAGGACATAAAAATAATAATTGGATAATGGTTTTGCTGCTATTGATAATCAACAGACTATCAGTAGCAGCAAAACATAGATATTAGAAAGGGTTACACGGCAAAACTTTAATTTTAGAAAAGCTTTTGAAATGGTCCGATGTTAACATCATGTGCATAAGATGGAGTAGTGTGCCAATGGCAATATCTTCCTACAGTTTGTTAACTGGCAGAAGATACAGAGTGGTTATAAGCAGACAGTGCTCTAAATGACATATGTTATGATAGGGTTCCTTGTGTTTCTAATTATCCTTATTGATATTGACGATAGTATCACAACTTTCATATCAAAATTTGCTAAATATTAAGGTGGGCATTGCATTAATACTTAACTTTGTATCAATTTAAAAACTTTTAAAAATCCTGCAAGTATGCAATTTGATAGATCAATACACAAATACCACGTTATAGGCCACGTTATGCCAAGGATCTGGGTATATTCTTACCATGTGTACGCCATATCCAAAAATTTTATTACTTCATACAGCATGTCCCACCCACTTTTTCTTACCATTGAATATACCATGAATTGTCAAACTAATAGAGCAAGCTTATCTGCGAACAGATCTAAATCTCCCAAACACTTCCTAATTCATTTCACAAATTTACGTGGTCTCAATTCTAATCTCAACGATGTCCATTTCCACTTACAGTCTGCCAAACCCCATGTACTTTTTCTGACAGAATCTCAGTTATCGGTTGATTCAACAACTGCTCATCTCAGATGCCCAAATTATTTGCTGAATGATTCCTTTTGCCTCAAAGGTGGTACTTGTGCATATGCCCATTCTCATCTTCCCTGACTTGGCAATTTAGCATCAGCATTAGCATTAGCATTAGTAGAGGCATTTGATGCAAGAAAGCAAGCTTATGCAGCATCAGCCAAAAAAAAAAAAAAAAAAAAAAAACAACTTCCATTTCACCCCTCTGTTCGTTCAAAATATCTGTCCAACTGAGCCTTAAACTTATTTAGGATATCAACTTCCACGACAAGGGATGGAAGTCTGTTCCACCAACAAACCACCCGCTGGCTAAAGGCAAATTTCCGCACGTCTATCCTACATCTGTCTTTCCTCAATTTGAATTTATGCCCTCTCAGGTGATTATTCTGAGCGAGAGGAAGAATCCCATCAGCATTGAGCATGCTCAAACCATTCAAGGCTTTATACACCTCTATCAGATCACCTCGCTGGTGACTAGTCTCCAGACAGTGAAATTTGCAAAACTTAAGCCTTTCTTCATAAGAGCACCCCTTTGTTCGATTCACTAATCTTGTTGCCCTTCTCTGTACTCGTTCCAGCAGCTCTACATCCTTCTTGAAATGAGGCCTCCAGGCCTGTATACAGTACTCTAATGTGGTCTGACCATTGCCTTATACAAGGGAATAATCACCTCCTTATCCCTGCTAGAAAAATTCCTATATATCATTGACAATACCCATGAGCTACTTTTGCAGCCCGTCTGCACTGCTCAGAGAACTTCATATTTGCCTGCACAACCACCCCCAGGTCCCTTTCATACTCTACCACTGTCAGTGTAGTACCACAGAGTTGATACGTTGTTCTGGGGTTGCTGTTTCCCATGTGTAGTACTTTACATTTGTCAATGTTAAACTTCATTTGCCACCTCTCAGCCCATCTGCTCACCCTTTCCAGATCCTGTTGAAGCAGCATAGTGTCAGTAGTGTCCTTGACAACCCTGCCTACCTTTGTATCGTCTGCAAACTTCGACATTAAGCTTGATATACCCTCATCAATATCATTTATGAATACAGAAAACAATAATGGACCCAACACTGGGCCCTGATGGGCTCCACTAATAACATTAGTCCACGACGAGCAGTGTCCATTGATTACCACTCTCTGTCTTCTCCCCCTCAGCCACCCCTTTATCCACAGCAGCAATTTGCCTCCAATGCCACACTGCTCCAATTTGTGCAGCAGTCTTCCATGTGCAACAGTATCAAAAGCCTTTCTAAGATCCAAGTATATAATATCAAAGTTATTCCCTGCATCCAGTTCCTTTGATTTGGAATCTTCTCTCTTTGATCTTCTCTGGCTTAAAATCTCTCTACCTCATTGGGTCAAATTCATCTCTTGCCTCTACCATTCTCCCAACTCCACTAATCATTTGGAGCTCGCTGACTTCCTCTCTCTCTTTGCAACTTGACTTTCTCCAGTCCAACTTTCCTAACAGTGAGGTAATTTTATTTGTTGATTTTAATGTTCACAACTCCAGCTGACTTCCATTTTCTAGTCACACCAACCCAGCTGGTCGAGATGCTGAGGCTTTTGCTAATACTAATGACCTTGCACAGATTGTTCATTTACCTACAAGAATACCAGACAATCCTAACCATACAGTCAACAATGCTTGATCTTTTTCTCACAAACAACCCTTCTAAGTACATGTTCGAAGTGATAGGTCCTTTAGGCACTTCAGATCGCAACTTGGTGATTTTGTTTCTTCTCCAATGGAGCATTTATCTCATGCCTATTCCCAATCCCGTGTTGTTTGGCATAACAAGGATGCAAAATGGGATGACCTGCGAGATTTCTTTTTTTCTTTTCCTTGGTCAGATTACTGTTTCAAAACTTCAGATGTCAAAGTTTGCTCAGGTCGTGTCAGTGAAATTATTCTTGCAAGAATGGAATCCTTTATCCCACACTCAACTTTAAAATCTCGTCCTTTATCTAAACTTTGGTTTTCCAATAAATGTGCTAAATCTGTTCAAGAGAAGAACGTTGCATATCATAATTGGCTTGTTTCTAATTCTTGTTTAATTTTCTCACCATTCCCAACATGCTCCATTCAATGCCTCCTGTGGTCTTCCATTAAAAGGAAGAAGGATTTTGACGAATCTTGATGCTAAGAAAGCTCCAGGTCCGGATGGTCAAAACCTGTGCTCCTGAACTTACTCCTGTTCTATGTCGCCTTTTTTTTTTATTTTCTTATTCCAGAGGTGTTTTTCCTTCTGCTTGGAAATTTGCTCGTATCCATCTAGTTCCCAAAAGGGGTGACAAATCCCTCCCATCCAATTATCATCCCACTACAATTACTTCTACTCTTTCTAAAGTAATGGAGAAATCAATTAACCCCCCACTCTTAAACTACCTAGAAATCTTCCGTCTGATCAACGATCGCCAGTATGGATTCCGTCAGTGTCGATCCACTGGTGATAATCTAGCTTAGTTACCCTTTTATGGACTAATTCAATAGAAAAGTTTGGTGAAACACAAGTAGTTGCTTTTGACATCTCAAAGGCTTTCGATCGTGTCTGGCAGAAAGGTTTTCTAAACAAGCTTCCATCTTATGGTTTGCCAATTGTTTTTTGTAATTGGTTATCCAGTTTTCTCTCTGATCACTCACTGAAGGTGATAATAATAATAAGATTCTTTATTAACATAAATTTTATACAATAGTGATTCCTTACACAGAAAGCCAGAGGAATCTTACAATTTGTTGTTTATACAAGAGATTTTGGCACCTCTGTAGCCAGGTGCCAGGAGCAGCAGTGCATAGCACATGCTTCTTGATTAGATAGGGTTTGAGCCCTTGAGCCACCAAATACGGAGAATGCGGGAAGGTCAGGGAATATGGAGAATGCAGGAAGGTCAGGGAATACGGAGAATGTGGGAAGGTCTGCATATCCCCGGAGAAATATGGCCTTAGTTGCTAATGACATAACTGACATGAATCAGATGACATAACAGGGTTGACAGTAGAGGAACTGGTAGCAGGAAGTGATCACGGAGTTCTACGGTGGATGATGACGAGAGAGGTAGCAGAAGTAAAAGGCAAAGGAATGGATTTTAATTTCAGAAAAGGAAATTACGATGCCTTAAGGTACTACATCGCTTCTATTAACTGAGTAAATATCATGCAGAAAATGAATACAATTGAACTGTGGTACGCTTTTAAAACATTAATCACAGATGCCTTGAATGCATATATACCATTAAAAAAATACTCCACGAGGAGGGTTCCAAGTTGGATGAATAGTGAAGTTGCCACATTACTTGAGCAGAAAAAGGTAGCATGGAAAGGTTACAGAGCAATAAAAGGTACTGGAGCCTATAACAGCTAAAAGGTGATGTGTAATAGAGCCACAGAAAAGGTTCGACAGGCAAAGGAAGTTTATCAGACATCACTAGCAAACAGAGCAAAGAGGGGGGGATAAAGAATTCTTCACATATATAAATGCCAAGAAGATCAGGAAAAACCAGATCGGACCTTCACGTAAGGGAAAGGGGATAGTATTAAATACACCAGGTCCCATTGCAGATGAACTCAACAGTTATTTTGCATCGATATTTACAAATGAAAAACCTTTTTTGGCAACGGGAAATTGTGGGAGCGAAGTTAAAAAATATGTAATTAATGATATTGAAATTTCGCAAGATTATTTAATGAAAACACTTTCGAGCCTACAGACCAGTAAGGCTCCTGGAGTTGATGGAATATACCCTATAATCTTAAGGGAGGCGGCAAGCGAGTGCATTGAACCATTGAGGCTAATAATGCGAGCATCACTAGACTCTGGGGAGATTCCCTTGAATTGGAAAAGTGCCAATGTATCTCCCATACATAAGGGTGGCTCTAAAATTGAAGTTAGAAATTATCGACCTGTCAGTCTGACTTCAGTAGTAGGGAAAATCATGGAGGCAATGATCAAAGGTGGAATTCAGGATCATTTGGATCGAAGTGAAATTGTCAAGGATTCTCAGCATGGTTTTGTAAAGGGAAAATCATGTTTAACAAATCTGGTTCGCTATTTTGAAAGGGTCACTCACAAGCTGGATTTAGGGAATAATTTCAACACTGTTTATTTAGATTTCAGCAAAGCTTTTCACTCAGTCCCACACGTGCGGTTGCTTTATAAGCTGGAACAGGATGGAATCACTGGGAAAATCCTTACATGGATAGAAGGAGGCTTTGGGGCAGGAAGCAGAGGGTTGTGATAAATGGCTATTCCTCAGATTGGGTTGATGTAAGAAGTGGGGTTCCCCAAGGATCAGTATTAGGACCACTGTTGTTTTTAATTTTCATAAACGACATTGATGAAGGGATAGAGGGCGTGATGTCTAAATTTGCAGATGATGTTAAAATTGGTAGAGTAGTTAATGATCACTGTCAAGCTGAGCTTCTTCAGAGAGACCTAGATAGACTTCAGGAATGGTCAGAAAAATGGCAGCTATGCTTTAATCCGACAAAGTGTAGGGTATTACACCTGGGAAACAGTAATCCCAAAATAACTTATTCACTTGGTGGAGTTCAACTAAACCCAGTACTGGAGGAAAGGGATTTGGGTGTTACGATACGGTCAGACATGAAATTCTCTGAGCATTGTAAACAGGTTGCAAGGAAGGCCCATGGTGTCCTATCGATGATCTATCGAACTTTTGCAAGTAGAGATAGGAACGTGATAATCCCATTATATAAGGCTTATGTTTTTTTTTTTTTTTTTTTTTTTTTTTTTTTTTTTAGGAGCATTAGCAACTAAGGCCATATTGCTCCGGGATATGCGGTGGTCATTCCCTGACCTTTCCGCATCCTCCGTATTTGGTGGTGACGGGCTCGAACCCCGGTCTAATCAAGAAGCGTGTGCTACGCACTGCTGCTCCTTCCCACCTGGCTACGGAGGCGCCTAAGGCTTATGTTAGACCACACTTGGATTACTGTGTTCAAGTATGGAGACCGCACCTAAAGAAAGACATCGAGCTTCTTGAAAGGGTGCAAAGAAGGGTAACTCGCCTGGTGAGATCGGCAAAAGGGCGTCCTTATGAAGAAAGACTTCGAATATGTGGGTTGCAGAGTTTGGAAACTAGACACCTTAGAGGATATTTGATTGAGGTGTTTAAGGCTCTGAGAGGCATCAGTAAAATGAATGAGGACAAAATTTTCAAGATTATAAATGATGCTAGAACTAGGGGACATAAATTCAAGTTACGGGGGGAAATATTTAGTTTGGACTGCAGGAAACTTTATTTTAGCCAGCGAGTTAAAAATTACTGGAATAAGTTGCCTTCATGGGTGGTAGAGGCCGACAGTTTGGGGAAATTCAAAGGTCATCTGGATAGTACCTTCGGGTAAGAGAAGCACATAGGATGATAGGTTTAATTTCCTTTTTTTAATTTTTTTTATTACTTATTATTATCTGTTTATTTTATTTATTTATTTTTTTGTTTTTATCATAGTTTTGTTCGGATACTTTTTTTTTTTTTTTTTTTTTGGCTGGTGCAGCATAAGCCATAGGCTTTCTTGCACCATGTGGTCATTACTAATAATCCTTCTAAAAACCAAATAACAACATAACAGGCGTCTCCGTAGCCAGGTGAGAAGGAGCAGCAGTGCATAGCACATGCTTCTTGATTAGACCGGGGTTCGAGCTCGTCACCACCAAATACGGAGGATGCGGAAAGGTCAAGGGAATGACCACCGCATATTCCCGGAGCAATATGGTCTTAGTTGCTAATACTCCTAAAAACCAAACAAACAAACAAACAACATAACAACAACAAATGATTTTGTTTATTAAAAAAAAAAATAATAAAAATAATAAAAATTAAATAATAATAATAATTAATAGATCAAAGCAAAGAAGTAGTAATTACAGCGAAAAAGGACTACAGGTTGAACAGAACATGAAACGACATCGGTTAACTAACTAAGATCTTCACTTACATAAATGTCCTTTACAAACAGCAAGATAGGACAAGATGCCATCGCGATACGCCTTGCTATATGATGTTAGATGGCTCTCTGTCTTCTAACTTCTCCACTAATGCCGGTGTCCCCCAAGGTTCAGTTCTTTCCCCTACTCTTTTCCTCTTGTATATCAATTACCTTCTTCCATTGACTGGAAATCCTATCCATAGTTTTGCTGATGATAGCACATTGCATTCAACTTTCCATTTTGAGAAACCTTGTCCTGCTCAATCAGCTTCAACTTCTCGAAAATCTGCTACCAATTCCTTAAACGCCGATCTTCAGGTAATTCTCCAGTGGGGCAAAGACAACTTAGTTGATTGCAACCCTTCTAAAACTCAGTCTTGCCTTATATCTCATAAACAGGATTCTTCTGCTCCTATACTTATCTTTAGTGACACTCCGATTTCTAGGCAAAATGATATATCTCTTTTGGGGATTAACCTGACTTCTAATCTCTCTTGGCACAAGCACATTACAAATATTGCTTCCTCTGCATCTAAAAAACTTGGTTTTCTCTTTCGCTCTATCCTTTACTTTTCTTCCAGACAGCTGCTCACTCTGTATAAATCGCAAATCCGCCCTGCCATGGAATATTGTTCCCACATCTGGAATGGTGCCCCCAAAACCTCTCTCAGACTTCTTGATTACATTCAGAAGAGGGCAGTTAGGTTAATTAATGATTCATCTCTAACAGAGTCTCTCCACTCGCTGTCTCAAAGAGGGCGCCTCCGTAGCCAGGTGGGAAGGAGCAGCAGTACGTAGCACACGCTTCTTGATTCGACCGGGGTTCGAGCCCGTCACCACCAAATACGGAGGATGCGGAAAGGTCAGGGAATGACCACCGCATATTCCCGGAGCAATATGGCCTTAGTTGCTAATGCTCCTAAAAAAAAAGAAATCAAAATCAAAAATCAAGTCTCAAAGACGTACTGTTTCTGCTGCATGCCTCTTCTACAGATACTTCCATGGGCACTGTTCTTCTGAATTTGCTTCTATAATTCCCGCTCTCTCTTTCAAAACAGTTTGAACACATGCAGCAATCTGCCAACATCCATTTACTGTCCAACTTCAGACTCACAGAACCAACTTTTCATATTTCTTGTTTATTCATTCAACTGCCATTTTCTGGAACAACCTAACTTCATACGTATTTCCTAAAATTACAGTCTACAGAAGTTTAATTCAATGTCAACAAATATCTTCTTTCGTCTTCTCAACCTCCAACCCAAGCACGGTACTAAGTACTATAGGTTTCTAATACCTCTCGTGTTTGGGGTTTACATAAAAAAATAAATAAAAAAATAAAAAATAAAAATAAAAAGTGTTTTTACCTAGAAAGGCTTCAATTCTCCAAATTCCAGCATCTCGAGACTAGGCACGTGTGATGAGATCTTGTTGAGGTGTTTAAAGCATTGAATAGATTGAATGTTAATGGTATTTTTCTACTTGCTGAGATTACACACCTGAGGGGGTGGGGAGTAAATTCAAGTTGACGAAGGATAGATGTTTGCAGGATATATCGGTTGAAGTTTGCCTTCATCTACCAGGTGGTTGATTGTTGGAACAGGCTTCCATCTGTTGTTGTGGAAGTAGATGGGTTGAATAAATTCAAGGGAGAACTAGACAAGTTCTTGAAGTGTTTTTTTTTTTTTTTTTGGCTGATACTATATAAGCTTGATTTCTTACATTTACTGCTATTACTACTACTAAATCACAATATAATGAATTCCCACTGACTGGAGGCACAATAATAAGGTCAATAATACTGTTCTCCCATATGACATCACTATACCCCGAACTGATCGAGAAATATACTGCTCCTGCTGCTGTGAGAGTATTAGCATTAGCAAAGGCACATGATGCAAGAAAACAAGCTTATATAGCATCAGCCAAAAAAAAAAAAAAAAACCCTTATTTCACCCATCCACTTGCTCCAAATGTTTGTCAAGTTCTGCCTTGAATATGTTTAAGCTATCAACTTCTAAAACGACAGATGGAAGTTTGTTCCAGCGATCAACTACCTGCTAGCTAAAGGCAAACTTCCGCACATCTGTCCTACAACCATCTTTCCTCAATTTGAATTTATGCTCTCTCAGGCGATTATTCTGAGCAAGAGGAAGTATCCCATTCCCATTGGGCATGTTCAAACCATTCAAGACTTTATACACCTCAATCAGATAACCTCGCAGGTGCGTAGTCTCCAGACACTGTAATTTGCAAAACTTAAGCCTTTCTTCGTAAGAGCAACCCTTTGTTTCATTCACTAATCTTGTTGCTCTTCTCTGTACTCGTTCCAACAGCTCTAGATCCTTCTTAAACTGAGGCCTCCAGACCTGTATACAGTACTCAAGGTGTGGCCTGACCATTGCCTTATACAAGGGGATAATCGCCTCCTTATCCCTGCTAGAAAAATTCCTGTATATCATTGACAAGACAGCATGAGCTACTCTTGCAGACCATCTGCACTGCTCAGAAAACTTCATATCTGCTTGCACAAATGCCCCCAGGTCCTTTTCATTCTCTACCACTATCAGTGTGATATCACTTCTCAATTTGCACTTCTCAGCCCATCTGCACAACTTTCCTAGATCCTGTTGCAGCAGTGTACTGTCATTAGCATCATTAACAACCCTGCCAACCTTTGTATTGTCTGCAAACTTGGGCATTAAGCCTGATATACCATCATCAATACCATTTATAAATACAGAAAACAACAATGGACCCATTCAGTGTTGGGTCCATTGTTTGCTATTCTTCGTGGACTAATAACATTAGTCCACGAAGAGCAGTGTCCACTGATTACCACTCTCTGCCTTCTTCTCCCTTTTATCCATAGCAGCAATTTGCCTCCAATGCCACACTGCTCTAATTTGTGCAGCAGTCTTCCATGTGCAACAGTATCAAAGGCTTTTCTAAGATCCAAATATATGATATCAAAGTTATTCTTTGCATCCAGTTCCTTTGTGATTACATTATAGTATCCAATCAAATTAGTCAGACAAGACTTCCCCTTAACAAACCCATGCCGTTTCCGAGATATAACTGAAGTCATGTCTAGATGATCCTGCAATGCTTCTTTAACCAGTGCCTGCATTAATTTCCCTGGAACAGAAGTTAAACTAACAGGTCTATAATTACTTGTGTCACCCTTTGATCCTCCTTTGTGGATTGGGGTCACATTTACACATCTCCAGTCCATGAGTACCTCCCCTGAGTCAAGGGACGCTCTCATAATTATGGCTAAGGCTTTGCTTACTTCCTTTGCTGCCTCCTTTAATATAACTGGATAGATCCCATTCACCCCAGGTGCCTTTCTTGTGTTTATCTTCAACAATTTCTGCTCCACTTTACTCCCAGTTATTACAAGATTATCTAGCTTACTGCCAGAGTTTAATACACCTCTGGCATTCCCCTCGCTGAATAACTCCTCATGTGTGAATGTTGATACAAAATATTCGTTTAGTTTGTTAGTTACCTGTGAACTATCGTTATCGAAGTACACGTTATACACGAAGTATCGAAGTGGACCAATCTGGTTCATCCCTTCCTTCTAGAGTTTACATAAAGAAAAGAACTCTTTGCTATTTTTCTTTGCAACCTTTGCCAAAGATTTCCCATAATCTGCCTTCGCCTGCCTAACCTCCTTTGTAACTTGGTTATTGACCAGCTTATACCTATCATATTCTTCTGTGTCACTTATATAAACTCTAAAAGGAAGGGGATGAATCTGATTGGTCCACTTGACATTGATGGTTCGACTGTTGATGATCCTGCTCAGATAGCAAACAAACTGAATGAGTATTTTGCATCTATATTCACACATGAGGAATTATTAAGGTTTGAAAATGGCAGAAGGTTATCAAATTGTAGCAGGATACTTAATGATTTTGTAATAACTGAGAGCAAAGTGGAAGAAAAACTGTTGAAGTTAAACGTAAGAAAAGCACCTGGGGTGGATGGGATCTATCCAGTTATATTAAAGGAGGTGGCAAAGCAACTAAGCAAACCCTTAGCCATAATTATGAGAGCATCCTTGGACTCAGGGGAGGTTCCCACGGGCTGGAGATGTGCAAATGTATCCCCAATTCACAAAGGGGGATCGAAGGGTGACATGAGTAATTACAGACCAGTTAGTTTAACTTCTGTTCTGGGTAAAATAATGGAGTCGCGGGTTAAAGATGCATTGCAGGATCATCTAGACAAGACTGCAGCAATAATTCAGACACAGCATGGGTTTGTTAAGGGAAAGTCTTGTCTGACGAATTTGATAGGATATTATGATGTGGTTACAAAGGAACTGGATGCAAAAAATAATTTTGATATCATATATTTGCATTTCAGGAAAGCCTTTGACACTGTTGCACATGGAAGATTATTGCAAAATTGGAGCAGAATGGTATTAAGGGTAAGTTGCTACAATGGATAAAAGGATGGTTAAGTGCGAGAAGACAGAGGGTGGTAATCAATGACTAATGTTATTAGTGGTGTCCCACAGGGTTCGGTGTTGCGTCCACTGTTGTTTTGTATATTTATCAATGATATTGATGAAGGTATATCAGGCTTAGTGTCGAAGTTTGCAGATGATACAAAGGTTGGCAGGGTTGTTAATGACAGTAATGGCAGTGTGCTACTGCAACAGGATCTAGATAATTTGGGCAGATGGGCTAAGAAGTGGCAACTGAACTTTAACCTTGACAAATGCCAAGTACTGCATATGGGTAGAAGTAACCTCAGAGAAACGTACCAACTGTGTGGTACTACACTTAAGGTGGTAGAAAATGAAAAAGACCTGGGAGTAATTGTGCAGTCAGATATGAAGTTTTCTGAGCAATGCAGACAGGCTGCCAGGGCAGGTCATGGGGTTTTGTCAATGATATATAGGAATTTTGCTAGTACGGAAAAGGAGGTGATTATCCCTCTGTATAAGGCAATGGTCAGGCCACGTCTTGAGTACTGCATACAGGTCTGGAGGCCTCATTTTAGGAAGGATGTAGATTTACCTGAGCGTATACAGAGAAGGGCAACAAGATTGGTGAGGAGAATGAAGGGATCCTCTTATCAAGAGAGGCTTAAGTTCTGCAAATTGTAGTGGCTGGAGACTAGGCACCTGCGCGGTGATCTGATTGAGGTGTATAAGGCCTTGAATGGGTTCAGCACGCTGAATTCTGATGGGATCCTTCCACTTGTTCAGATTACGAACCTAAGGGGGCATAAATTCAAATTAAGGAAAGACAGATGTAGAATAGATGTGTGGAAATTTGCCTTTAGCCAGCGGGTGGTTAATTGCTGGAACAAACTTCCATCTGTCGTGGAAGTTGATAGGTTGAATAAATTTAAGGAGGAACTGGACAGGCATTTCGAGGGAATGGTGTGATTTTTTTTTTTTTTTTGACTGATGCTGCATAAGCTCATACATTTGCTTTCTTGCATCACATGCCACTACTACTACTACTACTACTACTACTACATGTTAATTTATATGTATCCCATGCATTTTTCTTCTCTGTCACATGTCTACTCTGGTTGTCAGTTGAACTAATGAGACATGTGGCAGAGAAGAAAAATGCATGGGATACATACAAATTAATGGGTGACATGGAAGCCTATGATAGATATAAGTTGGTCTGTAACCAAGTTACAAAGGAGATTAGGCAGGCAAAGGCAGAATACGAAAAATCCTTGGCAAAGGATGCAAAGAAAAACAGAAAAGAGTTCTTTACATATTTAAACTCAAGAAGGAAAGGGATGAATCAGATTGGTCCACTGGATATTGATGGTTAAACAGTTGAGGATCCTGCTCAGGTGGCTAACAATTTAAACGAGTATTTTGCATCTACATTCATGCATGAGGAGTTATTCAGGAAGGAGAATGATGTAGGTAAAGTAAACATTGGCAGTGAGCTGGATGATTTTGTAATAACTGAGAGGAAAGTGGAGGAGAGATTGTTGAGGATAAACATAAAAAAGGCACCTGGGGTGGATGGGATCTATCCAGTTATATTAAAGGAGGCAGCAAAGGAAGTAAGCAAGCCCCTAGCCATAATTATGAGAGCTTCTTTGGACTCAGGGGAGGTACCCATAGACTGGAGATGTGCAAATGTAACCCCAATTCACAAAGGAGGATCAAAGGCTGACACAAGTAATTATAGACCTGTTAGTTTAACTTCTGTTCCAGGTAAATTAATGGAGGCACTGGTTAAAGAAGCACTGCAGGATCATCTAGACAAGAATTCAGTTATAGCTCAGACGCAGCATGGTTTTGTTAAGGGCAGGTCTTGCCTGACCAATTTGATTGGATACTATGATGTAGTCACAAAAGAACTGGATGCAGGGAATAACTTTGATCTTAGAAAGGCTTTTGATACTGTTGCACATGGAGACTGCTGCACAAATTGGAGCAGTGTGGCATTGGAGGCAAATTGCTGCTATGGATAAGGGGATGGTTGAGTGGCAGAAGACAGAGAGTGGTAATCAATGGACACTGCTCAACGTGGACTAATGTTATTAGTGAAGTTCCTCAGGGTTCAGTGTTGGGTCCGTTGTTGTTTTCGGTGTTTATGAATGATATTGATGATGGGATATCAAGTTTAATGTCCAAGTTTGCAGATGATACAAAGGTTGGCAGGGTTGTTAAGGACACTACTGACGCTATGCTGCTGCAACAGGATCTGGAAAGGTTGAACAGATGGGCTGAGAGGTGGCAAATGAAGTTTAACATTGACAAATGTAAAGTACTACATATGGGAAACAGTAACCCCAGAGCAACGTATCAACTCTGCGGTACTACACTGATAGTGGTGGAGAATGAAAAGGACCTGGGGATAATTGTGCAGGCAGATATGAAGTTCTCTGAGCAGTGCAGACGAGCTGCAAGAGTAGCTCATGGTGTCTTGTCAATGATAAAGAGGAATTTTTCTAACAGGGATAAGGAGGTGATTATTCCCTTGTATAAGGCAATGGTTAGGCCACATCTTGAGTACTGTATACAGGTCTGGAGGCCTCATTTCAGGAAGGATGTGGAGCTGATGGAACGGGTACAGAGAAGGGCAACAAGATTAGTGAATGGAACAAAGGGTTGCTCTTATGAAGAAAGGCTTAAGTTTTGCAAATTACAGAGTCTGGAGACTAGGCACCGGAGAGGTGATCTGATAGAGGTGTATAAGGCTTTGAATGGTTTGAGCATGCTCAATGCCAATGGGATTCTTCATCTTGCTCAGAATAATCAGCTCAGAGGGCATAAATTCAAATTGAGGAAGGACGGATGTCGGATAGATGTGCAGAAATTTGCCTTTGGCCAGCGGGTGGTTGGTTGGTGGAACCGACTTCCATCACTTGTTGTTGAAGTTGATAGCCTAAACAAATTTAAAGCTCAACTGGACAGGTATTTCGAACGAACGGAGGGGTGAAATGGGAGTGGTGTGTGTGTTTTTTTTTTTTTTTTTTTTTTTTGGCTGATGCTGAATAAGCTTGCTTTCTTGCATCATATGCCTCTACTAATGCTAATGCTAATGCTAATACTCCACCAACAAGATCCATTTTATTTGTACAAAGTTTAAGTCCCCCATCATAACATATTTATGCCATGATGGGGACTTTAATCTTCAGTCGGCTTACTCAATCCATTTACATCTAGATATAGGGTGAAAACATGATACAAAATTGGCAATATCTTTTATGTGATTTCATGTAAATAATAATGGACTGAATTAACAATGTACAACAAACATACCCCCCCCATTTAATACAGTGTAATGTTTATTAATAGGTTGATAGATACAAACCTTCTGATTGCTGTCTTGTAGTGTTGCTAATTCCTCTTGAACTTTCTTCATTTTAGAATCTAAGGACACCTTTTCCAACTGAAGTTTTTGGCGAGCACCTTCTTCTTCTTCTAATCTAAATGAATGCAATTAAAATGAGTACATTTCTTTTTTTTTTTTTTTCTTAAATGACTAATATAGTAAACCTAGAAATAATATAGCCCATTACACAACAGGTCATGTCAACTCCTCTGAAGAAAGAGCAAAATTGGGAATATGGTAGATGAAATCAATAATTTCCTTAGTTTAAGCAACGTCTTCACCATAATGTTAAAAGATGTGTCAGGTCTAATAACTCCCATACATCAAATGTTTTTACATTATTTTTTCTTTTATCTCTTGGTAAAACACTAAAAAATCAAAATTTAGGCTGTTGTTTTGAGGTTTTAATCAAAAGTAGGAGTTATTCATAACACCCTTGGCTATAAAACTTATATAAATCAGCCATGAATATATATTTCTCACTGAAATTTTTTTTTTATTAGTGAAATATAAATGGATTACAATTCAGTATCAATGTTGTATCAAAATTCTGTACTATTTAAAAAATGGTAATCAAAAATAATGCAGCAAGTTTTTGGCCTTCGTTATTCTCTTACTTGCTACTAACAATAAGAGGCAAATTAAAATCACACTTGCCATTTGCATTAGATGCTCTGGTCAACTCATTTTACTTTTCATTCAACTATCTCAAAATTATTTCAAATATCTCAAACCACACAGATTCTTTGACAACATGAATATTCTAAATCTGGGAATAATTCTGTTGCACTCAGACTACTTTTATAAGAAGCATGATGCCTCCATTCCCTCCTGTCTTGCCTATTGTAAATTTCCTTATAGTGAACAGAGAAAAATTGATTGTTGGAACAAACTTCTATTTGGTGTTGTGGAAGTGGGAGTTTTGAATAAATTTAAGGAAGAATTAGACAAACTGTTAGAGGGAATGTACAAAAAAGGTAAGAGAAGAAGGTTAAGTACTATTCAGCTTGTACCTTTACATCATTTGCTACTACTAATATTAAATATACATGTCAGAGTAATAGTAATGACAGTATAGGGAAAAGAGGTAGGAGAAGAAGGTGAAGAATTAGCATTAGTAGAGGCACATGATGCAAGAAAGCAAGCTTATGCAGCATCAGCCAAAAAAAAAAACAAAAATACTCTCCCATTTCACCCCTCAGTTTGTTCCAAATACCTGTCCAGCCCAGCCTTAAATTTATTTAGGCTATCAACTTCCACAACAAAAAATGGAAGCCTGTACCACCAACCAACTACCTGCTGGCTAAAGGCAAATTTCCAGACATCTATCCTGCATATGTCTTCCTCTTGCTCAGAATAATCACCTCTCAGGTGATTATTCTGAGCAAGAGGAAGAAACTCATCAGCACTAAGCATGCTCAAACCATTTAAGGCTTTATACACCTCAATCGGATCACCTCACAGGTGCCTAGTCTCCAACACCGCAATTTGCAAAATTTAAGCCTTTCTTCGTAAGAGCAATACTTTGTTTCATTCACTAATCTTGTTGCCCTTCTCTGTACTTGTTCCAACAGCTCTACATCCTTCTTAAAATGAGGCCTCCAGTACTAACCTATACAGTACTCAAGGTGTGACCTCACCATTGCCTTATACAAGGAGATAATCACCTCATTATCCATGCTAGAAAAATTCCAGTATATCATTGACAAGACACCATGAGCTACTCTTGCAGACCATCTGCACTACTCAGAAAACTTCATATCTGCCTACACAATTACCACCAGGTCCTTTTCGTTCTCTACCACTGTCAGTGCAGTACCACAGAGTTGATATGTTACTCTGGGATTACTGCTTCCAATATGTTAAGTACAGGTCACTGCTGAAAAAAAGCCATGAATTAGGATTGAATTTGAAAGTGTCTGCAATTCTGCCCAGACACGATAGGAGAGAGTATATGATGAGAGCCTTGTCGATCAATTCGGCCCTGGAAAGATTGTGCAAGGCTCAAGAGGTAGAATTTTTTTCAACCTGGTCTGTACTTGTTAACAGGAGAGACTGCTTCTACAGGGGTGGAATACTTTTAAATAGAAAGCGTGCAAGAACTGTGTTAGGTGGGTCTGAAAACTGCTAGCTTGGGGGGATAAAAGGACTAATTGATTAACAGTAGCCACTGGCAGAGGTGAAAGTGATTCTTGCACTGCTTCTATTGGAATGAGCAGCAGCCTGGAAAACAAGATGCACGATATTTCAGAGACTGCTGGGAGTCATTGCGGTACAAGTAAACACATGGGTTGTGTTAAGGTAGGTAAGAATAGGAACAGGAGTATGTACAGTTGCGTATACACCAATTCTAGGAGTTTGTGGAGTTGGACGATGTGTTCGCAGTTATCCCCAGAAATTCAGGTGACCGAATCTTAGACCACCTCAACTCTCTGTCACCTTTCATAAAATTCATGATTGAGCTAGAGTCGAACAACACCACACCATACTTAGACGCCCTTTTCCGGTGCGAGGGCACTTGCCTGAAGACAACAGTCCATCATAAACCTATGTGTGCTGGCCAATTTACTAACTTCCGGTTAGCACATGCATGTAGCCATCTTCTTGCCACTGCACGAACCTTACTAACTCGCACCTGGACACACTCTAGCTTTGTAAATGAGAGGCGCACCGAAATTGCTAAAGTCAAGGCGGATCTTACGAGGTGTGGCTATCCCATCAATACCCTTGACAGGTGTGACCTACAGACACGCGACCGACAGAAACATCCAAGGTGATGACTCAGCCACGATCACCTTTATCCCATACTACTCAAACCTATCACAACAGGTCTGTAGAATCTTAAAATCACATGAGTAGAACTCCCAGGCAGAAAATTACGATCCCTCATCTCTAAGTTAAAAACACCTGTCCCCACCCTACTACAAAGTGGATTGGTCTACCACATCTCTTGCCGTGAATGCGCTAGCTGCTACATCGGGGAAACTGGGAGTCTTTCCGAACACAAAAGAGCAATCCACTTAGCAGATGTAGAGCAATCAGATATTGCCGAACACATTTGGGCAACCCACCATGACATTGACCCACACCACAATGTCGTGATTGTGGATAAGCCCGCCATTATCTGCGCCGCGCCTGGTTGGAGTCGTTAAACATCAAATGCTCCAATACCTCAGTGAATAGGAACAGTGGTTGTCAAGTCCACCCTATCACTGAAGCAACGATCCTGTCCATTGACAAACGCTGGCCACGTCCACATACATCACAGCCACAGGCTTCAACATCAAACAATTATCCACGCACTTCACGTACAAGATTGGCAGTACACGCCTCCATTCTAACTGTCATTTCATTTCAACTGAAGAAGGTTAACTAAACAACTGAAAAGTTTGTATCTAATCTAATCTAATATAAGGTATGTATATTTCCTATTATTGTTAAACCTGTCACAATCAGTATTTTTGTATCCGTTTCACTGTGGGCAACTGTAATTTAGTGAATCCAGATGAGATGCAGGATATTTAAGAGACGGCTGGGAGTCATTGCGGTACAATTAAACACATGGGTTGCTAAGGTAGGGTAGCTAAGAAAAAGAACAGGTGCATGTATACTTGCGTGTACACCAATGCTAGGAGTTTAGTAAATAAATTTGATGAAAAATGAGGTATTGCTCAAAACATCAAAGGCAGATATTGTGGGGATTTCAGAGACATGGTGTCACACAGATATAAAGAATGCAGAACTGGAATTTGGGGAGTACAATGTCTACAGAAAGGATAGACTGGATAGGAAGGGAGGAGGGGTTATGCTATTAGTTAAGAAATACATAAAATCCAAGGAAGTGAAGCCAGTCGACATCGCTGGACAGTGCAGTGTCGAGTCAGTTTGGTGTGACATAAGCACTGGGAGATCAAAATTGAGAGTGGGAATATGCTATAGGCCTAATGACTCTGATGAGTATAATAAGAAACTGTACAGGGAAATAAAGTGGGCCAGTAAATCAGAGAGTCTTATAATGGGGGATTTTAATTTCCCAGATATTGACTGGAATTTGTGGGTGCTCACTCTCACACTAGCAAGGCTGATGTGGATTTATTGGATGATTGTTTTCTACATTAGCATGTTCGGGAGGCAACTAGAGGGAGTAATACTCTTGATTTGATTATCATTAGTGATTCTTCATGCATTAAGAATCTGCAGATAGAGTAACCACTAGGTGGCAGTGATCACAGTGTGCTGAAGTGGGATTTACTCAAAGAGGTAACTACAATCAGGGGTAAAGGGAAGGGTAATTGCTTTTGTAAAGGTGATTACGATGGTCTGAGACGGTATTTAAATTCTATACAGTGGGACCAACTGATGATGTTACCAACAGCAAATTCAAAATGGGAAGCATTCAAAGAAGTTATCTTGGAAGCTACTAGGCTTTACATACCAACTAAGAAATATTGTTCAAGGTTTAGGCCTAAATGGATGTCAGCTGAACTGATGAGGCATATGGCAGAGAAGAAACATGCATGGGATACATACAAATTAACACATGACACAGAAGCCTATGATAGATACAAGTTGATCTGTAACCAAGTTACAAAGGAGGTTAGGCAGGCGAAGGCAGATTACGAGAAATCTTTGGCAAGGGATGCAAAGAAAAACAGCAAAGAGTTCTTTACTTATGTAAACTCTAGAAGGAAGGGGATGAATCAGATTGGTCGACTTGATATCGATGGGTCAACTGTTGATGATCCTGATCAGGTAGCTAACAAACTAAATTAATATTTTGCATCAACATTCACACATGAGGAGTTATTTAGCGAGAGGAAAGCCAGAGGTGTATTCAATTCTAGCAGTAAGCTACAGAATCTTGTAATAACTGAGAGTAAAGTGGAGGAGAAAATGTTGAAGATAAACACAAGAAAGGCACCCGGGGTGGATGGGATCTATCCAGTTATATTAAAGGAGGCAGCAAAGGAAGTAAGCAAACCCTTAGCCATAATTATGAGAGCTTCCTTGGATTCAGGGGAGGTACCCACAGACTGGAGATGTGCAAATGTGACCCCAATTCACAAAGGAGGATCAAAGGCTGACACAAGTAATTATAGACCTGTGAGTTTAACTTCTGTTCCAGGAAAATCAATGGAGGCTCTGGTTAAAGAAGCACTGCAGAATCATCTACAAAAGACTTCAGTTATTGCTCGGACACAGCATGGTTTTGTTAAGGAGAGATCTTGCCTGACCAATTTGACTGGATACTATGATGCAATCAAAAAAGAACTGGATGCTGGGAATAACTTTGATATCATATATTTGGATCTTAGAAAGGCTTTTGATACTGTTGCACATGGAAGACTGCTGCACAAATTGGAGCAGTGTGGCATTGGAGGAAAATTGCTGCTATGGATAAAGGGATGGTTGAGGGGGAGAAGACAGAGAGTGGTAATCAATGGACACTGCTTATCATGGACTAATGTTATTAGTGGAGTCGCTCAGGGTTCAGTGTTGGGTCCATTATTGTTTTCTGTATTTATAAATAATATTGATGATGGTATATCAAGCTTAATGTCCAAGTTTGCAGACAATACAAAGGTTGGCAGGGTTGTTAAGGACACTACTGACACTATGCTGCTGCAACAAGATCTGGAAAGGTTGAGCAGATGGGCTGAGAGGTGGCAAATGAAGTTTTGCATTGACAAATGTAAAGTACTACATAAGGCAAACAGCAACCCCAGAGCAACATATCAACTCTGTGGTACTACACTGACAGTGGTAGAGAATGAAAATGACCTGGGGGTAATTGTGCAGGCAGATATGAAGTTCTTTGAGCAGTGCAGATGGGCTGCAAGAGTAGCTCATGGGGTCTTATCAATGATATACAGGAATTTTTCTAGCAGGAATAAAGAGGTGATTATTCCCTTGTATAAGGCAATGGTTAGGCCACACCTTGAGTACTGCATACAGGTCTGGAGGCCTCATTTCAAGAAGGATGTAGAGCTGCTGGAACAAGTACAGAGAAGGGCAACAAGATTAGTGACTGGAACAAAGGGTTGCTCTTATGAAGAAAGGCTTAAGTTTTGCAAATTCCAGTGTCTGGAGACTAGGCACTGGTGAGATGATCTGATATAGGTGTATAAAGCCTTGAATGGTTTGAGCATGCTCAATGCTGATGGGATTCTCTCTCTTGCTCAGAATAATCACCAGAGAGGGCATAAATTCAAATTGAGGAAAGACAGATGTAGGATAGATGTCCGTAAATTTGCGTTTAGCCAGCGGGTAGTTGGTTGGTGGAACAGACTTGCATCCCTTGTTGTGGAAGTTGATAGCCTAAATAAATTTAAGGCTCAGCTGGACAGGTATTTCGAATGAACGGAGGGGTGAAGTGGATTTTTTTTTTTTTTTTTGGCTGGTGCTGCATAAGCTTGCTTTCTTGCATCATATGCCTCTTCTAATGCTAATGCTAATTATAGCACAATTAAAGCCATAAACACCTATGCAGCCACAGTACTAATATACACATTCTGGGTCATAGATTGGACTAACACTGAGCTAGAAGATATCACGCGAAAGACAAGGACAATGATGACCAAGAGCCGCCAACACCACCTGAAGTCAGCAGTGGAGGGACTGACAATAGCTTGGAAAGAGGGAGGAAGGAAGGGATCTGATAAACCTGACAGAGCAACAGAAAACAGCGATAGTTAACCTGAAGGATTACTTCGGGAACAACACAGCACCACTCCACCAGGCCATAAGGAAGATAGATAAGTGGTATACCTCGCTCAACCTAAGCAAAGAACCCTATCCCACCCAGACAGCACAAGAAATGAAGTTAGAAAGATAGGCAAAGAAGACATTCCTTGGCACACACTACAATGATCTCCATCAAGGTCACATCGATAACACTGCTTCCAATGCATGACTCCCAAGCAAGACACTCTTCCCCAAAACTGAAGGATTCATGCTTGCCATCCAAGATCAGGTAATCAACACCAGAAACTACAGAAAATTCATCGCAAAGGAGCCCAAAATGTCAGATGACACATTTTAACGATGCCACCTGGCCTCAGAAACAATCCAACACATCACCGCAGGGTGCAAGGTCCAGGAAAAAACAATTGAATAAAGGAAGTGTACCATACAACAAGTACGAACCCCAGGCAGTACTAGAGACCTGAACCCATAAGCTGTACTGTGACCACGCAATAATAATGGATAAGACCATTCCGCACAACAGTCTGGACATAACTCTTGTGGACAAGATAGAAAAGGCTACCTACCTGATTGACATAGCAGTGCCCAACATTAGCAATATCCAGAAAACCTATATAGAAAAAGGTAGGAAGTACACGAACTTGAGACATGAAGTCAAGAAGATGTGGCATATGCAAGAAGTATCGACCATCCCGATCATCGTGTCAACCACCAGTATGGTGGGAAAGACTCTACATAGCAGCCTTGCAGCAATAGGTCTCCCAGAGAACACCTGCAAGGAACTCCAGAAAGTCGTAATCCTTAACACCTGTAGGATAGTCAGAGATTTCCTCAACCAAAATAACACCAGACATTACAACCACCCTGTATACTTGGTAACAGTACCCGTCATGGAATGGAATCACCCAATCAGGAAGAAATAATATAAGAGTAATAATAATAATAGTGTCTTATTAGTTCATCTACAATCCATTTATGCCTAAAGCTTGAACAATATTTCTTAGTTAGCATGAAAAGCCTAGTAGCTTCCAAGATTGATTCTTTGAATACTTCTAATTTTAAATTTGCTGTTGGTAACATCAGCAGTTCGTTCCACCGTACAGAATTTAAATACCATCTCAGACCACCACGATAATCTTTACGAAAGCAAAAACCCTTACTTTTATTGCTGATGGTAGTTACCTCTTTGAGTAAATCCCACTTCAGCACTCTGTGATCAATGCCACCTAGTGGTTCCTTTATCTGCAGACTTAATGCATGAAGAATCACTACTGATAATCAGATCAAGAGTATTACTCCCTCTAGTTGCCTCCCGAACATGCTGATGTAGAAAACAATCATCCAATAAATTCACAAAAAACATTGCTAGGGTGCGAGTGACTATCCCACAAATTCCAGTCAATATTTGAGACATTAAAATCCCCCCCTCTTCATTATAAGACACTCATTTACTGGCCCCCTCAATTTCTCTGTAGAGTTGTTTTTTATACTCATCATTGTCATTAGGCGTATAACACACTCCTACTCTCAATTTTGCTTTCCCAATGCTTATGTAACATTAAACTGACTCAAAACTGCTCTGTCGACCCATGTCGACTGGTTGTACTTCCTTGGATTTCATGTGTTTCTTAACTAATTCCATAACCCCTCCTCCCTTCCTATCCTGTCTTACCTTTCTGTACACACCGTACTCCCCAAATTCCAGTTCTGCATTCCTTATATTTGTGTGGCACCAAGTCTCTGATATCTCAACAATATCTGCCTTTGATGTTTTGACCAACACCTCAAATTCATCATATTTATTTACCAAACTCCTATCTTAACACAGTCCATGTATTTACTTGTTGCGCAATGATTCCCAGCAGTCCCTGAAATCCCCTGCACCTTGTTTTCCATGTTGCTGCTCATTCCAATAGAAGCAGTGCAAGAATCACTTTCACCTCTGCAGTGGCTACTGTTAATTTTTAGTCTGTGAATCCCCCAAACTAGCAATTTTCTGACCCACGTAACACTGCCTCGATAGCATCAGCAAATATTCTTGCACCCTTTCTATTTAAGTGTTCCCCATACCTGTAGAAGCAGTCTCTCCTGTTAACAAGCACTGACCTGGATGAGAAAAACTCTACTCCTTGGCCTTGCACAATCTCTTCAGGGCGGAATTGATCGACAAGGCTCTATCTCATCATATACTCCCTCCTATTGTGTCTGGGCAGAATTGCAGACACTTTCAAATTCAACCCTAACTCATTGCTTTTTTTCAACATTGACCTGTACTTGTTAAGTAATTCCACCGGTCTCTTTCTCTTAATATTATTAGTGCCAATGTATCTAAAAAATTACCTTTTATGCCCTTAAAAGATGATATCTGCTCTACAATGTCAACCTTTGCCAAGGCAGACATACCCTGGTCCTCTTCCACCTATCCTTTTTTGCACAATATATTCCCCGTTTCTCTGACAATAGAGTCATCGACAACAACTAGTTCCTGTGGGACCAGTGCATTCTGCCTTGGGGGTTGCTTCTGTGTTGAGTGATGTTCAAGTGCAAGCTCTGGCATTATGTGGGCAGCTGTGTGCTTGATGGGTGCTTAATTTAATTTAAATCTTTTGAGGGCATTTACCCTGTCTTTCAAGCTCTCATATAGGCCCATAAAAATGCTGAGTCGCACCTGATTTCCTCACACTCCTTACATGGCGCACACACGCACACACAGATACACGCGCGCACACACACACACACACACACACACACACACAAATACATTCCTCTTGGTAATATCATGTCCCATTCCTGATTGTCCACAAACATGAAACAAGCAGTACATTTCAAAAGGCTGTGATTCAGAGGGCAAACTCCTAGCTCACTTCTTCTCTGAGCCACAGCATTTCCATTAGCTTGAGCCTGCTCTGATCTGCCCTTTGCTGCTCTGATCTGAGTCATGATATCCCTATAGTTATATCACACTACATACATATATATATTCAGTAGCAAGTATTATCTCTGGTGTATGTTATATGAATTTAGTATCTAGTATCAAGTTATATGTATTAATTTATAATGTTACATTAGTAAAATCTAAGTCGTTATACGTATTTAGTTAAAAAATTACGTTTGTAACAACTAAGTATAATTTAAATAAATTTATATTAATAAATTTAAATATCTATTGCCACCCACATGGTTCAAAATCTCCGCTAGCTATCTAGGCCAAACCACCAATTCTTAAAGCTGTACAAATATTACTGTCCTACATTACGATCTACATGACAATTTAAATGATTAAATCACATAAGTAGTGCTATAATTTATGATTTTTAATACTCTGCTGATACTGATTACACTGCTACATGTAGCAACTACCAGTATTTGCTGTATCGATACGAAAACAATGGGAGTAGATTCGAATGATTCTATCAATACAATGCCAGCCAAAATTGACTGTTTTCTTTGCAATTACAAGGCCAAGTAAAAAATAAATGCACCAATTTAATCAGCAAATCACTAAAAAATTATAATACTAAATTTAAATGGAAAGAAGGAAAGAGGAAATTAATACAGGGAATTAATAGAGGAAATTAACTTACATACAAAGAATAGGATTAATACACTGTTATTTGCAGATGATCAAGTAATTAATCAAGATTAATTACTTGCTCATTAATTACTTGAGAGCTTGAAGGACAGGGTGGATGCCCTCGAAGGAACTAAATTGAGGGGCCCATCAAGCTCTCAGCTGCCCACATCAACGCCAGAGCTTGCACTTGGTCGTCGCGCAACACAGCGGCAACCCCCAAGGCAGAATGTACTGGTCCCAAAGGAACTAGTAGTTGTTGGTGACTCTATTGTCAGGAAAACGGGGAACATGCTTTGTAAAAAGGATAAGTGGAACAGGACCAGGGTATGTCTGCCAGGGGCAAAGGTTGATGACGTTGTAGAGCAGATATCATCTTTTAAGGGCACAAAAGGTGATATAGTTGTACACGTTGGCACTAATGATATCAAGAGTAGGAGACCGGCAGAATTGCTTAACAAGTACAGGTCACTGTTGAAAAAAAGCCGTGAAATAGGGTTGAATTTGAAAGTGTCTGCAATTCTGCCCAGACACGATAGGAGGGAGTATATGATGAGAGCCTTGTCGATTAATTCGGCCCTGGAAAGATTGTGCAAGGCTCAAGGGGTAGAATTTTTTTCAGCCTGGACTGTACTTGTTAACAGGAGAGATTGCTTCTACAGGGATGGGATACACTTAAATAGAAAGGGTGCAAGAATATTTCCTGATGCTATCGAGGCAGTGTTAGGTGGGTCGGAAAACTGCTAGCTTGGGGGGATACAAAGATGAATAGATTAACAGTAGCCACTGGCAGAGGTGAAAGAGATTCTTGCACTGCTTCTATTGGAATGAGCAGAAGCCTGAAAAACAAGATTCAGGATATTTCAGAGACTGCTGGGAGTCATTGCGGTACAAGTAAACACATGGGTTGTGTTAGGGTAGCTAAGAATAGAAATAGGTGCATGTATACTTGCGTGTACACCAATGCTAGGAGTTTAGTAAATAAATTTGATGAATTTGAGGTATTGCTCAAAACATCAAAGGCAGATATTGTTGGGATATCAGAGACTTGGTGTCACACAGATATAAGGAATGCAGAACTGGAATTTGGGGAGTACAACGTCTACAGAAAGGATAGACTGGATAGGAAGGGAGGAGGGGTTATGCTATTAGTTAAGAAATACATAAAATCCAAAGGAAGTGAAGCCAGTGGACATCGCTGGACAGTGCAGTGTCGAGTCACTTTCGTGTGACATAAGCATTGGGAGATCAAAATTGAGAGTAGGAGTGTGCTATAGGCCTAATGACTCTGATGAGTATAATAAGATACTGTACAGGGAAATTGAGTGGGCCAGTAAATCAGAGTCTTATAATGGGAGATTTTAATTTCCCAGATATTGACTGGAGTTTGGGGGCTAGTCACTCACACACTAGCAAGGCTTTTGTGGATTTATTGGATGATTGTTTTCTACATCAGCATGTTCGGGAGGAATACTCTTGATTTGATTATCAGCAGTGACTCTTCATGCATTAAGAATCTGCAGATAAATGAACCACTAGGTGGCAGTGATCACAGTGTGCTGAAGTGGGATTTACTCAAAGAGGTAACTACCATTAGGGGTAAAGGGAAGGGTTATTGCTTTCGTAAAGGCGACTACGATGGACTGAGACAGTATTTAAATTCTATATAGTGGGACCAACTGATGATGTTACCAACAGCAAATGCAAAATGGGAAGCATTCAAAGAACTTATCTTGGAAGCTACTAGGCTTTACATACCAACTAAGAAATATTGTTCAAGGTTTAGGCCTAAATGGATGTCAGATGAACTGATGAGGCATATGGCGGAGAAGAAACATGCATGGGATACATACAAATTAACACATGACACAGAAGCCTATGATAGATACAAGTTGATCTGTAACCAACTTACAAAGGAGGTTAGGCAGGCGAAGGCAGAGTACGAGAAATCTTTGGCAAGGGATGCAAAGAAAAACAGCAAAGAGTTCTTTACTTATGTAAACTCTAGAAGGAAGGGGATGAATCAGATTGGTCCACTTGATATCGATGGGTCAACTGTTGATGATCCTGCTCAGGTAGCAAACAAACTAAATGAATATTTTGCATCGACATTCACACATGAGGAGTTATTTAGCGAGGGGAAAGCCAGGGGTGTATTCAACTCTAGCAGTAAGCTAGAGAATCTTGTAATAACTGAGATTAAAGTGGAGGAGAAACTGTTGAAGATAAACACAAGAAAGGCACCTGGGTTGAATGGGATCTATCCAGTTATATTAAAGGAAGCAGCAAAGGAAGTAAGCAAACCCTTAGCCATAATTATAAGAGCTTCCTTGGACTCAGGGGAGGTACCCGCAGACTGGAGATGTGCAAATGTGACCCCAATTCACAAAGGAGGATCAAAGGCTGACACAAGCAATTATAGACCTGTGAGTTTAACTTCTGTTCCAGGAAAATTAATGGAGGCACTAGTTAAAGAAGCACTGCAGGATCATTTAGACAAGACTTCAGTTATAGCTCGGACACAGCATGGTTTTGTTAAGGGGAAGTCTTGTCGGACCAATTTGATTGGATACTATGATGCAGTCACAAAGGAACTGGATGCAGGGAATAACTTTGATATTATATACTTGGATCTTAGAAAGGCTTTTGATACTGTTGCACATGGAAGACTGCTTCACAAATTGGAGCAGTGTGACATTGGAGGCAAATTGCTGCTGTGGATAAAGGGGTGGCTGAGGGGGAGAAGACCGAGAGTGGTAATCAATGGACACTGCTCATCGTGGACTAATGTTATTAGTGGAGTCCCTCAGGGCTCAGTGTTGGGTCCATTATTGTTTTCTGTATTCATAAATGATATTGATGATGGTATATCAAGCTTAATGTCAAAGTTTGCAGACGATACAAAGGTAGGCAGGGTTGTCAAGGACACTGCTGTCACTATGCTGCTGCAACAGGATCTGGAAAGGTTGAGCAGATGGGCTGAGAGGTGGCAAATGAAGTTTAACATTGACAAATGTAAAGTACTACACATGGGAAACAGCAACCCCAGAGCAACGTATCAACTCTGGGGTACTACACTGACAGTGGTAGAGAATGAAAGGGACCTGGGGGTGGTTGTGCAGGCAGATATGAAGTTCTCTGAGCAGTGCAGACGGGCTGCAAGAGTAGCGCATGGTGTATTGTCAATGATATATAGGAATTTTTCTAGCAGGGATAAGGAGGTGATTATTCCCTTGTATAAGGCAATGGTCAGGCCACACCTAGAGTACTGTATACATGTCTGGAGGCCTCATTTCAAGAAGGTTGTAGAGCTGCTGGAACAAGTACAGAGAAGGGCAACAAGATTAGTGAATGGAACAAAGGGGTGCTCTTACGAAGAAAGGCTTAAGTTTTGCAAATTACAGTGTCTGGAGACTAGGCATCAGCGAGGTGATCTGATAGACGTGTATAAAGCATTGAATGGTTTGAGCATGCTCAATGCTGATGGGATTCTTCCTCTTGCTCAGAATAATCACCAGAGAGGGCATAAATTCAAATTGAGGAAAGACAGATGTAGGATAGATGTGTGGAAATTTGCCTTTAGCCAGCAAGTGGTTGGTTGGTGGAACATCCCTTGTCGTGGAAGTTGATAGCCTAAATAAGTTTAAGGCTCAGCTTGGCAGGTATTTTGAATGAACAGAGGGGCGAAGTGGTTTTGTTTTTTTTTTTTTTTTTTTTTTTTTGGCTGATGCTGCATAAGCTTGCTTTCTTGCATCAAATGCCTCTACTAATGCTAATGCTAATGCTAAAGATAGTGAAGATAATTTACAAAGAGCAGTATTAAATTAAACCAAATAACATAAGAATATAAAGTTAAAATATCAAAAATGAAAACTAGAACAATGGCTTTAAAGGGGAAAAATATGGTGAGAACAAAAATAGTTATAGACAATAAAATAGAACAAGTAAAACATTTTAAATATCTGGGATGTGATATAACATATGATGTTGAAAAAGATATGAACCAGAAACTGGTGATATTTCAAAATATATGTGGAACAATAAAAAGAACTCTGGCTAAGAAAACAAGGAAAGAAACACAATTGAAATTTTACAAAGTAATGGCAATACCAACACATTTTTACAGTTCTGAAACATGGATACCGAAACAAAGAGACATTAATAGAATACAAGCAGCAAAAATGAAATTTTTAAGTTATGTTAAAGGATGTACAAAATAAGATAAAATAGCAAACGTAAATATTAGAAAGGAATTAAAGATTTACTCAATTAATGAAAAAATTATAGAATATAGACAAAGATGGAAAGAACATGTAGAATGAATATAAGATAATATATACCCTAAATTAGCTTACAGAGCAAAAGAAAAAGAGACAGAAGAAGACGGAAGAAAAGATGGGCAGACCTCTTTGAGATCGGAACAGGCGAATCATCTAATCCATGAAGGAAGACAAGACAAGACAAGACAAAATTTAAATTAAAAGTTATACAAAAACAATAATTTCAAATCAATATTCACTTAGCAAAAAAGTTCACTTACCTGCTTTCAACATGTCTGGCTCCCACTAGCCTCCATTAATATTAGCAAGAGAAAATCCCATCAGCATTGAGCCTGCTCAAATGATTCAAGGCCATAAACATCGTCCCACAAGAACTAGTAGTTGTTGTCGGTGACTCAATTTCAGGGAAATGGGGAATATATTGTGAAAAATGGATAGGTAGAACAGGACGAGGGTATGTCTGCCAGGGGCAAAGGTTGATGAAGTTGTAAAGCACATATCATCTTTTAAGGGCACGAAAGGTGATATTGTTGTACAAGTTGGAACTAATGATATTAAGAGTAGGAGACCAGCGAAATTACGAAATGTTTAAAAAAAGCCGTGAGTCAGAGTTGAATTTGAAAGTGTCTGCAATTCTGCCCAAACACGAAACGTGGGAGTATATGATGAGACCTTGTCGATCAATTCGGCCCAGTAGAGATTGTGCAAGGTTCGATGGGTAGAATTTTTCTCAGCCTGATCTGTGCTTGTTAACATCAGAGGATGCTTGTACATTGAATATGATTCTTCCATTGCATCTATTGCAATGAGCAGCAGCCTGGAAAACAAGGTGTAGGGGATTTCGGAGACTGTTGGTAGTCATTGTGAACAAGTAAATACATGGGCTGTGATAGATTTGCTAAGAATAGGAACGGGTGCATGTATACTTGCATATACACCAATGCAAGGAGTCTGGTAAATAAATTTGATGAAATTGAAGTGTTAGTCAACACATCAAAGGCATACATTGTTGGGATATCAGAGACGTGGTGTCACACAAATATAAGGAATGCAGAAATGGATTTAGGCAAGTACAATATGTACAGGAAGGAAAGACAGGACGGAAAGGAGGAAGGGTCATGCTATTAGTTAAGAAACACATAAAATCCAAGGAAGTACAGCCAGTCAAAATGGCTAGACACAGCAGTGTGGAGTCAGTTTTGTGTGTTATAAGCACTGGGAAAGCAAAACTGAGAGTAGGAGTGTGTTATAGGCCTAATGACTCTGATGAGTATAATAAACCACTGTACAGAAATAGAGGCAGCCAGTAAATCAGAATGTATTATAATGGAGAGGGGGATTGTAATTTTCCAGATATTGACTAGAATTTGTGGGTTGGCCACTCACACATTAGCAAGGCTTTTGTGGATTTATTGGATGATTGTTTTCGATAGCAGCATAGTGTGGAGGCAAATAGAGGGAATAATACTCTTATCACTACTGATCTGATTATCAGTAGTGATTCTTCATGTATTAAGAATCTGCAAATAAAGGAACCACTAAGTGGCAGCAGTCACAGTATGCTGAAATGGGAGTTACTCAAAGAGGTAACTACCAACAGGGGTAAAGGTAAGGGTTTTTGCTTTTGTAAAGGTAACTACAATGGTCTGAGACAGTATTTAAATTCTATATGGTGTGGCCAACTGATGATGTTACCAATAGCAAATTCAAAATGGGAAGCATTCAAAGAATTAATCTTGGAAGCTATTAGGCTTTTCATACCAACAAAGAAATATTGTTCAAAGTTTAGGCCTAAATGGAGGTCGATGAACTAATGAGACATGTGGCAGAGAAGAAAAATGCAATGGGATAAAAAGGTAAAGTGCAGCCATTGTCAACCCACTGCAGGATGGAAGCCTCCTCAACGATTCATGCTGAGGGAAATGGACCATAATCTGCCATGCTGGTCCATTGCAGGTTGGCAGATTGACTGTATTCAGCAGTCAGGCGCTTGAACCCTGTCTACTCAAAGAGCTTGTGCTACTGCACTCCCGCTCCTGACCACTCAGTTACGAAGGCCTTGGGTACATATAAATTAACAGGTGACGCGGAATCCTATGATAGATATAAGCTGGGCTGTAAGTTACAGACTGTAACGAAGTCACAAAGGCAGTTAGGCAGGCAAAGGCAGATTACGAGAAATCTTTGACAAAGGATGCAAAGAAAAACAGCAAAGAGTTCTTTACTTGTGTAAACTCTAGAAGGAAGGGGATTAATCAGATTGGTCCACTTAATATCGATGGTTCAACTGTTAATAATCCTGATCAGGTAACTAACAAACTAAATCAGTATTTTGCATCTACATTCATACATGAGGAGTTATTCAGTGAGGGGAACACCAGAGGTGAATTAAACTCTGGGAGTGAGCTACATAATTTTCTAAAACTGAGAGCAAAGTAGAGGAGAAATTCTTGAAGATAAAGATAAGAAAGGCACCTGGGGTGGAGGGGATCTATCCGGATGGGATCTTTGCTGCCTACTTTTATATATAAAAGTAGGCAGCAAAGGAAGGAAGCAAACCCTTAGACATAATTATGAGAGCTTCCTTGGACTCCGTGGAGGTACCCATGGACTGGAGATGTGCAAATGTGACCCCAATTCAAAAAGCGGATCAAAGAGTGACACAAGTAATTATAGACCTGTTAGTTTAGCTTCTGTTCCAGGGAAATTAATGGAGGCACTTGTTAAAGAAGCAGTGCAGGATCATCTAGTCAAGAATTCAGTTACAGCTTGGACACAGCATGGATTTGTTAAGGGGAAGTCTTGTCTGAGCAATTTATTTGGATACTATGATGTGGTCACAAAGGAACTGGATGCAAAGAATAATTTTGATGTCATATATTTGGATCTTAGAAAGTCTTTTGATACTGTTGCACATAGAAGGCTGCTGTAGAAATTGGAGCAGTGTGGCATTGGAGGTAAATTGCTGCTATGGATAAAGGAATGGTTGAATGGGAGAAGACAGAGAGTGGTAATCAATGGATACTTTTATTAGTGGAGTCCCCCAGGCTTCAGTGTTGGGTTCATTGTTGTTTTGTCTATTTATCAATGATACTGATGATGGTGTATCGGGCTTACTGCCCAAGTCTGCAGACAATATGAAGATCAGTAGCGTTGTTAATGACACTAATGACAGTATGCTGCTGCAACAGGATCTAGAAAAGTTGAACAAATGGGCTGAGAGGTGGCAACTGGAGTTTAACATTGACAAATGTAAAGTACTCATATGTAGTACTTTACATTTGTCAGTAACCCCAAAAAAACATATCAAATTTGTGGTACTACATTGATTGTGGAGTAGAATGGAAAGGACCTATGGGTAATTGTTGTTGTTGTTATTTGGTTTTTAGGAGCATTAGCAACTAAGGCCATATTGCTCCGAGAATATGCGGTGGTCATTCCATGACCTTTCCGCATCCTCCGTATTTGGTGGTGACGGGCTCGAACCCCGGTCTAATCAAGAAGCGTGTGCTACACACTGCTGCTCCTTCCCACGTGGCTATGGAGGCGCCTTGGGGGTAATTGTGCAGGCAGATGTGAAGTTTCTGAGCAGTGTAGACCATCTGCAAAAGTACCTCATGGTGTCTTGTCAATGATATACTGGAATTTTTCTAGCAGGGATAAGGAGGTGATTATCCCCTCGTATAAGGCAATGGTCAGGCCACACCTCGAGGTGTGGTCTGAGGGAATGGTTGTGCGAAATTGTTTTTTTTTTTTTTTTGGCTGATGCTACATAAGGTCATATGCTTGCTTTCTTGCATCTTGCATCACATGCCTCTATTACTATTACTATAACCAAAAAAATAATGTTAAAAATTATAATGATACAAAAGTGGTGTATGCCAAAAATATGAAAAATTTTATATATTTTTTTTTATTTCTTTAATTATTAATTAAGATTTTTTTCACGGAACACTGGTGTTTTGCAGAAAACAGTTTGGGAAATGGTGGCTTAAATAAATTCAAGGAAGAACTGGACAGGTGAAATAGAAAGTTTTTTTTTTTTTTTTGACTGATACTATATAAGCTTGCATTCTTACATCATATGTCTCCACTAATACTAATGCTAACTATAGCTGTAACTGTTTTTACTCTTAGTTACCCTAAAACGGCCCATGTACTTGCTTGTTTATTTTTAGTTGTAATTTTTTAATTTAATTTGTTTAACTTATCAGAAAACAAAGGCTCTTTTGGTAAAATTTTATCCATTTTGTAATTTCCTACAGGAAAGATGAAAAATATTAGCCTCTGGAAATGGGAATAAGGAGAGAAAAAATTGTTTAAAAATGCTGCTATATATCTTTTAGCAGTTTAAGTTAGTTTAAATTCTCATAATTAAGTTGTGCATCACATTATAGTGCAAAGAGATCATCAACTTACCGTTCTTCTACATCTTGAATTGTCATTTGAAGTTTCTTTTTTTCTGCAATCAAATCTTGATTTCTTTCTTCTTCCTCATCTAGCCTTGCTTGTAAATCAGTTAATATATCTTCCAATTCTGCTTTTCTTGCTTGCAGTAACTGTCTCATTTCTTCTGCCTCTGCACATAGCTCAGTTTCAGCTTGTAGATGCTCTTCGACCTTACTTTTTTCTTCCGTAACCTAACAACACCAAAGATTAATCAAAATTTTTCTGAGTGCAAACCATTCCATGGGATGAATACTCAAAATTTATTAAAAGTTTGACACTGTTATTTAAATGCAGTTTCAAATGGTGCAAAAGTTTTTCCTTCTTCCAAAAAATAAATGATTGGTGAAATAAATTGCCATATGGCTGCTGATGATGATGATGTAAAAGCATCAGCTTGGATGTGTCCAAGCAATTTGGAGAAGACCAGTTAACTGCAAAATTTATTAAAAATTAAACACTACTGAAACAAAGTTGGAGGAGATTCATTACCTACTGAACTTTTCGTCGATAATAGCTGAAGTTTGATATAATATATCAACAAGAATACAACATTATCTGGTATATTAGACATGCCTTTTGTTAGGGAAGAGGTTTAAGTGTTTTTTTTATTATTATTATTGTTATTTTCATATCTAATTTTTATTTTGGGAACTCCTTAAGTCATTTAAATTTGTATATTAAAACATGGAGTCAGGTACCAAATTTTTAATAAATTTTTGATTTTTAATAAATACCAAATTTTTAATAAATTTGGTTCTTATTTATCTTTAATTAATTCCATTTTATGAGTAAATGAATTATATAAATGAATGATGGTCTTTATTATGCTCTAATGAGAAGTATAGAACTTAGTACATAATAGTAATAGTAATATTAATAGTAATAGTATTCATCTTATTGAAGAAGCCACAGGCTTTTTCTGCATTGGCCAAAAAAAAACAAAAAACAAGTAGATAATACTCATCATTGCAAGGTAACTTGGTCTTATGGTACAAGATAAAAAGAGCACACAGTATTTGAAATATAATGTGACATTCAAAAAAACTGATATAATGAACAGAAAAATTATAATACATACAGGAGATGTGACTATACCTTACAGGAGATGTTCAAGTCATTTGAATACAGGTTTTTTTTTTTTTTTTTTTTAATTTCTTTCTGCCAGAAAGAAATAAAAAATCATATATTTAAAATAATAAATATGTTTTAAAATAAAAGTTATTTTTTATTACTAATGTCAATGATGCATTGTGTGTTGGCAGGGAGTTAAGTTAGATAAGATACAGTGCTTGACTGTATCTTATCTGTAATTCTTTATATAATTAATACCTTCAAAATTAGTTTTATCAAAGAGTTTTGTCAAATTTACTATACTTTTGTAATTTGAAATGTCAAATTAGCATATGACACCATTATTTAAAATCATCACAGAGGAAAGAGAATATGTACTGTTTATTGTGTTATATGTGATATTACTGAAGTGTAAAGTAAAGGAAAAGGTAACTTTATTAAACACACTACAAAACAGAAGTTGGAGTGCAGGGCAAGCAGAAAATTAGCAAGTGGTCAAAATAATAAAATAATTTTTTTCTTGAGATCTCAGAAAAAAAAAAAATCATTCAAAAATAACTGTTTAAGACTTTATAAAAACTCCCCAAAATTAAAAAACTTGGCACCATGTTTTTCAAAACATCTTCCCAAGGGAGAACCCCAAGACCCTCTCTCTCTCTCTCTCTCTCTCTCTCTCTCTCTCTTAGGAGGACTTTAGCATTAGCATTAGTAGAGGCATACGATGCAAGAAAGCAAACTTATGTAGCGTCAGCCAAAAAAAAAAAAGCCTCCATTCATTCCAAATGCCTGTCCAGATCAGCCTTAAATTTATTTAGCCTATTAACTTTCACAACAAAAGATGGATGTCCATTCCACCAAACAATTACCCACTGGCAATAGGCAAATTTCCACACATCTATTCTACAACTGTCTTTCCTCAATTTTAAAGTGCCCCTTCAGGTTCTTAATTTAAGCAAGAGGAAGACTCCCATCAGCATTCAGCTTGCTTAACCCATTCAAGGCCTTATAAACCTCAATCAGATCACATCACAGGTGGCTACTCTCCAGGCAATGCAATTTGCAGAACCTAAGCCTTCCTTGGTAAGAGCATCCCTTTGTTCCCCTCACCAATCCTGTTGCCCTTCTTTGTACTCGTTCCAACAGCTCTACATTCTTCTTAAAATGAGGACTCCAGACCTGTACAAAGTAATCTAGGTGTGGCCTGACCACTGCTTTGTACAAGGGGATAATCACCTCCTTATCCCTGCTAGAAAAATTCCTGTATATCATTGACAAGACACCATGAGCTACTCTTGCAGACTGTCTGCACTGCTCAGAAACGTTCATATCTGCCTGCACAATTACCCTCAGATCCTTTTCATTCTCTACCACTGTCAGTGTAGTACCACAGAATTGATACATTACTCTGGGGGGTTACTGCTCCCCATACGTAGTACTTTACATTTGTCAATGTTAAACTTCAGTTTCCACTTCTCAGCCCATTTGCCCAACTTATCTAGATCCAGTTGGAATAGCATATTGTCTTTACTGTCATTAACAACCCTGCCAATCTTTGTATCATCTTCATACTGGGACATTAAACCAGATATACCTTCATCAACATCATTGATAAATATACAAAACAACAATGGGCCCAATGCCTATTGTTGTTTAGGAGTTCCCAAAGTGGAGTTCCCAAACCCTTGGGAACTCCACTAATAACATCTGTCCATGAAGAGCAGTGTCCATTGATTACCACTCTCTGTCGTCAACCATCCCCTTATCCACTGTAGCAACTTACCCTTAATGCCACACCTCTCCAATTTGTACAGCAGTCTTCCATGTGCAACAGTATCAAAAGCTTTCCTGAAATCCAAGCATATGATATCAAAATTATTTTTGACATTCAGTTCCTTTGTGACCGCATCATAGTATCCAATCAAATTGGTCAGACAAGACCTCTCTTTAACAAACCCATGCTGTGTAACTATTATTGCACAGTCTAGATGATCCTGCAATGCTTCTTTAACTAGTGATTCCATTATTTTCCCCAGAACACAATTTAAACTAACAGGTCTATAGTTACTTGTGATACCTTTTGAATCCCCTTTGTGAATTGGTGATACATTTGGACACCTCTAATATCAGGGGACCTCCCCTGAGTCCAAAGAAGCTCTCATAAGGGTTTCCTTACTTCCTTTGCTGCCTCCTTTAATATAACTGGATAGATTCTGTCCACCCCAGGTGCCTTTTTTATGTTTAACTTTAACAATTTCTCCTCCACTCTGCTCTCAGTTATTACAAAATCACTTAGCTCCCTGTTAGAGTTTGATAAATCTCTGGCACTCCCCTCATTGAATAACTCCTCATGTGTGAATGTAGATGCAAAATACGCATTCAGTTTATCGGCTACCTGAGCATGATCATCAATAGTCAACCCATCTATGTTGTCTAATCTGATTCATTCCTTTCCTTCTGAGTTTACATAAGTAAAGAACTTTTTTTTTTTTTTTTCTTTGCATTCTTTGCCAAAGATTTCTTGTAATCTACCTTTGCCTGCCTAAGCTCCTTTGTGATTTGATTACAGACTAGTTTATATCTGCTATAGGCTTCTGTGTCACCTTATACTTTATATGCATCCCATACATTTTTCTTCTCTGCCACAAGCCTCACTAATTCATCTGACATCCATTTAGGCCTAAACCTTGAAGAGTATTTCTTGGTTGGAATGAAAATGAGAGCTTCCTTGGACTCAGGGGAGGTACCCATAGACTGGAAATGTGCAAATGTGACCCCAATTCACAAAGGAGGATCAAAGGCTGACACAAGTAATTATAGACCTGTGAGCTTAACTTCTGTTCCAGGAAAATTAATGGAGGCACTGGTTAAAGAAGCACTGCAGGATCATTTAGACAAGACTTCAGTTACAGCTCGGACACAGCATGGTTTTGTTAAGGGGAAGTCTTGCCTGACCAATCCAATTTGATTGGATACTATGATGCAGTCACAAAAGAACTGGATGCAGGGAATAGCTTTGATATTATATACTTGGACCTTAGAAAGGCTTTTGATACTGTTGCACATAGAAGACTGCTACACAAATTGGAGCAGTGTGACATTGGAGGCAAATTGCTGCTATGGATAAAGGGGTGGTTGAGGGGGAGAAGACAGAGAGTGGTAATCAATGGACACTGCTCATCGTGGACTAATGTTATTAGTGGAGTCCCTCAGGGCTCAGTGTTGGGTCCATTATTGTTTTCTGTATTTATAAATGATATTGATGATGGTATATCAAGCTTAATGTCCAAGTTTGCAGATAATACAAAGGTTGGCAGGGTTGTCAAGGACACTACTGACACTATGCTGCTGCAACAGCATCTGGAAAGGTTGAGCAGATGGGCTGAGAGGTGGCAAATGAAGTTTAACATTGACAAATGTAAAGTACTACATATGGGAAACAGCAACCCCAGAGCAACGTATCAACTCTGTGGTACTACACTGACAGTGGTAGAGAATGAAAGGGACTTGGGAGTGGTTGTGCAGGCAGATATGAAGTTCTCTGAGCAGTGCAGACGGGCTGCAAGAGTAGCTCATAGAGTATTGTCAATGATATACAGGAATTTTTCCAGCAGGGATAAGAAGGTGATTATTCCATTGTATAAGGCAATGGTCAGGCCACACCTAGAGTACTGTATACAGGTCTGGAGGCCTCATTTCAAGAAGGATGTAGAGCTACTGGAACGAGTACAGAGAAGGGCAACAAGATTAGTGAATGGAACAAAGGGGTGCTCTTATGAAGAAAGGCTTAAGTTTTGCAAATTACAGTGTCTGGAGACTAGGCACCAGCGAGGTGATCTGATAGAGGTGTATAAAGCCTTGAATGGTTTAAGCATGCTCAATGCTGATGGGATTCTTCCTCTAGCTAAGAAAAATCACCTGAGAGGGCATAAATTCAAATTGAGGAAAGACAGATGTAGGATAGACGTGCGGAAATTTGCCTTTAGCCAGCGGGTGGTTGGTTGGTGGAACACACTTCCATCCCTTGTGGTGGAGGTTGATAGCCTAAATAAGTTTAAGGCTCAGCTGGACAGGTATTTTGAACGAACAGAGGGGTGAAGTGGAAGTGGGTTTTTTTTTTTTTTTTTTGGCTGATGCTGCATAAGCTTGCTTTCTTGCATCAAATGCCTCTACTAATGCTAATGCTAATGCTTCCTTTCTTGCATCATAATACTCTACTTATGCTAATGCCAAATAGTTGAAATAAAAAACATTAAATATGATGAATAAGTTTTAAGATGAAAATATATAGTTACAGTATCTGTGAAAATTGAAATTATTGGTATGCAGCTAAATAGGTTATACTGGCCACATCCATTAAATTTATAATTAACGTTCAGTTCAAGCATATGTTTATTTTTATTGCATATATTTTACAACAAAAAGATTACAGAATTTCAGTGAATTATTTTTTAATCATAAAAAAATGCATAAATTGTGATATAAATGCCTATTATTCTATATTTTTTCTTAAGAAAGAACCGAACCTAACCTAACCTAAAATCCTTCCCATTTCACCATCCATTCACTGCAAAAGTTTGTCTAGTTCAGCCTTGAATTTACTTAAGCTGTCAACTTCCACAATGACAGATGAAAGTTTGCTCCAGCAATCGACCACCTGCTGGCGAAAGGCAAATTTCAGTGCATCTATTCTACAACCATTTTTCATTAATTTGTATTTATGCCCTCTCAGGTGCGGAATCTGAGTAAGAGGAAGAACCCATCAGCACTGAGCTTATTCAAACCATTCAAGGCCATATACACCTCAATCATATCACCTTCCAGATGCCTAGTCTCCAGATACTGCAATTTGCAGAACTCAAGCCTTTCTTGCTAACAGCAACACTTTGTTCCATTCACCAATCTCATTGCCTTACCTGTACTTGTTCCAGCAGTACTACATCCTTACTAAAATGAAGCCTCCAGACCCGTATGCAGTACTCAAGGTATGGCCTAACCATTGTCTTATACAAGGAGATAATCACCTCCTTATCCCTGCAAGAAAAATTCCTATATATCATTGACAAGACCCCATGACACTCTTGCAGTCTGTCTGCACTGTCCAGAAAACTTCATATCTGACTGCGCAATTACCAGCAGGTCTTTTTCATTCTCTACTACCTGAGTGTAGTACCATACAGTTATTATGTTACTCTGGGGTTACTGCTATACATATGGAGTGCTTTGCATTTGTCAACGTTAAACTTCAGTTGCCACCTCTTATCTGCTCAACTTTTCTAGATACTGTTGCAGTAACGTACAATCTTTACTGTCATTAACAACCCTGCCAACCTTTATATTGCCTGCAAACGTGGACATTAAGCTTGATATACCTTCATCAATAAATACAGAAAACAACAATGGGTCAAACTTGGACTCTTGGGAAATTCTACTAATAACATTAGTCCATGAAGAGAAGTGTCCATTGATTACAACTCTTTGTCTTCTATCACTCAACCATCCTTTTATCCATTGTAGCAACTTGTCCTTAATGCCATACTGGTCCAACTTGTACAGTGGTCTTTCATGTGCAACAGTATAAAAAGCTTTTAAAATCCAAGTATGTGATATCAAAATTATTTTTTGCATCCAGTTCCTTTGTGACCACATCATAGTATCCAATTAAATTGGTCAGATAAGACTTCCTCTTAACAAACCCATGCTGCATTTGAAGTATAATTGCTGCCTTGTGTAGATGATCCCACATTACTTCTTTTACTAGTGACTCCATAATTTTCTCGAAAGCAAAAGTTAAACTAACAGGTCTGTAATTACTCATGTCACCTTTCAGTCCTCTATTGTGAATTGTAAAAACATTTGCACTCCTCCTTCCTGGGGACCTCCCCTGAGTCCAAAGATGGCCTAATAATCATGGCTAAGTGCCTGCTGCCTCCTTTAATATAACTGGCTAGACCCCATCAACCCCAGGTGCCTTCCTTGTGTTTAACTTCAGCAATTTCTCCTCCACTTTGCTCTCATTTATTACAAAATCATTTTGCACCCTGCCAGAGTTTGATAAACTTCTGCATTCCCCTTCCTGAATAACTCCTCATGTGTGAATGTAGATGCAAAATGCTCATTCAGTTTGTCAGCTCACTGACCAGAATCATCAATAATCGAACCAATCAAGTGGACCAATCTGATTCATTCCCTTCCTTCTAGAGTTTACATAAGTAAAGAAGTCTTTACTGTTTTCTTTGCATCCTTTACCAAAGATTACTCATAATCTGACTTCGCTTGCCTAATCTCCTTTGTGACTTGATTACAGACTAGCTTATATCTGCCATAGGCTTCTGTGTTGCCTGATAATTTATATGCATCCCATGCATTTTTCTTCTCTGCCCCAAGTCTCATTATTTCATCTGACATCTATTTCGGCCTAAACTTTGAACAGTATTTCTTATTTGAGACAAGAAGCCTAATTCCAAGATTAATTCCTTGAATTGTGCTTCCCATTTAGAATTTGCTGTTTAGAATCATCAGTTGGTCCAAAGGTATAGAATTTAAAAACTGTTTGAGACCACTGTTGTCACCTTTAAGAAAGCAAAATCCCTTCCCTTTACCTCTGATAGCAGTTACATCTTTGAGTAAATCCCACATCAGTACACTGTGATCACTGCCATCTAGTGGTTCGTTAATATTTATTCTTAATGCATGAATAATCACTGCTTATAATCTCAGAACATGAAAGGGCTCTCTGATCAGCTAATTTTGAATGCAGTGCTCCACTGGTGCTGAACAGTATCGGGTTGAACAACACAACCTTGATCCCCATTGTGACGTTGAGATCATTGGCTACTCATGTGACTACTGTCAGTGCTCATGGCTTAAAGCACTACATATATCCAATTGCAACAGTGTCTTGAACTGTAATAGGGGAGTATATATGCACCCAATTACGAAATCTGCCATTTTACAGTGTGATCTGCATTTATATGCAGAGCATGTATTTTTCTTCTCTGCAACGAGTCATTAGTTCATATGCCATCCATTTAGGCCTAAACCTTGAACAGTATTTCTTAGTTCGGAAAAAAAAGCCTAGTAGCTTCCAACATTACTTCCTTGAATGCTTCCCATTTAGAATTTGCTGTTGGTAACATCATCAGTTTATTCCATTGTATAGAATTTAAAAGCTGTTTCAGACCACTGTAGTCACCTTTATTAAAGCAAAAACCCTTCCCTTTACCTCTGATGGTAGCTACATCTTTAACTAAATTCCACATCACAACACTGTAATCACTGCCATCTAGTGGTCCCGTTATCTGCAGATTCTTAATGCATAAGAATCACTAATGACAATCAGATCCAGAGTATTATTCCCTCTGGTTGCCTCTTGAACATGCTGCTGTAGAAAACAATCATCCAATAAATCCAAAAATGCTTTGCTAGTGTGTGAGTGACCAACCCAGAAGTCCCAGTCAATATCTAGGAAGTTAAAATCCCCCATTATAAGACAATCTGATTTACTGGCCCACACTATTTCTCTGTACAGTTGTTCATTGTATTTATCACAGTCATTAGGCCTCACATCTGGTGAGTATGGGTTTGGCACACCCAGGATCCTGAGCTGGATATCATCATTCTTCTCTTTCTTGGTGATTCCCTTCTAGTTCTCTCTCTCTCTCTCTCTCTCTCTCTCTCTCTCTCTCTCTCTCTCTCTCAGGGTAATTCAGAATTTTTTTTTTTTTCTTTTTTTTTTTCTTTTTGTTGCCTGGTGCAGCATAAGCCTCAGGCTTCCTTGCACTATAAGGCTAACAATAATAATAATAATAATAATACACTGCAACTCTCAATTTTGCTTTCCCAGTGCTTGTCACACCAAAATGACTCAACATTGCACTGTCCACCTATGTCAGCTGGATGCACTTCCTTAGATTTTATGAGTTTCTTAACTAACAGCATAACCCCTCCTCCCTTGATATCCTGTCTATCCTTTCTTGGCGCCTCCATAGCCAGGTGGGCAGGAGCAGCAGTGCATAGCACACGCTTCTTGATTCGACCGGAGTTCGAGCCCATGACCATTGAATACGGAGGATGCGGAAAGGTCACGGAATGACCACCGCATATCCCCAGAGCAATATGGTCTTGGTTGCTAATGCTCCTAAAAACCAAATAACAACAACTATCCTTTCTGTACACATTGTGCTTCCCAAATTCCAATTCTTCATTCCTGATCTGTGTGACACCACATTTCTGATATCCTAACAATATCCGGCTTCAGTGTCTTCACCGGCTTCAGTGTCTTCACCAGCTTGCTGACCAGGCTAGCCAGGTGGGTAAAGTGCCTGCCTTGCAACCCAAAGGTTGCGGGTTCAAATCCCGCCTCAGGCTTGAATCACAGTAAAATGCAAAAACTTTGGGAGGTGCATTATGGCCACAGAAGCCGATGTACCAACAACTAACAAAAAAAAAAAACTTCACCAGCACCTCAAATTTAAGGTTTAACATGCCTTAAATATAGTGTAGTGTGTATTATGCACTTATGAAATCACCAAAAAACAATATTTGGTTCATAAATGAGGAATGGCAATTATATGGAGAGTGAATATAAAAGAAATAAAATAGGTATACAATAAAAATAAGTGCATTACCACTAAATAGCAGTTTACTCATACCTGTTTAAGTCTTTCACTAAGATCTTTTGAATCTTGCTCAGCTTTTTCCATCTTTTCCTTCACTTGTCTCAGCTCATCTTCTTTTGCATTCAGTTTCTCTTCTTGTTTTGTAACTTGAAGAAGAGGTTTTACCTATAAAACCACCATTATAAGAACATATTTTTAATTAGGCACAACAAATAAAATGCAATAAACTATTTTAAGTTCAGTGGCATATTTATTTATTAAAATTGCATGCTACTTCAGACAACTGTAGATTAATTTCTTCATTCTGCCTAACGTATATTTTTAAAAAATGTTGCAAAGGTTCAAAATTAGTAAAAAAATAGGCACTTTAACCTGCACATAATGTAACCTGCCTTTAAATTCTTAAATGATTAAAGATTATTCTCAGATATTTCAGAGTACTTCCTGTGCCACTTGTTCAGTGATTGCAAACACAGGAATAGGCAATTGTGATAAATTCATTACAAAGTTTAATCAAAAATTTAATCAAAGCTTTGATTACACATTTCATACTTTTATTCTTAATTTTAATACACTCTGTGACATTGAAATTGCAATATCCTGAACAAAAATGAATAAAGAGAGGATACTTAAAGTAATAATAGCCAAGAAGTTAAGAAACAATGATAAAAGTTGCAGATACTAATGTGTGTGAACACATTTAATGGTATAAAATGATGCTTATGATGGACAGATTAATATGATGTAAATCCACCACAACTGCAAATACTTCCATACAAGTCTCTTGCATCTGGTCCCACAGAACATATGTAGTCTGTACCGGTTGCAGGTTACACTATAGATGGCATCCAATCTTGGCCACATGTGCCTGATAGGGGAGAAATCAATGCATCTGGCTGGTCCATACCACAAAGACACTCAGAGGAAACCACTGCAGTATATATTCAGGGATTGTCCTGCTAAAAATGGCATCAGGCACCCCAGTAAGAAAGGGGAAAGCAAAAGGTTCCAGAACCTCAATGACATAGTGGCAAGCCATCAGACTTCCATTAATAAAGTTATCTGTCTAGCAGCTATTCCTTGTGATTTTCTAATTTGTGTCAATGATTATGTCAGATGGGGAGGATTCTTTCTTGGACTGCTAGCTAGTTTTGAACTTATTACTGTTATTTTTATTTTTGTTTCTAATCTGTTCTAATATTCTTCTTTTAAAAATATGAATGTGGTTGTTGTTGTCTATCTGCATGCCATTTATTTTGATTAATATTGTTGGTTACACCAATAAGTATTGTTATTATTTTTATTAGCAGTTACAAATTATGCAAGAAAGCAAACTTATATAATGTCAATCAAAAAAAAAAAAAAAAAAAGCCAACATTTCCTTTGAATTAATTCAGACTATCCTACTCAATCCATTCAAGACCTTAAACACCTCAATCAAATCTCCTTGCAGGTGCCTAGTCTCCAGATGCTGCAGTTTATCCATTCTGCATTTCCATTCTGAATACGCTTACCAGGCTTAAGGCCTGGTAAGAGCACCCTTTTGTTCTCCCCGACATTCTTTGTTACTGTTCTCTGGACCCATTACAAAACACCATCCTAAAATGAGTCTTCAGACTGGTATACAGTACTCAAGGTGTGCCATTGCCTTATACAATAGGATAATCTCCACCTGCTTATCCCTGCTGGCAAAATTCCTCTATATCATTGAAAAAACCCCATTTCCTAGTAGCCTCTCAGCACTGCTCAGAGAACTTCATATCTGACTGTACAATACCTCCAGTTTTTTTTCATTCTCCATTTTCTGAGTGTGGTACTATACAGCTGGTACATTAATCTTGGATTACTGCTTCCCATAAGAAGTCCCTTGCATTTGTCAATTCTCGGCCCATTTGCTTAATTTGCTTTGGCTTTGATACATTAGTATAGCCTGATTACTGTGAAGGCTTCCTTATAAAGCCTACATTAGTAGTACCTGTCAGTGATTAGAACACAGGTGACTTTAAAATCTCACTGGTGGTCCTCACTCCAAGTGTGGAAAGCAGCATCTCAGTTGATTATTTGACCATGAGCTATTTTTCACTTGTGTTCTTTTGTTCTTTTAAATAACCTGTACCATTATTTTAAATCATCTTCATGCATTAAGAATCTGCAGGTAAATGAACCACTAGGTGGCAGTGATCACAGTGTGCTGAAGTGGGATTTACTTAAAGAGGTAACTACCATTAGGGGTAAAGGGAAGGGTTATTGCTTTTGTAAGGGCGACTACGATGGACTGAGACAGTATTTAAATTCTATACAGTGGGACCAACTGATCATGTTACCAACAGCAAATTCAAAATGGGAAGCATCCAAAGAACTTATCTTTGAAGCTACTAGGCTTTACATACCAACTAAGAAATATTGTTCAAGGTTTAGGCCTAAGTGAATGTCAGATGAACTAATGAGACATATGGCAGAGAAGAAAAATGCATGGGATACATACAAATTAACACGTGACACAGAAGCCTATGATAGATACAAGTTGATCTGTAACCAAGTTACAAAGGAGGTTAGGCAGGCGAAGGCAGATTACGAGAAATCTTTGCCAAGGGATGCAAAGAAAAACAGCAAAGAGTTCTTTACTTATGTAAACTCTAGAAGGAAGGGGATGAATCAGAGTGGTCCACTTGATATCGATGGATCATCTGTTGATGATCCTGCTCAGGTAGCTAACAAACTGAATGAATATCTTGCATTGACATTCACACATGAGGAGTTAATCAGCGAGGGGAATTCTCATTTCAAGAAGGTATATAACTGAGAGTAAAGTGGAGGAGAAATTGTTGAAGATAAATACAAGAAGGGCACCTGGGGTGGATGGGATCTATCCAGTTATATTAAAGGAAGCAGCAAAGGAAGTAAGCCAACCCTTAGCCATAATTATGAGAGCTTCCTTGGACTCAGGGAAAGTACCCATGGACTGGAGATGAGCAAATGTAACCCCAATTCACAAAGGAGGATCAAAGGGCGACACAAATAATTATAGACCTGTAAGTTTAACTTCTGTTCCTGGAAAATTAAAGAAGCACTGCAGGATCATCTAGACAAGACTTCAGTCATAGATCAGACACAGCATGGTTTTGTTAAGGGGAAGTCTTGCCTGACCAATTTGATTGGATACTATGATGCAGTCCCAAAAGAACTAGATGCAGGGAATAACTTTGATATTATATATTTCGATCTAAGAAAGGCTTTTGATACTGTTGCACATGGAAGACTGCTGCACAAATTGGAGCAGTGTGGCATTGGAGGCAAATTGCTGCTGTGGTTAAAGGAGCGGTTGAGGGGGAGAAGACAGAGAGTGGTAATCAATGGACACTGCTCATCGTGGACTAATGTTATTAGTGGAGTCCCTCAGGGTTCAGTATTGGGTCCATTATTGTTTTCTGTATTTATAAATGATATTGATGATGGTATATCAAGCTTAATGTCCAAGTTTGCCGATGATACGAAGGTTGGCAGGGTTGTCAAGGACACTACTGACACCATGCTACTGCAACAGGATCTGGAAAGGTTGAGCAGATGGGCTTCGAGGTGGCAAATGAAGTTTAACATTGACAAATGTAAAGTACTACATATGGGAAACAGCAACCCCAGAGCAACGTATCAACTGTGTGGTACTACACTGACAGTGGTAGAGAATGAAAGGGACCTGGGGGTGGTTGTGCAGACAGATATGAAGTTTTCTGAACAGTGCAGACGAGCTGCAAAAGTAGCTCATGGTGTATTGTCGATGATATATAGGAATTTTTCTAGCAGGGATAAGGAGGTGATTATTCCCTTGTATAAGGCAATGGTCAGGCCACACCTAGAGTACTGTATACAGGTCTGGAGGCCTCATTTCAAGAAGGATGTAGAGCTGCTGGAACGAGTACAGAGAAGGGCAACAAGATTAGTGAATGGAACAAAGGGGTGCTCTTACGAAGAAAGGCTTAAGTTTTGCAAATTACAGTGTCTGGAGACTAGGCACCGGCGAGGTGATCTGATAGAGGTGTATAAAGCTTTGAATGGCTTGAGCATGCTCAATGCTGATGGGATTCTTCCTCTTGCTCAGAATAATCACCTGAGAGGGCATAAATTGAAATTGAGAAAAGACAGATGTAGGATAGACGTGAGGAAATTTGCCTTTAGCCAGCGGGTGGTTGGTTGGTGGAATAAACTTCCATCCCTTGTCGTGGAAGTTGATAGCCTAAATAAGTTTAAGGCTCAGCTGGACAGGTATTTCGAACGAACAGAGGGGTGAAGTGGAATTTTTATTTTATTTTTTTTTATTTATTTATTTTATTTTAATTTTATTTTTTTTTTTGGCTGATGCTACATAAGCTTGCTTTCTTGCATGAAATGCCTGTACTAATGCTATTGCTAAATCATCTTCTACCATTATTTAAATCACCTTCTACCATTCTTTTAAGTAATCTTCTTTTATTTATTTATTTATTATTTAAAAGAATATTATTGAGAAAGAAGATTTAGAAAATTTAGAAAAAAAAGCTTATTTTAAAAAAATCAATAAAATAATATTATTCCTTTAAAGGATAATATTCCTTAAAAGAGTATTTATTCTTTTAAATAATCTTCTGCAGTGGAAATGAAGTTTCTGAGAGGTGTGGGTGGAAAGGCTAGAATAGAGAGAAAGAGAAAGTGAGAAACGCAGCCATTCACGAGAAACTTCAAGAAGAACGATTACAAGAAAAGGTTGAGAGGAACAGTCTGAAATGGTTTGGACATGTAAAGAGAATAGAGAATAACAGACTGCTAACGATTATATTAGAAATGAAAATGAAGGTTAAAAAACCAAGAGGAAGACTGAGAAGAAGATGGTAAGAAGAGCAATACGGAAAGAAGAGGCATGGTTGGTAGGAGCTGGAGAGAAAGATAGTGCTAAACAGAGAAGAGTGGCTTCCTTACTGGTTTTCCTGGAAGGAAGCTGGGACAATAATGGATAGGTAAGTAAGGTTTTTTTGAAATCTCTGCATTTTAAATTATATACTACTTCCCTACCTGATTATGGTCTTTGCATAATCAAGTGGGGAAGCAGGAGAGGGAATTTTAATAATATTTTAATGGCTAGTTTTAGGTGCATCCATATTTTTAAGCTATGCCCTTAATCTGTTCACTAATTTGGGAGTGCTCTTTTACTTTTTTCTCATGGTCCACTGTCAACTGAGTATCTGTGGATGTGCTTTTCTTTTGTTGTTAGGATAGTTTTGTTAAGTTGGTAACTATTATTTTTAAATATTTGGGCAATTCTACCAGTTTCTTCTCTGAATGTAGGGTCTCTTTGCATAATCAAAGTGCTTATTTTCTTACTTATTTCCATTTAATGGTTTATCTGTGTGCCATGCTGCTAAAAGAACATCCGAATTGCAAATTAACAATCCATTCATTAATAATAATGCTGATGGATTGTTGGATGCCTACACTGAATTCTATACAGTTCTAAGTGAAGTCCATTTACTTAAAATTAGAATTAAATTTTTTTTGATTCTGTGAAAGAATTCTTACTTTTGTGTACAGCCTCCACCATGACCAGTTTCTTAACTTTAAGTAAGCAGCACAATTTCTCTGAAGAATTCTTACAGCATTCAGCTGTTGTAATCTTTTCTTGAAATTTCTGAAAGAAAATTGTTTAATTTAATTAGAAAAGTTGGTTTCATAAAAAAAGTTGTTGCATTTCACTATTTTAATATTTTATTATTATTACAAAATATATTTGTTATTCTTAAGAGCATTTTTTTTTTTTTTCAAAGCAGGCACTAAAATAATTAAATGATAATGCTTCACTGCATAATATTTTCTGTCTTGCTCTCTTAGAGATGCTTTGTCTGCACCAGTGACACTGACAGAGTTTATGCTTACTTTAGAAATAACCTCATTTTCCATGAATCAACCTAAAATTACTAATATCTTTTTAATTGAATAACAGTACCAAAAAAGAGTAAAATCTGTGGTGGTGGTCTTATTGTTCATGGCAGAACAAATTTTATTCACAATTTCTTCATAAATCTTTAGACAAATTATTCTAATGTACTATTTTCAAACAAATGGTATCATCAAAAGGTTAATTTGGCATTTATTTAAAAGATGAGACACTGCTATGACAACCTCTTTTAAGACAAATTTCAGAAATTAGAGCTTTTGGTAATGCTATTTGTTTGAAAATAATGTAATAATAGGGCAACTCATAAAGGCAAAATTTACCAAGTGGTAACCCACTTGGTAAGATCAGCAAAAGTGGGTCCATATGAGGAAAGACTTTGAATATGTTGGTTGCACAGCTTGGAAACTAGGCATCTTAGAGGAGACTTGATTGAGGTGTTTAAGGCTCTGAGATGCAAAACTAAAATGAATGAGGACAAAATTTTTATGGTTATAAATGATTCTAGAACAAGGGACCATAAATTCAAGTTATGGGGAGAGAGAGATAGATGTTTAGACTGGATTGCAGCAAGTTTTATTTTAGCCAGTGAGTTATAAATTACTGGAATAAGTTACCTACATGGGTGGTAGAGGCTGACAGTTTGAGGAAATTCAAAGGTTGGCTGGATAGTTACCTAAGGGAGGAGGGAAATGCATAGGTTATCTATTTTTTTTTTTTTTTTTCTTTTTGGCTGGTCCAGCATAAGCATTAAGCTTCCTTGCACCATATGGCCATTACTATACTACTAATAATTAATATTATGCCAACGTATACAACAGTATTACTTTTTGTGCCCTTAAAAGATGATATCTGCTCTACATCACCTACTTTTTTCCCTGGCAGACATATCCTGGTCCTATTCCACCTATCCTCCTTTGTACAATCCTTTCCTATCCTTTTTCCTCATTTCCCAGACAACAGAGTCACCAAAAATAGCCAACTCCTGTTAGACCAGTGCATTCTGCCTTGGGGATTGTTGCTGCATTGCCTGATGCATAAGTGTGAGCTTTGGTGTTGAGTTGGACAGCTGAGAGCTTGATTGGCTCCATTTTAATTCCTTTGAGGGCATCTGCCATATTCTTCAAACTCTCATAAATATCCATTAGAATGTTGAGTTGGTGCCTAATTTCTTCACACACACACACACACACACACACACACACATGCACCCATTGGCTGTATCATGTCCTGTTCCAGAGAGAGAGAGAGAGAGAGATGGGTGAATATTGCACAATTTGCACATTTAATTAGGCCGTGATTTGTAGGAGAATCGTCCACTTTGGTACTCCCCTAAACCACAGCACCCTTGCTGCTTTGTGCCTGTTGCTTTGCTGCTCTAGTCTGGGACATGATTTCTGTTTAAATACAATTTAATTGATCAACAAAGAAAATTAATAAAATAAATTGATTTAATTGATTAATTTACAATACTATACTAAGCTAATAGTTTTTCTAAATGCAGTAATACGTTTTATGCTATCGAATTTTATGTTATGCTACCAAGTTCAAGTTGTACATTATGCTATACCATTTACGATCACAGTTTGAAATTAGTTATATCCTTTCTAAAATCAAAAAACATATGCCTAACAAGTGATTAGAACACTTCATGGTTCTAATCACTTGTTAGGCTCTAATCATTATTTAGTAAAATTAAAGCAAAATTCCTTAGCTAAAAACAAAAAATATCATCATCATCATTCATTCTACTCTTCCATTTGGCACGGTTGAGTCCCTATTGGATATTGACCTCCATTATTACTGGTCTCTCGAATCTCTCATCATTTGTCGATAGTTTTGAAAGCCTGTGTTAGATTTGGCTCTAATATTTAAGAGCCATTCTCTTTTGGGTCTTCCTAGTGGTCTCTTATCTGCAATTCTTCCTGTCAATACTACATTAGGAGGTAGTTCGGACTAACGATTTGTTCGTTTTTTTGAATTTATCAAAAACACTGTTCTGGAGACTAAAAAAAGGGTTAATGTTTTCAAGTAGGTAACACTTCCGATCAATCGTTGTGCAAGTAGCAGTGATTGACATACCTAACCCACTGGGTTGAGCATTGCATTAGCATTAGTAGAGGCACATGATGCAAGAAGGCAAGCTTATACAGCATCAGCCAAAAAAAATAAAAAAAAACCCTTCCCATTTCACTGATCCATTCATTCCAAATGTTTGTCTAGTTCTGCCTTCAATTTATTTAAGCTATCAACTTCCACAACAACAGATGGAAGCCTGTTCCAGCAATCAACCACCCGCTGGCTAAAGGCAAACTTCAGAACATATATTCTACAACTGTCTTTCCTCAGTTTGAATCTATAAGGTTTCCTCAGGTTTGTAATCTGAGCAAGAGGAAGAATCCCCTCAGCATTAAGCCTGCTCAATCCATTCAAGGCCTTATACACCTCAAACAGATCATCTTGCAGGTGTCTAGTCTCCAAAAGCTCCAATTATTTCTCTTAAGAAGAAAGTCTTAAGGGGTGCTCTTAAGCCTTTCTTCTTAAGAGCACCCCTTTGTTCCATTCACTAATCTTGTTGCCCTTCTCTGTACTCGTTCCAGCAGCTCTACATCCTTCTTGAAATGAGGCCTCCAGACCTGTATACAGTACTCTAGGTGTGGCCTGATCATTGCCTTATACAAGGGGATAATCACTTCCTTATCCCTGCTTGCAAAATTCCTGTATATCATTGACAAGACCCCATGACCTACTCTGGCAGCCGGTCTGCACTACTCAGAAAACTTCATATCTGACTGCACAATTACCCCAAGATCTCTTTCATTCTTCACTACCCTGAGTGTAACACCACATAGTTGGTATATTTCTCTGGGGTTACTGCTACCCATATACAGTACTTTGCATTTGTCAATGTTAAACTTCTCAGCCCATCTATGCAACTTTTCCAAATCCTGTTGCAGCAGCATACTGTCATTACTGTTATTAACAGCCCTGCCAACGTTTGTATCATCTGCAAACTATGACATTAAACTTGATATACCTTCATCAATATCATTGATAAATATACAAAACAATAATGGGCCCAACACCGAACCCTGGGGGGACACCACTAATAACATTAGTCCATGTAGAGCAGTACCCATTGACCATCACTCTGTCTTCTCCCACTCAACCATCCTTTTATCCATTGTAGCAACTTACCCTTAATACTCCAATTTGTACATAGTCTTCCATGTGCAACAGTAACAAAAGCTTTCCTGAAATCCAAGTATATGATATCAAAATTATTTTTTGTATCCAGTTCCTTTGTGACCATATCATAGTATCCAATCAAATTGGTCAGCCAAGACTTCCCCTTGACAAACCCATGCTGTGTCTGAATTATTGCTGCAGTCTTGTCTAAATAATTTTGCAATGCTTCTTCAACACCAGTGACTCCATTATTTTCTCTGGAACAGAAGTCAAACTAACAGGTCTGTAATTACTTGTGTCACCCTTTTTTATCCCCCTTTGTGAATTGGAGATACATTTGCACATCTGCAGTCCGTGGGGACTTCCCCCAAGTCCAAGGATGCTGTCATAATTATGGCTAAGGGTTTGCTTACTTCCTTTGCTTCCTCTAATATAACTGGATAGATCCCACCCACCCCAGGTGCCTTTCTTATGTTTAACTTCAACAATTTCTCCTCCACTTTGCTCTTAGTTATTACAAAATCATTTAACTCCCTGTTGGAGTTTGATAAACATCTGGCCTTCTCCTTCTTGAATAACTCCTCATGTGTGAATGTAGATACAGATTATGATTAGGCATGTTGTGGTTAGTCTTAGAGTGTTTATCCCCCATTGCTGCTGTTTTAAAATCAGAAAACAAGTTCCTGATTTTAAAACAGTGGTGGGGGGTTAAACACTCTAACTAAGACTAACCATAGCGGTCTAGGCATGGAAATTGCTGCTACTCACAACAATCAATTGAAAGGGGTACCTGCTTACAAATTTCAACCAAAAAAGTTTAGTAAGTTTAGAAATAAAAGTACTGGCTTTAAAATCTGAGGGACTGCCCAATTTTTTGTTAAAATCCAGTGCCTTTCCACAGAACAAAGGTCCAAATATGAATTCTCCAAAACTTTGTCTATGTGTGAACTACAAATAAACGGCATCTTCGAGAGATGGATCATTAGCTGTTCTCATAGTTTTTTTTTTTTTTTGCACCATCTGAATCAAGTTTTGATACAAACTTTAAAATTTCTTACCTTGTTGTTTTCAATGTCTGCTATGGTTGACTTTCCAACCTCGTAAAATTTTGCTAACGAAGACCCTTTGAAAGTCTGTTTAAAATCTTAATCTTCGATTCAATTATTAAAAATTTCTGCTACCTTTTAAAAGACGAAGAAAACTACAGTATGGTAAAACAAAACTCTGTAAAATCTCTGTTCAGAATCTTTTTACTCCGTATCTCACTTGTACATATCATTTTAGCTGTATATCTCATGCCATTTTCTTTGTTTTTGATTTACACTTATATTTTTTTACTGTTTTGATTTTACAACCCCCAAAAAATGTCAGTGAACAGAAATATCTGATACAAGCTATGCTGAATAGCAGATTACAAAGTGTTATGTTTACTTAGTAATGTATGTATATTAATTAACCTATGTACATAAGTGGAAATTTATTTTAATTTTGATAATATTCTTCAGATTTTCACATATCATTTAATTCTGTTGATTGGTAAGGAAAAAGCTGTAAATTTGTGCTTTATATCATCATTTTAGAGCCTGAGAGGATAACATTCCTCCTATTTTTGCTTATTAGAATTGCCGTTTAATAGAATCAAAATTCGATTCATAAACATGATCACAATAACCGGCACTTCTTGTGATCAATATCTGCAATTGTTTTATGGCACCAGCATAAAAAATATAAAATAAATGCTGGCTTGTTCAAATTTTTTACATTTGGATTTTTGATGCTCTACTTAGTTTAATTTTTAGGCTATCTGAGATTTTATTGCTCTTTCACATGTTTTTGAGTTTGTTCATGTTTTTCAATCCAATGTTCAGTCTGTGACTAATTTGCTCAATATTACTTCGGTTTCCAGTTATTAAAGAACCCAAGTATACAAATTTTTTTACTTGTTCTATCTGTTGATTTTGGATGTTTATGTTTATTATGTCTTCTATGTTTTTTTTCCAATTTGCATTACTTTTCTTTTATTTATATTAATATTTATTCCATAATTGTTGCTTATTTTATTGATGTTTTTAAGATTTCTTTGGGTTGTTCTTTGGTTTCTGTTAAAATCAACAACATCATCTGCATATTTTATGTGGTTTTTATTTTTACCATTTATTATTGTGCCTCTTTTTTCTTCAATTGATTTCATTAATACCTCTAGGTAGATGTTAAATAGATATGGGGATAAAGGACATCCCTGCATTACTCCTTTCTCTATTTCAAATTTCTCTGTTTTAAGGTTGTTGAATTTTACTATTGCTTTTGTATTTTTGTAGTAATTGTTTACAAACACAATTATTTCTTGATCTAGTGAAATTCTTTGTAGTTGCTTCATTAAATATTCTCTGTTTACCAAGTCAAATGCCTGCTTGAAATCAATGAAGCACATATAAAGAGGTTTCATATGATCCAATATTTTTCTGCAATGATGTTCAGTGTGAATATTTGGTCTATTGTTGATCTGTCTTTTCTAAATCCTACTTGTTCTTCGCTACTGTTTCTTCATATATTTTAAGTATCCTATTTTGCAAGATCCTTATAAATATTTTACATATACAGAGTGTCTCAAAAATACACGCCATAACTTCAGGAATGAGTTCCTCATATGTAGACAATAAAAATATTTCATATCAACATAGTTCCGGAAATGCTTGGTTCCCAAGTTATTAACTGGAATGTCTTATCTCCCGCAGGTGATTTCCTTCATCACAAGGTACTGACAGAATCTGGTGGTTTTCCATTCTGACCATGTACTCAAATCAGGAGCAAGCGGATATGCACTTTATGTACGGTTTGGTGGACAGCAATGCTCTGGAGGCTTGTTGTTTGTACCACGAAAGGTTCCCAGAATGAAGATGTCCAGACAGGAAAACCTTTGAAGGTATCCATTGCTGCTTTTGTAAACATGGAACCTTTACACCTCGTTCTGCCGACAGAGGACGACCAAGATCTACTACTCCTGAAGTAGAGGAGGAGATGTTGGATGTTGTGCATGCCACTCCTGGAATCAGCACACGCAGAATAGCAATGCAACTGGCTGTTCAATGTTCAACTATTTGGAGAGTGTTGCAAGAACACCAACTGTATCCTTACCATCTGCAATGGGTACAGGCCATGTCACCAGCAATGTTCTACCAGTGGTTCTTGCAGCAGTGTGGTACAACTCCTCACTTTCCTGCCTTAGTGATATTCACAGATGAAGCACAGTTCACACGAGATGGAATTCAAAACTTTCACAATCAGCATGTATGGGCTGAGGAAAACTCATATGCAATTCTTCCATCACATTACCAACAACGGTTCACCCTCAACATCTGGGCAGGTGTTTTTGGTGATAAGTTATTTGGGCCCCACGTACTTTCAAACAAACTCACAGGGCAGGTGTACAGAAACTTTCTGGAAAACAACATGCCTGATTTCTTGGATGACACGCCACTGATCATTCATCAACAAGCACACTTCATGCACAATGGCGCTCCCGCACATTTCAGCCACCTAGACTGCAATTACCTGAATCGAAGGTTTCCTGGTCAGTGGATAGGCAGAGGTCTTGTGGGGCCCATTTAAAGTCATTGGTGTATTCGACTCTGGTAGCTGATGTGGAAACGCTCCACAATTGAATTGTGGCAGGTTGTGAGACAATACAAAACATGCCAGAAAATTTGGCATCGTCTTCACGATGCCAAATTCCTGCATGAGACGTCGCATGTGAGGCCTGTATTTAGGCAGAAGGTGAACATTTTGAACAATTACTATAAGGTGATGTGAACAGTTAAGTGTCATAGGCAGACCTTCAAAACTTGGAAACCAAGCATTTCCAGAACTATATTGATATAAAATATTTTTATTGTCTACATATGAGGAACTCATTCCTGAAGTTATGCCGTGTATTTTTGAGACACCCTGTATAAGGTTTAAAAGGGTAATGGGTCTATAATTCTGACAATTTTATTTATCTTCTTTTTTGTGTATAGGTACTATTATTTCACTTTTCAGTTTTTTGGAATATCCCCCATAAATAAAATAAGATTAAAGAATTGTGCAAGATGTTTTCTTATTGCCTCGCCTCCAAATTTCCATAGTTCTGCTTGGATACTATCATTCCCAGGTGCCTTGTCATTCTTCTTCCCCAAGCAATCTCTCCTATTATATAAGGGAAGAACATTTTTTCTTACCTACTTTAAACAGGGGTTTTATAATATTCTTTCCATAATTTTTGAATTTCTTGCATGTATCCTGTTTATATATTGTTTTTATTTGTCAGGGTGTACGTTTTAGAGAGGTCCTTTATAACCTGGTAAGTTGTCTTAGAGTCGTGGCATTTATTTGCCTCTTTAGAAAACTTTGCTTTATCTTCCAACCATTTCCTTTTAGTGGCTTTACATAGGCTGTCTATTTTATTTTTTAGGGTGTTTATATTTTTTCTTTTTTTTTTCTTAAATAGTTTTTGATTAGGGTGTTGTTCATTCGTCTTTTTTTCCATCCATACATCTAAAATTTCTGTTGTAATCCAAGGATTATTTGGTGTGGTTTCTAATACTGCATTTTTAATCATTTGTTGTTTTCTTCCATATATCTTCCACAGAGGATATATAATTTTTCTTGTATTGTTTTCCCATAAATTTCCTTTATTTTGTCTTCTTCAAATCATGATATATTTAATGTTGCTCTATTGTTCTTTGGCTTTGTATTTTTAAATTTCCATTTAATTGCTGCTGTTAGCAGTTCGTGGTCGGTGTCAAAATATGTACTTCTTAGAGTTTTAAGATTTTTAATAGATGATTTCCAGTTGTTATTTATTAAGATGTTTTGTGTTATCTATGATTTCTTGTAGGTCTGAATAGAAGGAAGTTGCCTCTGTGTCATCATGTGAGGAATCTGGGGCATATACCTGGATTATTTTTATTAAGATTCCTTTTTCTTTACCTTTTATTCTTAAACTTATCATTCTTGAGTTGTGTGGGTGAATTTCTATTACTGAATTTAACAGATATTTCTTTACTATGAAAGCAACTCCTTCTCTATGTAAGTTGTCTTTTCTGTCCAATGTGCCTCATGTAGGAATATCAATTCCTACAATATCCCATTTGATCTTTTTCAATTCTTCTTCCACCAGTTTTATTTTCCCAGGCTTGTAAAGCAATCTTATGTTTAGTGTTGAGAGATACAGTTGGGGTTTGGCTGATTACATAGCAATCTTCACAGATGTTCTCCATGGTCTAAGAACAGCCACGTCGGTTACCTCGAACATGGCTGTCCTTTCATGGCTGTCAGTTACCCCGGACAAAAAATGTCTAAATAATGATTAGAACTGTCAAGGTTCTAACACTTGTTAGGTTCTAATTATTATTTAGTAAAAGTAAAGTAAAATTCGATGAATTTGATGAATTGATGAATTTGAAGTATTGCTCAAAACATCAAAGGCAGATATTGTTGGGATATCAGAGACGTGGTGTCACACAGATATAAGGAATGCAGAACTGGAATTTGGGGAGTACAACGTCTACAGAAAGGATAGATTAGATAGGAAGGGAGGAGGGGTTATGCTATTAGTTAAGAAATACATAAAATCCAAGGAAGTGAAGCCAGTGGACATCGCTGGAGAGTGCAGTGTCGAGTCAGTTTGGTGTGACATAAGCATTGGGAGATCAAAATTGTGAGTAGGAGTGTGCTATAGGCCTAATGACTCTGATGAGTATAATAAGAAACTGTACAGGGAAAGAGAGTGGGCCAGTAAATCAGAGAGTCTTATAATGGGAGATTTTAATTTCCCAGATATTGACTGGAATTTGGGGACTTGTCACTCACACACTAGCAAGGCTTTTGTGGATTTATTGGGTGATTGTTTTCTACATCAGCATGTTCGGGAGGCAACTAGAGGGAGGAATACTCTTGATTTGATTATCAGCAGTGATTCTTCATGCATTAAGAATCTGCAGATAAATGAACCACTAGGTGGCAGTGATCACAGTGTGCTGAAGTGGGATTTACTCAAAGAGGTAACTACCATTAGGGGTAAAGGGAAGGGTTACTGCTTTCGTAAAGGCGACTACGATGGACTGAGACAGTATTTAAATTCTATACAGTGGGACCAACTGATGATGTTACCAACAGCAAATGCAAAATGGAAAGCATTCAAAGAACTTATCTTGGAAGCTACTAGGCTTTACATACCAACTAAGAAATATTGTTCAAGATTTCGGCCTAAATGGATGTCAGATGAACTAATAAGGCATATGGCAGAGAAGAAACATGCATGGAATACATACAAATTAACAAATGACACAGAAGCCTATGATAGATACAAGTTGATCTGCAACCATGTTACCAAGGAGGTTAGGCAGGCGAAGGCCGATTACGAGAAATCTTTGGCAAGGGATGCAAAGAAAAACAGCAAAGAGTTCTTTCCTTATGTAAACTCTAGAAGGAAGGGGATGAATCAGATTGGTCCACTTGATATCAATGGGTCAACTGTTGATGATCCTGCTCAGGTAGCTAACAAACTAAATGAATATTTTGCATCGACATTCACACATGAGGAGTAATTTAGCGAGCAGAAAGCCAGAGGTGTATTCAACTCTAACAGTAAGCTAGAGAATCTTGCTTAATTGTAATAACTGAGAGTAAAGTGGAGGAGAAATTGTTGAAGATAAACACAAGAAAGGCACCTGGGGTGGATGGGATCTATCCAGTTATATTAAAGTAGGCAGCAGAGGAAGTAAGCAAACCCTTAGCCATAATTATGAGAGCTTCCTTGGACTCAGGGGAGGTACCCACAGACTGGAGATGTGCAAATGTCACCCCAATTCACAAAGGAGGATCAAAGGCTGACACAAGTAATTATAGACCTGTGAGTTTAACTTCTGTTCCAGGAAAATTAATGGAGGCACTGGTTAAAGAAGCACTGCAGGATCATTTAGACAAGACTTCTGTTATAGCTCGGACACAGCATGGTTTTGTTAAGGGGAAGTCTTGCCTGACCAATTTGATTGGATATTATGATGCAGTCACAAAAGAACTGGATGCAGGGAATAACTTTGATATTATATACTTGGATCTTAGAAAGGCTTTTGATACTGTTCCACATGGAAGACTGCTGCACAAATTAGAGCAGTGTGACATTGGAGGCAAATTGCTGCTGTGGATAAAGGGGTGGCTGAGGGGGAGAAGACAGAGAGTGGTAATCAATGCACACTGCTCGTCGTGGACTAATGTTATTAGTGGTGTCCCTCAAGGCTCCGTGTTGGGTCCATTATTGTTTTCTGTATTTATAAATGATATTGATGATGGTATATCAAGCTTAATGTCGAAGTTTGCAGACGATACAAAGGTAGGCAGGGTTGTCAAGGACACTACTGACACTATGCTGCTGCAACAGGATCTGGAAAGGTTGAGCAGATGGGCTGAGAGGTGGCAAATGAAGTTTAACATTGACAAATGTAAAGTACTGCACATGGGAAACGGCAACCCCAGAGCAACGTATCAACTCTGTGGTACTACACTGACAGTGGTAGAGAATGAAAGGGACCTGGAGGTGGTTGTGCAGGCAGATATGAAGTTCTCCGAGCAGTGCAGACGGGCTGCAAGAGTAGCTCATGGTGTATTGTCAATGATATATAGGAATTTTTCTAACAGGGATAAGGAGGTGATTATTCCCTTGTATAAGGCAATGGTCAGGCCACACCTAGAGTACCGTATACAGGTCTGGAGGCCTCATTTCAAGAAGGATGTAGAGCTGCTGGAATGTGTACAGAGAAGGGCAACAAGATTAGTGAATGGAACAAAGGGGTGCTCTTACGAAGAAAGGCTTAAGTTTTGCAAATTACAGTGTCTGGAGACTAGGCACCAGTGAGGTGATCTGATAGAGGTGTATAAAGCCTTGAATGGTTTGAGCATGCTCAATGCTGATGGGATTCTTCCTCTCGCTCAGAATAATCACCTGAGAGGGCATAAATTCAAATTGAGGAAAGACAGATGTAGGATAGACGTGCGGAAATTTGCCTTTAGCCAATGGGTGGTTGGTTGGTGGAACAGACTTCCATCTCTTGTCATGGAAGTTGATAGCCTAAATAAGTTTAAGGCTCAGCTGGACAGGTATTTTGAACGAACAGAGGGGTGAAGTGGAAGTGTTTTTTTTTTTTTTTTTTGGCTGATGCTGCATAAGCTTGCTTTCTTGCATCAAATGCCTCTACTAATGCTAATGCTAATGCTAATTTCTTAGCTAAAAACAAAAAAAAAACAGCAGTGGTATAAATAAGTTGTAATTTACAAAATCACTAGCTAAATTTAAAAATAAGCTAACAAACATGATAAGACTATTAAACTATTTGTCAAACACAATTAATATGTTAATCAATCAGAAGGCTGTAAAAATTTCGAAAAAACATCCATTTCCATGAGCTCAAAATTCTTTGACCTTTCACGTGTATTCTAGATAAATAGACACTATTGTCTTCAAATTATTCAAGCTTATGCTACTACAAGTAGCCATAGTGATTTGAAGAATTACATGAAGATGTACTGCACCTTTACAAACAGGTTGAATACCACTATAAAATTGCAATAGGTGATTTCATTGGGACAATTGGTAAGATCCAAAATGAAGAAAGATCTGCCTGACCATATGGAACTGGAAAAAGAAATGATAGAGGCAGTCTACTAATTGAATTTGATGAGGCACAAAAATCTGTTCATCACAAACTTGTTCTTCAAGAAAAAGACCCAATGGAAATGTATGTGGTAGTGCCCTCTTAAAAATACTAGTGAAATTGACTTCATACTGACAAACAATAAAATGATATTCACTCACTGCTCAATCTTGAACCATTTTAATGTTGGAAGCAAGCATCATTTGTTGAATGCAAATATCAGAATTGATTGTAAGAAGGAACAAGAGAAAGTGGTCAAGTCAACTCAGTGAAAAGATGATTGACAATAATAAAATATTGAAAAATAGTGAAAACTTTGAACTAGAACTGTCCAGTTGTTTTCAGGTGCTGCAAAGTCTTCTTGAAACAGATATTTCACCCAATAATGACAACAATGACAAAGTCATTGAGACTATTCTAGACAATGTCCTTGCAGCTACTGTAAAATAAAAAAAAATTTTTAAAAAATCAGAATATCAAAAGAAACAATTGCCATGCTGAAAAAGAGAAGAGAAATGGAGCAAAGTGGTAGCATAAGAAACAAGGTAGAATATGTAGAAATGTGCAAGACATGAGAAAGTGAATAAAAGAAGAAATGCATTGATCTCATTAGAAGAATGCTAAAAGAAAATCACTGGCTAAAGAAAGCAAAATTAAAAAAGGTTAAATCCAAGAGTCAAATGTTTGCTTTGGAGCTTGAGGACAGCACAACAACAATTTTATTTTATTCAAAAATTTATAAGGATAAAGGAAAACAACTAGATTAACACCAGATGCAGGAGCTATACCAGAAATTTTGGTAGAAGTAGAAGATGCTATAAAATCAATGAAAAATGGTAAAGCAGCAGGATCCAATAAAATCACTGTTCAAACATTGAAAGCTGGAGGTCAGCTGGTATGTAGAGCTCTAGCCAGACTATTTTCAAAATGCATTCTATTTGACAAAGTATCTGTAGCATGGAAAAATGCAGAAGCCATCCTACTGCACAAAAAATGTGACAAGGCAGATTTAAAAAAACTACTCACCAGTAAGCCTATTGCCACGTTCAAGAAGAATAGCCATAATATTTGGTGTGGCACAACCCAAAGAACAAGCAGGTTTAAAAAGTTTCTTTAGTACAATGGATCACGTCCAAACAGTACAGCAAGTTATTGCACAATGAATACAACCTTCCATTATGTATAGCATTCATCAACCTAATCAATCAATCTGTAAACAGAGCTTACATCAATATTTTCTAATTAATATATGATAAGGCAACTACCTCAATATGGGTCAACAATGATAAAGATCAGGTCAACAGGGAAAAAGGTGTCTGAAAAGGAGACACAATCAACCCCAAACTATTTTCAGCCTATTTAGAATAAATTTTTTGCAAGCTAAATTGGGATAATAAAGGATAAACAGAGATTACCTTTTTTTAGCATTAGCATTAGTAGAGGCATATGATGCAAGAAAGCAAGCTTATTCAGCATCAGCCAAAAAAAAAACACACCACTCCCATTTCACCCCTCCGTTGGTTCGAAATACCTGTCCAGTTGAGCCTTAAATTTGTTTAGGCTATCAACTTCAACAACAAGTGATGGAAGTCGGTTACACCAACCAACCACCCGCTGGCCAAAGGCATATTTCTACACATCTATCCGACATCCGTCCTTCCTCAATTTGAATTTATGCCCTCTGAGGTGATTATTCTGAGCAAGAGGAAGAATCCCATTGGCATTGAGCATGCATGCTCAAACCATTCAAAGCCTTATACACCTCTATCAGATCACCTCGCCGGTGCCTAGTCTCCAGACTCTGTAATTTGCAAAACTTAAGCCTTTCTTCATAAGAGCAACCCTTTGTTCCATTCAGTATTCATTTGTTGCCCTTCTCTATACCCGTTCCAGCAGCTCTATATCCTTCTTGAAATGAGGCCTCCAGACCTGTATACAGTATTCAAGATGTGGCCTAACCATTGCCTTAGACAAGGGAATAATCACCTCCTTATCCCTGCTAGAAAAATTCCTGTATATCATTGACAAGACACCATGAGCTACTCTTGCAGCTCGTCTGCACTGCTCAGAGAACTTCATATCTGCCTGCACAATTACACTCAGGTCCTTTTCATTCTCCACCACTGTCAGTGTAGTACCGCACAGTTGATACGTTGCTCTGGGGTTACTGTTTCCCATATGTAGTACTTTACATTTGTCAATGTTAAACTTCATTTGCCACCTCTCAGCCCATCTGTTCAACCTTTCCAGATCCTGTTGCAGCAGCAGCATAGCGTCAGTAGTGTCCTTAACAACCCTGCCAACCTTTGTATCATCTGCAAACTTGGACATTAAACTTGATATACCATCATCAATATCATTCATAAACACCGAAAACAACAACGGACCCAACACTGAACCCTGAGGAACTCCACTAATAACATTAGTCCACGTTGAGCAGTGTCCATTGATTACCACTCTCTGTCTTCTGCCACTCAACCATCCCCTTAACCATAGCAGCAATTTGCCTCCAATGCCACACTGCTCCAATTTGCGCAGTAGTCTTCCATGTGCAACAGTATCAAAAGCCTTTCTAAGATCCAAATATATAATATCAAAGTTATTCCCTGCATCCAGTTCTTTTGTGACTACATCATAGTATCCAATCAAATTGGTCAGGCAAGACCTGCCCTTAACAAAACCATGCTGCGTCTGAGCTATAACTGAATTCTTGTCTAGATGATCCTGCAGTGCTTCTTTAACCAGTGCCTCCATTAATTTTCCTGGAACAGAAGTTAAACTAACAGGTCTATAATTACTTGTGTCAGCCTTTGATCCTCCTTTGTGAATTGGGGTTACATTTGCACATCTCCAGTCTATGGGTACCTCCCCTGAGTCCAACGAATCTCTCATAATTATGGCTAGGGGTTTGCTTACTTCCTTTGCTGCCTCCTTTAATATAACTGGATAGATCCCATCCACCCCAGGTGCCTTTTTTATGTTTATCCTCAACAATCTCTCCTCCACTTTCCTCTCGGTTATTACAAAATCATCTAGCTCATTGCCAATGTTTACTTTACCTACGTCATTCTCCTTCCTGAATAACTCCTCATGCGTGAATGTAGATGCAAAATACTCGTTTAGATTGTTAGCCACCTGAGCAGGATCCTCAACTGTTGAACCATCAATATCCAGTGGACCAATCTGATTCATCCCTTTCCTTCTTGAGTTTAAATAGGTAAAGAACTCTTTTCTGTTTTTCTTTGCATCCTTTGCCAAAGATTTTTCGTAGTCTGCCTTTGCCTGCCTAATCTCCTTTGTGACTTGGTTACAGACCAACTTATATCTATCATAGGCTTCCATGTCGCCCATTAATTTGTATGTATCCCATGCATTTTTCTTCTCTGCCACATGTCTCATTAGTTCATCTGACAACCATTTAGGCCTAAACCTTGAACAATATTTCTTAGTTGGTATGTAAAGCCTGGTAGCTTCCAAGATTAGTTCCTTGAATGCTTCCCATTTTGAGTTTGCTGTTGGTAACATCATCAGTTGGTCCCACTGTATAGAATTTAAATACTGTCTCAGTCCATCGTAGTCGCCTTTACGAAAACAAAAACCCTTCCCTTTACCTCTGATGGTAGTTACCTCCTTGAGTAAATCCCACTTCAACACACTGTGATCACTGCCACCTAGTGGTTCATTTATCTGCAGATTCTTAATGCATGAAGAATCACTACTGATAATCAGATCAAGAGTATTGCTCCCTCTTGTTGCCTCACGAACATGCTGATGTAGAAAACAATCATCCAATAAATCCACAAAAGCCTGGCTAGTGTGTGAGTGACCAACCCACAAATTCCAGTCAATATCTGGGAAATTAAAATCCCCCATTATAGGACTCTCTGATTTACTGGCCCACTCCATTTCCCTGTACAATATCTTATTATACTCATCAGAGTCATTAGGCCTATAGCACACTCCTACTCTCAATTTTGATTTTCCTATGCTTATGTCACACCAAACTGACTCGACACTGCCCTGTCCATCGATGTCGACTGGCTTCACTTCCTTGGATTTTATGTGTTTCTTAACTAATAGCATAATCCCTCCTCCCCTCCTGTCCTGTCTATCCTTTCTATACACACTGTATTCCCCAAATTCCAGTTCTGCATTCCTTATATCTGTGTGACACCATGTCTCTGATATCCCAACAATATCTGCCTTTGATGTTTTGAGCAATACCTCAAATTCATCAAATTTATTTACCAAACTCCTAGCATTGGTGTACACGCAAGTACGCATGCACCTGTTTCTATTCTTAACTACCCTAACACAACCCATGTGTTTACTTGTACCGCAATGACTCCCAGCAGTCTCTGAAATATCCTGCATCTTGTTTTTCAGGCTTCTGCTCGTTTCAATAGAAGCAGTGCAAGAATCACTTCCACCTCTGCCAGTGGCTACTGTTAATCTATTAGTCCTTGTATCCCCCCAACTAGCAGTTTTCCGACCCACCTAACACTGCCTCGACAACATCAGCAAAAATTCTTGCACCCTTTCTATTTAAGTGTATCCCATCCCTGTAGAAGCAGTCTCTCCTGTTAACAAGTACAGACCAGGCTGAAAAAAATTCTACCCCTTGAGCCTTGCACAATCCCTCCAGGGCCGAATTGATCAACCCTGGAGGGATTGTGCAAGTACCTGAATCACTTACGATTTTTGTGGATGATATTATTCTCTTTGCCAATGATCTGGAAGAATTGCAGCAAAACTGAAGAACTGGAGCAATAAAGCAAGAAGTTTGTTTTATGAATTTCTTGCAAAATAATATCAAGAAAACACAGGTCACGTTCAAACATTTTACCAGACCCAAGAAAATCATGGCCGTTAGACAAGAATTAGAAGTGGAAAGGTATGTTTACCTTAGAAAAGAAATTTCAAACAGATATAAACATCATGAGAGAAACTGAATGGCATATAAAATTGGGATGACAAGCATTTGGAAAGCTAAATATAGTCTTCAAGACAAACTTGTCAATCTGTCTGAAATGAAAAGTTTTTGATTGAGGGTCACACAGAGAAGTATGGAGGGCCAAATTTTGAACATAACTAAAATAGACCAAAGCACATGTGCATGGATTTGTCTGTGACATCACTGTAAGAACAAAGCACTTAAAATGGAAATGGCAATTCACATATCAAGAAGAACTGATGATGGGTGGACCAAATTTTGGAATGAATACAGCTTGACTCTATATGCCAAAGAAAAAGATCAAAGATGAGGTGGATTCATGGAATTGTGAAATTTGCTGGTGCATAATGGCAAAAGAAAGCACAAGACCACAGTTGCTGGGAACGTGTTGAGGAGGCCTTCATCCTGCAATGGATCAATAAAGGCTGAAGATGATCACAATGATGATTTACTTGTAGCAAAGATTAATACTCTGTTACAAATGAAATGGGAATACCTTTGATGCTATGCTAAATTAAGGTCATGTTCAGAATCAGCATATCCAAATTAAAAAAAAAAAAAAATGTCATGAAATGCAGATAAACTGAACCTTTCTGAAATTTTCTTACATAGAGTAAGAAAATTGCAAGCTTGATCCATCTTTTCTCACTTTCCACTTTTCTGCATTCTCCCTTTTCCCACTTCCCATTCAAATTCTACCTGTTTCTTCTCACTCTGACCTGGCTTTATTTAATCATAGACTTTGTTTCATCTGCCTACCTTCATTTGTTCCACTTCCACCTTTTCCTCCTTTTTTCTTCCATATTCATAATTCTTCCATTCATCATTTTCAAGCAACTCTTGTTTCAATTCTGAACTCTTGTTCTCTAGATTCCAACTTAAATTTAATTGCATTGGTAATTGTTTTATTATTATTATTATTATTATTATTATTTTATTATTAATTTTTTTTTATTATTCTCTTTATTAAGTAAAAGTTAAACTATAAAAATTCAAAAAAAAAATAATATCATATACAAAGGAATCAACAGCAATGTGCTAGATCATTTGCTGATGAACTCCCCAGCAGCTCCATATTCTGAATATTCCATATTCATAATTCTTCCATTCATCATTTTCAAGCAACTCTTGTTTCAATTCTGAACTCTTGATCTCTAGATTCCAACTTAAATTTAATTGCACTGGTAATTGTTTTATTTTATTATTATTATTATTATTATTATTATTATTATTATTATTTTATTATTTTTTTTTATTATTCTCTTTATTAAGTAAAAGGTTAAACTATAAAAATTCAAAAAAAAAATAATATCATATACAAGGGAATCAACAGCAATGTGCTAGATCATTTGCTGATGAACTCCCCAGCAGCTCCAAGTACCTTGCAGTGCCAAGATTTTTAAGTCAGAAACTGCCAATCCCATACAAAGGAGCAAGGATGCAAAAGACTTACACCAAACTCCTCTGTTTGAGATTTTTACTGATGATACAACAGGAGAGATAAGATATTCTGCTTCTGTTAACCTTTTGAGACTCACATTGTTATTGTTATAGTCGGATTTTATGCAGTGAATGTGCTCAAGATTCAGACTGGTCCCTAAAATCTGGACATCCAAAAGATTGATGGAGCAATCATCTGTTTTCCTGATACCCTCATCAGTTGAAAACCAGGTTTACTATAGCATCATGTCTTTTAACTCTAACACTGCGTGTTCAATGACACTTTGTACTATGTGGGCGAGCGACTTGACCGCATTGCATCCAACTCTGCATCTGCCTACCTTTGTTTCATCTGCCTACCTTCATCTGTACTACATCCTCTTGATGTTCTAGAGGGGGGTAGGAAGGGCATAGATCCTAGTTTTCACTAGGTCAACAAAAGAATGGCCGGATAGCAATTTGGTTCCATCACCCACCCACCGGTGTTTTGAGCAAACCTAGTTAGAATTTTTGAAACAACAGCCATCATAGGAGCGTTGCAGGAGATCCCTCCATCTCTTCTTTATAGATGCTTTAGAATCTATAAATACATTTCCATCCTTTAACAAATTCTTAGCCAAGCTCAGTCTTTCTTTATGGCTGCCTTTCAATCATGTAGCATACTACGTCAGAAGCAGAGCCCAGTTGCTTCTCTAATTTTTCTTTCTTCAATAAGGGAATAAACCATCGTAGCAGTGGGATACCTAGCCCCCCCCCATCCACAATGTCAGCATAAAAGTATGCATTTACCACGTCATTTGGCAACCTAAGCCATTTCTTAATAGTAAGTCTAATCTGGGTGTCCCAGGCATTAAGCCTGAAAGCCATTACCCTCCCCAGCACTAAACAATGATAAAATCTAGACAACAAATATGCTAAGAGGATAAACAGCCTCTGCTGGGGTTTTAATGGGGCTTTCTGAAGCTGCCCCAGCAAATCACACAGGAGACATTCGGACAAGATTTACCAGAGACATCAAAGGCTATTCCCAAATATTTCCAGGTCCAATTAATATCACCCGAAGCTCTGGCTTCGGGTGATATTAACTTAGGAAGTTCTTGGGCTCCACTTTGACCTTCTTCTGCCTACCCGAGGCCACCCAAGATAGTGTCCAACTCTTGTCAACATTAATTCTAAGACCCCTGGTACTGAAGAAATTATTCGCCCGATCTAAAAGGCATTGCAACCCGGATTGTGTGGAAGCCACCAGGATGAGGTCATCAGCGAAGGCCAAAGCATTCACATTATATTGTCCAAGTTTAAAACCAATATATGAGGGAATTTTACAAAATAATTGGTCTAAAACCAAATTAAAAACAAAAGGTGACAAAGGATCACCTTGTTTCACCCCATTAGTTGGACAGCTTAAGGCAATCATCTCTGAACCTCATTGAGGTTCAGAGGTGATTAGGTACATCCTTCCCATTATCCTATATTCACTCAGGTGCCATTTCATATGCTTGCATCTATAATGTTACAGAATCTGTATTCAAAAAAACTACAATAAACTGCAAAGTAATTATTGGCAAAATGTTTTGGATAATTCCATTAAAACAAAATTCAAGTGCTGTCAATTATAATTTGTCATATATGACAGTTAACGTTTTCACTATGCCTATCTCCAGTTCCAGCAGTAGTTTTTCCTATTCCACAACTATCCAAGAACTGTCCTCCCAGATAAAACTGGAAAAACATTTTTATGCTATATTTCTTAAGTTATTTGCTGAAGTTTCCTCATTGAAAATTGCTCTTACTCTGTGGGTTTTTCAGCCTGTCTGACTTTTTTTTTTTTTTTTTTCAAATCACTAATTTCAGAAAGAACTGAGAGGTCTTCATTCCAGCTCTTCCCATTCTTATGAGAAAATATAGTTCTTGACCAACTGTTGGTTATCTCATTTTTACTGGTACCATCCTTCTCTAGTCATCTAGTTAGAATTATCAAATAATTCTAAGTATGAAAAATCAAATAATTTAGCTATATTAATCAACAGTATAATTATATTTATAACTTTATGCAATATTGCTAAGGCAATATTGCATAAAGTTAAAATACTTGCAGTTTATAAAGTTTATAAGCTTATTCTTTTGAATACTTCTGAATAATGGACGGACCAACTTACAATTGGTCCCATAGTTATTTAACATCTGGCTGTAGTAAATCTCAGAACTGGTACTATTTATTTCCATAAACTTTTAAAAAAATATATACAAATAGTTCTTATATTAAGTTTAACATATTTGGTATGAAACAGCCACATAATTCATGAGTGATGATATCTGTAGAACTTACACACTATCCCATTAAGAAAGAGAACAACAGAATACCTTCTGGATATCATCCCTCTACAGAATGCTTGGAACTGAATTATAAGGTCTGATATTTTCATATCCCTTTCCTCTTCAAGCTGAGCTAAAACACCAGCCCTTAAGAAAACCTTGCTGTGACCAATTTTATACAAATTAGGGTCCAAATCAAGAGCTACAATCTGCATTAAAAAAAAAATAAATAAAATAAAATATATATATATATATATATAGGTGAATCATGAAAATTGTCTCTACCGGTTTTTAAATGATATCAAGAAAAGAACAGATACACAAATTTTTAAAATTTTAAAAAATGAGTCATTCTTTAATTCTCATAATAATGTGTCGAGTGAGAGGAAGTTTAAGTTGTGATATCTGAAGTACTGAAATGAGACTCAGCCAAAATTAGAGGCACAGTAAGAAATTTTTTTTTAATCAGAATTGAGAACATTTATTATACACACACTGGCCAGAAAAAAATTAACCTTTATTCATCATCAAATTGAACCACTGCTGTTTCAAATAATAGCAAGTATGAGTGGAACGGCATGGATTCTAGGAGGTATTTTAGTGCATTTAATCTTATTGTAAACATTCACATAGCAAACTAGCATGCAACTGCGACAAAGTTAAAGAAAGAGGACTTTGTTGCTGAACACCCCAGGGGCTCACATCTGGTGAGTATGAGCTTGGCACACCCGGGATCCTGAGCTGGATATCATCATTATTCTCTTTCTTGGTGATTCCCTTCTACTCCTCAATCTTGTTTTCTCTCTCTCAGGGTAACTCGGAATTTTTTTTTTGGCTGGTGCAGCAAAAGCCTTAGGCTTCCTTGCACCATATAGCTAATGATAATAATAATAACAGCTCCCTCCAGCATGTCCCACACATTCTGAATAGGACTGAAATCAGATAAATGTGGGGGCCAAGGAAGATGGTGGAAATCTATGTTATGTTCTCCGAACAATTCTTGCACGATTCTGGCATGATGCAGTGTTGCACTGTCATCCATAAAGTGGCCATCATCTTCAGGATAAAAGTGTAACATTGCAGGGTGCAGTATATCTGATACAAAATTCAAGTACTCTCTGGATGACACACAATCCTCCACCAGTCCATGTCCCCAGTCCATGCAACAACAACAAAACATTCCGTATACCATGATACCACTTTCAGATGCTTGTGTTGCCTTAACAAGGCAAGCAGGGCCCTTCATGAGGTTCTTGCCACACTCTCTGCCTACTATCAGTGCAAAATAAAGTGTACTGTTATTCATTTACTACATGACTTTCTTCCACTGTCCAATCACAATATTCTTGGCACCACTACAAGCAGAGTTTTCTGTTGTTCACTGAAATTTTTTAACATGTGGCTTCTGAATAGGAAAGCAACTGCCAATATCCAATTGTTTTAATTCCCTGTACATGGTACAGGTTGAAATAGGGAAGTTCTGGGTTTGGTTGAATGCAGATGTTATTTGCTGTAAACTGGATATCCTGATTCTGGATATTCTTGAAGTATTGTTTTCTGCCACAATTATGTCTTTGAGATGTGGAAGAATCACTTGCTTTCCAGTCATAAAAACCTTTGAGATGGATGCTTTTTGAGAAAGCAAATGAAAGATGCCTTTCATTTCTTGTACATGATAGGAATTTTTTTCAAAGTCTGATAGATCATGCATTTTTCCCATCCTGGCTTCAAGATTACAATATACAAATAGTTCTTATATTAAGTGTAAAATATTTAGTATGAAACAGCCACATAATTCATGAGTGATGATATCTGTAGAATACAGACACTTACACCCATTATCTGTATGAATATCTGTATTTATTATTATTATTATTATTATTATTATTATTATTAGCCATATGGTGCAAGAAAGCTTAAGGATTATGCAGCAGCCAAAAAACATTTTCTGAATTACCCCGAGAGAGAGAGAGAGAGAGAGAGAGAGAGAGAGAAGAGAGAGAGAGAGAGAGAGAAGCAGAAGGGAATCACCAAGAAAAAGAAGAATGATGATATCCAGTTCAGGACCCGGGGTATTATCAGGTTTAATGTCTAAGTGGTAGATGATACGAAGGTTGGCAGGTTGTTAATGACAGTAGTGGTAGTATATTACTGCAACAGGATCTAGAAAAGTTGAGCAGATAGGCTGAGAATAGGTGGAAAGTGAAGTTTTGCATTAGATAGGTGGAAAGTGAAGTTTTGCATTAGATAGGTGGAAAGTGAAGTTTAACATTGAATAGGTTGAAAGTGAAGTTTAACATTGGATAGGTGGAAAGTGAAGTTTAACATTCACAAATGTAAAGTACTGCATATGGGTAGCAGTAGCCCAAGAGTAACGTACCAACTGTGTGGTACTATACTCAGGCTAGTAGAGAATGAAAAGGACCTGGAGGTAATTGTGCAGTCAGATATGAAGTCTTCTGACAGTGCAGACAGGCTGCAAGAGTAGCTCATGGTGTCTTGTCAATGATATTGCTAGCAGGGATAAGCAGGTGATTGTTGTCCCCTTGTATAAGGCAATGGTCAGGCCACACCTTTACTGCATAGAGGTCTGGACGCTTCATTTTAGGAAGGATGTAGAGCTGCTGGAATGAGTACAGAGAACGGCAATGAGATTGGTGAGTGGAATGAAGGGTTGCTGTTACCAAGAAAGATTAAGTTCTGCAAATTGCAATGTCTGGAGATTAGGCACCTGCGAGGTGATTTAATTGAGGTATATAAGGCCTTGAATGGTTTGAGCAATCTAATGCTGATGGGATTCTTTCTCTTGCTCAGATTACTCACCTGAGGGGACATAAATTCAAATTGAGGAAAGCCAATTGTAGAATCGATGTGCATAAATTTGCCTTTAGCCAGCAAGTGGTTGATAGTTGGAACAAACTTCCATCTGTCATAGTGGAGGTCAAAAACTTAAACAAGTTCCAGGCAGAACTAGACAAAACTCCAGCAATCTACCAAGTGATGCACACCCGATTCGAGCCTCAAAACAGAAAAACCAAGTGCAAACTACTCTGGTTAAAAAGGACATTGTTTTATTAGGAGACTCCATTGTCAGGGAAACGGGGAATATTTTTTGTAATAAAGATAGGTGGAGCAGAACCAGGGTATGTCTGCCGGGAGCAACTATTGATGATGTCACCAACAGATTGTCAGATTTTAAAGGGGGTAAAGAAAATATTATTATACATGTGGGGATAAATGATATTAAACATACACGATCTGACGATTTGTTGGAAAAATACAGGACCATGCTGAGGAAATGTCACAAGCTAGGCCATAATGTCTATGTGTCTGCAATTCTGCCCAGACACGATAGGAGGGATTATATGTTAAGAGCCTTGTGGATTAACTCAAGACTTGAAGGAATCTGCAAGGCTTTAGGGGGTAAATTTCTATCAGCATGGCCCACACTTGTAGGTAGAAGGCATTTGTTTTGTAGAGACGGGATACACTTAAACAAAGGTGGTGCAAAAGTTTTGCCAGTATTATTGAGGATACCTTAAAGGTTCAGGGAAACTGCTAGTTAGGGGGGATGTGGGTAATACTGACATGCGTTCATCTGATAATATTGGTCAATGTAACTCTTGCACATACCTTAAGAGTTCTTATCTGTTACCCCAACTGGACGTATTATCTAGATGTTCTGGGGGAAAAGACGTTTCACGTGAGCGGGTAGCTAATATCAGGGAAGAGAGCCTAAAAAAGTTCAAGGGTTGTGTTAGGTTTGTTAAATATACAAGAACAGTAAATCGTAATTGTTTATACAGTAACGTTAGAAGTGTGGTCAATAAAATGAGCGAATTCGAACTGCTGGTTAAAACAAGTAACGCGGACATATTAGGGCTTACAGAGACATGGTGCCACCGGGAAATTGGGGATGATGAGTTTCAGTATGGCTTGTATAATGTATTTAGGAAGGATAGGTTAGATAGAAGGGGTGGTAGGGTAATGCTTCTTATCAGAAGCAGCCTGAGTGCGACGATAGCTTTCCCGGATTCAGACATTTCACATGCTAGTATAGAGTCTGTATGGTGTGAGATAGTTGGAAACAATGGTATAATGCGAATAGGAGTAATCTACAGACCAGGTGATTGTGAAGATTATGACAAAAGCCTCTACATGCAAATGGAATGGGCAAGTAAGCGTCAATGCCTTATTATGGGTGATTTCAATTTGCCTCTAAATGATTGGAGTAAATGGGAAGGAAACTCGACATGGGGAACAAAATTTTTAAATCAACTAGATGACTGTTATTTGTATCAACATATCAGGGAAAGTACTAGAGAAAAGAATATCCTAGACCTCATCATCACACATGAATCAGATGACATAACAGGGCTGACAGTAGAGGAACCAGTAGCAGGAAGTGATCACGGAGTTCTACGGCTGATGATGACCAGAGAGGTAGCAGAAGTAAAAGGCAAAGGAATGGGTTTTAATTTCAGAAAAGGAAATTACGATGCCTTAAGGTACGACATGGCCTCTATTAACTGAGTAGATATCGCGCAGAGAATGAATACAATTGAACTGTGGTACGCTTTTAAAACATTAATCACAGATGCCTTGAATGCGTATATACCATTAAAAAAATACTCCATGAGAAGGGTTCCAAGTTGGATGAATAGTGAAGTTGCCGCATTACTTGAGCAGAAAAAGGTGGCATGGAAAGGTTACAGAGCAATAAAAAGTACTGAAGCCTATAACAGCTACAAGGTGATGTGTAATAGAGCCACAGAAAAGGTTCAACAGGCAAAGGCAGTTTATGACAAATTAGCATTAGCATTAGTAGAGGCATTTGATGCAAGAAAGCAAGCTTATGCAGCATCAGCCAAAAAAAAAAAACCCACTTCACCCCTCTGTTCGTTCAAAATACCTGTCCAGCTGAGCCTTAAACTTATTTAGGCTATCAACTTCCACGACAAGGGATGGAAGTCTGTTCCACCAACTAACCACTCGCTGGCTAAAGGCAAATTTTCGCACGTCTATCCTACATCTGTCTTTCCTCAATTTGAATTTATGCCCTCTCAGGTGATTATTCTGAGCGAGAGGGAGAATCCCATCAGCATTGAGCATGCTCAAACCATTCAATGCTTTATACACCTCTATCAGATCACCTCGCTGGTGCCTAGTCTCCAGACACTGTAATTTGCAAATCTTAAGCCTTTCTTCGTAAGAGCACCCCTTTGTTCCATTCACTAATCTTGTTGCCCTTCTCTGTACTCGTTCCAGCAGCTCTACATCCTTCTTGAAATGAGGCCTCCAGGCCTGTATACAGTACTCTAGGTGTGGCCTGACCATTGCCTTATACAAGGGAATAATCACCTCCTTATCCCTGCTAGAAAAATTCCTATATATCATTGACAATACACCATGAGCTACTCTTGCAGTCCGTCTGCACTGCTCAGAGAACTTCATATCTGCCTGCACAACCACCCCCAGGTCCCTTTCATTCTCCACCACTGTCAGTGTAATACCACAGAGTTGATACGTTGCTCTGGGATTGCTGTTTCCCATGTGTAGTACTTTACATTTGTCATTGTTAAACTTCATTTGCCACCTCTCAGCCCATCTGCTCAACCTTTCCAGATCCTGCTGCAGCAGCATAGTGTCAGTAGTGTCCTTGACAACCCTGCCTACCTTTGTATCGTCTGCAAACTTCGACATTAAGCTTGATATACCATCATTAATATTATGTATAAATACAGAAAACAATAATGGACCCAACACTGAACCCTGAGGGACTCCACCAATTACATTAGTCCACGATGACCAGTGTCCATTGATTACCACTCTCTGTCTTCTCCCCCTCAACCTCCCCTTTATCCATAGCAGCAATTTGCCTCCAATGTCACACTGCTCCAATTTGTGTAGCAGTCTTCCATGTGCAACAGTATCAAAAGCCTTTCTAAGATCCAAGTATATAATATCAAAGCTATTCCCTGCATCCAGTTCTTTTGTGACTGCATCATAGTATCCAATCAAATTGGTCAGGCAAGACTTCCCCTTAACAAAACCATGCTGCGTCAGAGCTATAACTGAAGTCTTGTCTAAATGATCCTGCAGTGCTTCTTTAACCAGTGCTTCCATTAATTTTCCTGGAAGAGATGTTAAGCTCACAGGTCTATAATTACTTGTGTCAGCCTTTGATCCTCCTTTGTGAATTGGGGTCACATATGCACATCTCCAGTCTATGGGTACCTCCCCTGAGTCCAAGGAAGCTCTCATAATTATGGCTAAGGGTTTGCAAATCACTAGCAAACAGAGCAAAGAGGGGGGATAAAGAATTCTTCACATATATAAATGCCAAGAAGAGCAGGACAAACCAGATAGGACCTTTACGTAAGGGAAAGGGGATAGTAATAAATACACCAGCTGCCCTTGCAGATGAACTCAACAGTTATTTTGCATCGGTATTTACAAATGAAAAGCCTTTTCTTTTCTGGCATTGGGAAATTGTGGGAGCGAAGTTAAAAAATATGTAATTAATGATATTGAAATTTCGCAAGATTATTTAATGAAAAATCTTTCGGGCCTACAGACCAGTAAGGCTCCTGGAGTTGATGGAATATACCCTATAATATTAAGAGAGGCGGCAAGCGAGTGCATTGAACCATTGAGGCTAATTATGCAAGCATCACTAGACTCTGGGGAAATTCCCTTGGATTGGAAAAGTGCAAATGTATCTCCCATACATAAGGGTGGCTCTAAAAGTGAAGTTGGAACTTATCGACCTGTCAGTCTGATTTCAGTAGTAGGGAAAATCATGGAGGCAATGATCAAAGGTGGAATTCAGGATCATTTGGATCGAATTGAAATTCTCAAGGATACTCAGCATGGTTTTGTAAAGGGAAAATCATGTTTAACAAATCTGGTTCGGTATTTCGAAAGGGTCACTCACGAGCTGGATTTAGGGAATAATTTCGACATTGTTTATTTAGATTTCAGCAAAGCTTTTGACTCAGTCCCACATGAGCGGTTGCTTTATAAGCTGGAACAGGTTGGAATCACTGGGAAAATCCTTAGATGGATACAAGGATGGCTTCAGGGCAGGAGGCAGAGGGTTGTGATAAATGGCTATTCCTCAGATTGGGTTGATGTAAGAAGTGGGGTTCCCCAAGGATCAGTATTAGGACCACTGTTGTTTTTAATTTTCATAAACGACATTGATGAAGGGATAGAGGGCTTGATGTCTAAATTTGCAGATGATGTTAAAATTGGTAGAGTAGTTAATGATCACTGTCAAGCTGAGCTTCTTCAGAGAGACCTAGATAGACTTCAGGAATGGTCAGAAAAATGGCAGCTGTGCTTTAATCCAACAAAGTGTAAGGTATTACACCTGGGAAACAGTAATCCCAACAAAACGTATTCACTTGGTGGAGTTCAACTAAACCCAGTACTGGAGGAAAGGGACTTGGGTGTTACGATATGGTCAGACGTGAAATTCTCTGAGCATTGTAAACAGGTTGCAAGGAAGGCCCATGGTGTCCTATCGATGATCTATCAAACTTTTGCAAGTAGAGATAGGGACGTGATAATCCCATTATATAAGGCTTATGTTAGACCACACTTGGAATACTGTGTTCAAGTATGGAGACCGCACCTAAAGAAAGACATCGAGCTTCTTGAAAGGGTGCAAAGAAGGGTAACTCGCCTGGTGAGATCGGCAAAAGGGCGTCCTTATGAAGAAAGACTTCGAATATGTGGGTTGCAGAGTTTGGAAACTAGACACCTTAGAGGAGATTTGATTGAGGTGTTTAAGGCTCTGAGAGGCATCAGTAAAATGAATGAGGACAAAATTTTCAAGATTATAAATGATGCTAGAACTAGGGGACATAAATTCAAGTTATGGGAGGAAATGTTTAGATTGGACTACAGGAAGTTTTATTTTAGCCAGCGAGTTATAAATTACTGGAATAAGTTGCCTTCATGGGTGGTAGAGGTCGACAGTTTGGGGAAATTCAAAGGTCATCTGGATAGTATTTTCGGGTAAGGGAAGCGCATAGGATGATAAGTTTAATTTCCTTTTTATTTATTTTTTATTTTATTTTTTTTATGTATTAATTATTATTATTTAGTTATTTATTTTATTTATTTTTTTTTGTTTTTATCATTGTTTTGTTCCGATTTTTTTTTTTTTTTTTCTGGCTGGTGCAGCATAAGCCATAGGCTTTCTTGCACCATGCGGCCGTTACTAATACTAGAATTTGGAGTGAATGGATTGGTGAAATGGGAAGTTTTTTTTTTTTTTTTTTGGCTGATGCTATATAAGCTTGCTTTCTTGCATCATATGTCTCTACTAATGCTAATGCTAATTAAGAAAGAGAACAACAGAATACCTTCTGGATATAAGACTGCAGTCGAATAGCCTCTGCAGTCTTTATACTTAACAAAGCAACACATCATCACTAGAGATCACAGTTTTTCATTTATTTATTTGCATTTATTTTCATCTCTTAATAAAAAGGTTCATATTTTTTTTAGCCAGTGTGTGCACTGAGCCTAAAACTATCTTTTGTACCAAACCTATCTGATAAAATATCATATACCAAAAGACAATGGATAGAAAAAATTAAAAGAATTTCATTAAAAAATACTCATTTAAATTAAAGTTTAGTAATTTAAAACACGGTTTTGTGTATGTTTTTTTTAAAGGTCACACAAAATATGCAGTTCTACAAAAAATTTTCAAAACTTTTAGATAGCAGGTGCAAGTCCAAAAAGTATTTAAAATGTTTCAGACAGCTGACATAAATCTCAAAATTCTTTAAAAACACTTCCAGACAACTAGTGTTGGTCTAAAAATTCATTTGTTACGAATTGGAGCAGTTCTCAAAATTCCTGAAAATATTTGACAGTTAGTGAGGGTCTCAAAATTTCTTAAAAATGTTTCTACCAATTTGTGTAGCAATTCAAATTCTGAAAATAGAAGCAAATCCTATAATTCAGTAGTTTTTACCAAACTTAGAGATGTTTTTCACAGCTGATAAGGATATTTAATGCAGTATTTTCAAACCTTTTTAACCATGAACAACATTTGATAAACTAAAAAATCCTATAATTCTCTTCTAAAAAACCATTCTCAAATCAAATTTCAAATAATTTAATGTGGAATTTCAAAAAAGAAATCAAATTGAGGCTATAACAAACTTAAAAAAAATTTCAATGTTCACATTTGTTCTAGCACACAAATTATTTCAGCTGATTGCTGAAATAATTTCTGTAAATAATTATTTCAGCTGACTGCGGTCCTCGAAGTTGGCACAGACATTCTCTCAGATATGCCAAACAAGCTGTACTTGCTACCTGGGAGTCTAAAACGCTGATGGAACTGATATTTGGGTGACACTCAAGTCAAGTGGACACAATTTCAGCGAAGTCCGGACGGTCTGTGACAGCCAAATCCTCTGCTTGCACCTTCACGATGGTGGGACTGTTAGTAATCCTGGGTATAACCTTCATGGCACAAGTACATGGTGGGTGACCACCCAGGTGTGAACCAACGTAAGCAGGGGTCGAGGTGTGGCGCCCACACCACATGGAGGTCCGCCACCCCTCTATGTTACCAGACAGTACTAGGTGGAAGATGACTCTCATCAACCGGTGAAATACAACCACTTTGCTTATTGGAGGCTTGAAGTGGTGGAACCCATGTTTAGTCTCTAGAGCTAAGTTCCGGCCAACCCTTCCCTATCTCTTCCATCATGCAGTATGATTGATGACTTTTGAGGTTATGATGAATATCGTGGTGAGATCCAATATTCCTTACATTTTGAGGGTACAGCTCTAAAACGGTGTTCGCAGGCCGGCCACTAGTTAGTACACCGGACGGAACCTATTGGTAACTCTCTAGGAGGCTTCGGGATCAGCTAGTGTATAATCTTGCTACCTCTACTCTGCCAGATAGTGACTGGAGGGAGTCTGAGTAGTGTGTATGCGGGGAGCATTGTCGAGGCCACGTTATGTCAAGGATCTGGGTATATTCTTACCACATGTACGCCATATCCAAAAATTTTATTACTTCATACAGCATGTCCCACCCACTTTTTCTTACTATTGAATACACCATGAATTGTCAAATTAATAGAGCAAGCTTATCTGCCAAAAGATCTAAACCTCCCAAGTACTTCCTAATTCATTTCACAAATATACGTGGTCTTAATTCTAATCTCAACGATGTCCATTTCCACTTGTAGTCTGCCAAACCCCATGTACTGTTTCTGACAGAATCTCAGTTATCGGTTAATTCAACTACTGCTCATCTCAGATGCCCAAATTATTTGCTGTATGATTCCTTTCGCCTCAAAGGTGGTACTTGTGCATATGTCCGTTCTGATATTCCCTGTCAGAGACTTGGCAATTTGGAATCTCCTCTCTTTGATCTTCTCTGGCTTAAAATCTCTCTATCTCATTGTGTCAAATTCATCTGTTGTCTCTACCGTTCTCCCAACTCCACTAATCAATTGGAGCTCTTTGACTTCCTCTCTTTGCAACTTGACTTTCTCCAGTCCAACTTTCCTAACAGTGAGGTAATTTTCCTTGGTGATTTTAATGTTCACAACTCCAGCCGGCTTCCGTTTTCTAGTCACACCGACCCAGCAGGTCAAGATGCTGAGGCTTTTGCAACTACTAATGACCTATCACAGATTGTTCATTAACCTACAAGAATACCGGACAATCCTAATCATACAGCCAACATGCCTGTATTTTTCTCACAAACAACCCTTCTAAGTACACGGTCGAAGTGAGAGGTCCTTTAGGCACTTCAGATCACAACTTGGTGATTGTCTCTTCTCCAATGGAACCTTTATCTCATGGCTATTCCCAACCTCGTGTTGTTTGGCATTACAAGAATGCAAAATGGGATGACCTGCGAGACTTCTTTTCTTCTTTTCCTTGGTCGGATTACTGTTTCAAAACTTCTGATGTCAACGTTTGTTCAGGTTGTGTCAGTGAAATTATTCTTGCAGGAATGGAATCCCTTATCCCACACTCCACTTTAAAATCTCATCCTTCATCTAAACCTTGGTTTTCCAATAAATGTGCTAAGGATGTTCAAGAGAAGAATTTTGCATATCGTAATTGGCTTGTTTCTAATTCTTCAGTTTCATTTTCTGCCTACACCAAAGCTCGCGACAATTGTAAAGCAGTTATTAATCAGTCCAAACTAGAGTTTGAACAGGCTAAGAGTAGAAAACTTGCTTCTTGCCCTAATGGTAGCCGAGCATTCTGGTCTCTTGCCAAAGCTATTGGCCGCAACTTTTGCCCATCTCTGTTCCCACCTCTATTCAAACCAGATCAGGTTTGGATAGAGGTGGTTCTGTTGTGACAACAGAACCAACAGATGGTTCTGTTGTCACTTCAGCCAAGGATAAAGCTGACCTGCTAGCATCCCATTTTTCTTCCAGCTCATGTATTAATGATCTTGGTAAAACACCTCCCACCATTCCCAACATGCTCCATTCAATGCCTCCTGTGGTCTTCCGTCCAAAGGATATCAGAAGGATTTTGATGAACCTTGATGCTAAGAAAGCCCCAGGTCCTGATGGTATTTCTCCACTTGTTCTCAAAACTTGTGTTCCTGAACTTAGTCCTATTCTTTGCCGCCTTTTTTCACTTTCTTATTCAAAAGGTGTTTTTCCTTCTGCTTGGAAATTTGCTCATATCCAGCCAGTTCCTAAAAAGGGTGACAAATCCCTCCCATCCAATTATCGTCCCATTGCAATTACTTCTACTCTTTCTAGCAGGAATAAGGAGGTGATTATTCCCTTGTATAAGGCAATGGTTAGGCCACATCTTGAGTACTGTATACAGGTCTGGAGGCCTCATTTCAAGAAGGATGTAGAGCTGCTGGAACGGGTACAGAGAAGGGCAACAGGATTAGTGAATGGAACAAAGGGGTGCTCTTATGAAGAAAGGCTTAGGTTTTGCAAATTACAGAGTCTGGAGACTAGGCACCGGCAAGGTGATCTGATAGAGGTGTATAAGGCTTTGAATGGTTTGAGCATGCTCAATGCCAATGGGATTCTTCATCTTGCTCAGAATAATCACCTCAGAGGGCATAAATTAAAATTGAGGAAGGACGGATGTCGGATAGATGTGCGGAAATTTGCCTTTGGCCAGCGGGTGGTTGGTTGGTGGAACCGACTTCCATCACTTGTTGTTGAAGTTGATAGCCTAAACAAATTTAAAGCTCAACTGGACAGGTATTTCGAACGAACGGAGGGGTGAAATGGGAGTGGTTTTTTTTTTTTTTTTTTTTTTTGGCTGATGCTGAATAAGCTTGCTTTCTTGTATTCATATGCCTCTACTAATGCTAATGCTAATGCTAAAGTAATGGAGAAATCAATTAACCGCCAACTCTTAAACTACCTAGAAACCTTCCGTCTGATCAACGATCGCCAGTATGGATTCCGTCAGTGTCGATCCACTGGTGATCCGGCTTACGTTATCCATTTATGGACTAATTCTATGGAAAGGTTCGGTGAAACACAAGTAGTTGCTCTTGACATCTCAAAGGCTATTGATCGTGTTTGGCATAAAGGTCTTCTAAACAAGCTTCCATCTTATGGTTTGCCAAATGTTTTTAGTGATTGGTTATCCAGTTTTCTCTCTGATCGCTCACTGTGGGTGATGGTAGATGGCTCTCTGTCTTTTAACTTTTCCACTAATGTCGGTGTCCCCCAAGGTTCAGTTCTTTCCCCCACTGTTTTCCTCTTGTATATCAATGACCTTCTTCCATTGACTAGAAATCCTAACTATAGTTTTGCCGATGATAGCACATTGCATTCAACCTTCCATTTTGTGAAACCTTGTCCTGCTCAATCAGCTTCAACTTCTCGAAAATCTGCTACCAATTCCTTAAATGCCGATCTTCAGGTAATTCTCCAGTGGGGCAAAGACAACTTAGTTGATTTCAACCCTTCTAAAACTCAGTCTTGTCTTATATCTCGCAAAAAGGATTCTTCTGCTCCTATGCTTATGTTTAGTGACACTCCGATTTCTAGGCAAAATGATATATCTCTTTTGGGGATTACCCTGACTTCTAATCTCGCTTGGCACAAGCACGTTACAATTATTGTTTCCTCTGCATCTAAAAAACTTGGTTTTCTCTTTCGCTCTCGGCGTTACTTTTCTTCCAAACAGCTGCTCACTCTGTAGAAATCGCAAATCCGCCCTGCCATGGAATATTGGTCCCACATCTGGGGTGGTGCCCCCAAAACCTCTCTCAGGCTTCTTGATTCCATTCAGAAGAGGGCAGTTAGGTTAATTAATGATTCATCTCTAACAGAGTCTCTCCACTCGCTTTCTCATAGACACACTGTTTCTGCTGCATGCCTCTTCTACAGATACTTCCATGGGCGCTGTTCTTCTGAATTGGCTTCTATAATTCCCGCTCTCTCTTTCAAAACAGTCCGACCACATGCTGCCACCAGCCAACGTCTATTTACTGTCCAACTTCAAACCCACAGAACCAACTTTTCATCTTCCTTGCTTATTCATTTAACTGCCATTTTCTGGAACAACCTTCCTTCATATGTATTTCCTGAAAATTACAATCTACAGAAGTTCAAGTCCAATGTCTGGACTGAGACAGTATTTAAATTCTATACAGTGGGACCAACTGATGATGTTACCAACATCAAATTCAAAATGGGAAGCATTCAAAGAACTTATCTTGGAAGCTACTAGGCTTTACATACCAACTAAGAAATATTATTCAAGGTTTACGCCAAAATGGATGTCAGATGAACTAATAAGGCATATGGCAGAGAAGAAAAATGAATGGGATACTTACAAATTAACACATGACACAGAAGCCTATGATAGATACAAGTTGATATGCAACCAAGTTACAAAGGAGGTTAGGCAGGCAAAGGCAGATTACGAGAAATCCTTGGCAAGGGATGCAAAGAAAAATAGCAAAGAGTTCTTTACTTATGTAAACTCTAGAAGGAAGGAAATGAATCAGATTGGTCCACTTGATATTGATGGGTCAACTGTTGATGATCCTGCTCAGGTAGCTAACAAACTAAATGAATATTTTGCATCGACATTCACACTAGAGGAGTTATTCAGCAAGGGGAATGCCAGAGGTGTATTCAACTCTAGCAGTAAGCTACAGAATCTTGAAATAACTGGGAGTAAAGTGGAGGAGAAATTGTTGAAGATAAACACAAGAAAGGCACCCGGGGTGGATGGGATCTATCCAGTTATATTAATGGAGGCAGCAAAGGAAGTAAGCAAACCCTTAGCCATAATTATGAGAGCTTCCTTGGACTCAGGGGAGGTACCCATAGACTGGAAATGTGCAAATGTGACCCCAATTCACAAAGGAGGATCAAAGGCTGACACAAGTAATTATAGACCTGTGAGCTTAACTTCTGTTCCAGGAAAATTAATGGAGGCACTGGTTAAAGAAGCACTGCAGGATCATTTAGACAAGACTTCAGTTATAGCTCAGACACAGCATGGTTTTGTTAAGGGGAAGTCTTGCCTGACCAAATTGATTGGATACTATGATGCAGTCACAAAAGTACTGGATGCAGGGAATAACTTTGATATTATATACTTGGATCTTAGAAAGGCTTTTGATACTGTTGCACATGGAAGACTGCTACACAAATTGGAGCAGTGTGACATTGGAGGCAAATTGCTGCTATGGATAAAGGGGTGGTTGAGGGGGAGAAGACAGAGAGTGGTAATCAATGGCCACTGCTCATCGTGGACTAATGTTATTAGTGGAGTCCCTCAGGGCTCAGTGTTGGGTCCATTATTGTTTTCTGTATTTATAAATGATATTGATGATGGTATATCAAGCTTAATGTCCAAGTTTGCAGACGATACAAAGGTAGGCAGGGTTGTCAAGGACACTACTGACACTATGCTGCTGCAACAGGATCTGGAAAGGTTGAGCAGATGGGCTGAGAGGTGGCAAATGAAGTTTAACATTGACAAATGTAAAGTACTACACATGGGAAACAGCAACCCCAGAGCAAAGTATCAACTCTGTGGTACTACACTGACAGTGGTAGAGAATGAAAGAGACTTGGGGGTGGTTGTGCAGGCAGATATGAAGTTCTCTGAGCAGTGCAGACGGGTTGCAAGAGTAGCTCATGGAGTATTGTCAATGATATACAGGAATTTTTCCAGGAGGGATAAGGAGGTGATTATTCCATTGTAGAAGGCAATGGTCAGGCCACACCTAGAGTACTGTATACAGGTCTGGAGGCCTCATTTCATGAAGGATGTAGAGCTGCTGGAACGAGTACAGAGAAGGGCAACAAGATTAGTGAATGGAACAAAGGGGTGCTCTTACGAAGAAAGGCTTAAGTTTTGCAAATTACAGTGTCTGGAGACTAGGCACCAGCGAGGTGATCTGACAGAGGTGTATAAAGCCTTGAATGGTTTAAGCATGCTCAATGCTGATGGGATTCTTCCTCTTGCTCAGAATAATCACCTGAGAGGGCATAAATTCAAATTGAGGAAAGACAGATGTAGGATAGACGTGCGGAAATTTGCCTTTAGCCAGCGGGTGGTTGGTTGGTGGCACAGACTTCCATCCGTTGTGGTGGAGGTTGATAGCCTAAATAAGTTTAAGGCTCAGCTGGACAGGTATTTTGAACATACAGAGGGGTGAAGTGGAAGTGGGTTTTTTTTTTTTTTTTTTGGCTGATGCTGCATAAGCTTGCTTTCTTGCATCAAATGCCTCTACTGCTAATGCTAATGCTAATGTCAACAAATATCTTCTTTCGTCTTCTCAACCTCCAACCCAAGCACGGTACTAAGTACTATAGGTTCTAATACCGCTCGTGTTTGGGGTTCACATAAAAAAAAAAAAAATTGATTTTTTTTTTATAAACTACACATGCCTCTCCCTTTCCCAAAATCTTTTAAAGGAATAAAAGATTGTGAAATAAATAAAAAAAAATAAATAATTTCTGTTTATACTCGGATGGCCATATCCCTCTTACAAAATAGAGAGAATACAAAGCTGCACTGTATTAGCAGTAGTCACTTGAGAAAAAACAATAGTCAATTCAAAAATATGTTTTATTTCACCATTTTAATACCGGTATACACCTATGTCTGATCACTCAACCACAGTGGCCTGTAAGTTGATAAATTTTACTAACGTTATGCACATCTTTTAAAATAAATAGTTTTGTGTGTGTATGCTTGTAATTTAAAACTTAAATTCACATAAATGAATATGTCCATGAAAGTTACTTTATCAAAGTTGTTTACATTGACAAATGCAAAGTACTGCATATGGGTAGAAGTAACCCCAGAGAAACGTAACAAATGTGTCAAACTACACTTAGGGTTGTAGAAAATGAAAAAGATCTGTGAGTAATTGTGCGGTCAGATATGAAGTTTTTGAACAATGCAGACATGCAACCAGAGCAGGTCATGGTGTATTGTCAATGATATACAGGAATTTTGCTAGTAGGGAAAAGGAGGTGATTATCCCTTTGTATAAGGCAATGGTCAAGCCATGCCTTAAGTACTGCATACAGATCTGGAGGCATCATTATTTTAAGAAGGATGTAGAGTTACTTGAGCATATACAGAGAAAGGCAACAAGATTGGTGAGGGGAACAAAGGGATCCTCTTACCAAGAAAGGCTTAAGTTCTGCAAATTGCAGTGGCTGGAGACTAGGCACCTGCAAGATGATCTGATTGAGGTTTATAAGGCCTCGATTAGGTTGAGCACGCTGAATTCTGATGGGATTCTTTCACTCAGATTACGAACTTGAGGTGGCATAAATTCAAATTGAGGAAAGACAGTTGTAGAATAGATGTGCACAAATTTGTCTTTAGCTAGTGGGTGGTTAATTGTTGGAACAAACTTGCATGTGTTGTTGTTGTGGAAGTTGATAGCTTGATTAAATTTAAGGAGGAACTGGACAAACTTTTAGAGGGAATGGATGTGTGAAATTTTTTTTTTTTTTTTGGCTGATGCTCATACGCTTGCTTTTTTGCATCACATGCCTCCATTACTCTTACTACCACTTACAGATATGAAATTGTCAGCAGGCTGGTACAATACACGGTAAAACTATATTTTACAGCTCCCTAACTTTCTCAACATTGCTTGCTTGTCAACTGACCATTCATCATATATATATATATATATATATATATATGTGATCTCATCATGATGATGATAATATCATGAAGATAACAGCATTAGCATTACTAGAGGCATATGATGTAAGAAAGCAAGCTTATACAGCATCATTAAAAAAAAAAAAAAACACTTCCAATTTTACTCATCCAGTCACTTCAAAAGAGTGTCCAGTTCTTCCTTGAATATATTTAAGCTATCAACTTCTACAATGACAGATGGAAGTTTGTTGCAGAAATCAGTCACCCACTTTAAAGGCAATCAATCAACCACTGGTTAAAGGTAAATTTATGCCCATCTATTCTACAACTGTCTTTCTTCAATTTGAATTTGTGCCTTCTGAGATGGATAATCTAAGCAAGAGGAAGAATCCCATCAGCATTGAGCTTGCTCAAACCATTCAAGGCTTTACACCTCAATCAGATAAACTCGCAGGTGCCTAGACTCCAGACACTGCAAGTTGCAGAACTTAAGCCTTTCTTGGTAAGAGCAAACCTTTGTTCCCCCCTCACCAATCTCGTTGCCCTTCTCTATACTCTTTTAAGCAGCTCTACATCCTTTCTAAAATGAGGCTTCCTTCCAGACCTGTATGCAGTACTCAAGGGTTGGCCTGCCCATTTCCTTATTGAAGGGGATAATCACCTATTTAGCCCTGATAAAAAAATTCCTGTATATCATTGACATGAGCTGCTCTGGCACCTGTCTGCACTGCTCAGTAAACATCATATCCGATTGCACAATTACGCCCAGTTTTTTTCATTCTCCACTGAACTGAGTGTAGTACCACAAGTTGATATGTACCCGAGAGGGCAATTTTAATAGCAATCAATGACATGCTGGCTAAAATAAAACTTCCTACAATCTAATCTAAACCCCCTCAACTTCTGTAATTTTGAATTTATGACCCCTAGTTCTGGAATTCTTTATAACAGTGAGAATTCTATCTTCATTCATTTTACTAATCCCTCTCAGAGCTTTATAAACCTCAGTCAGGTCACCTCTGAGGTGTCTTTCCACATATGGTCGTCCTTCTGCCAAGGTGCCTCCGTAGCCAGGTGGGAAGGAGCAGCAGTGCGCAGCACACGCTTCTTGATTAGACCGGGGTTCGAGCCCGTCACCACCAAATACGGAGGATGCGGAAACATCAGGTAATGACCACCGCATATCCCGGAGCAATATGGCCTTAGTTGCCAATGCTCCTAAAAAAAAAAACCAACCAAAACCAAACTTTCTGCCAATCTTACCATTCGAGTTGCTTGTCTTTCGACCCTATCAAGAATCTCAATGTCTTTTTTCAGATAAGGTCTCCATACTTGAACACAGTATTCTAAGCGTGGTCTTATATGGCTTATATAGTGGGATTATGACTTCCTATCTCTCCATGGGATAACGTTCGATAAATCATTGACAGGACACCATGGGTTTTTCTGGCTACTTGTTTACAGCATTCAGAAAACTTCATATCTGCCTATATTATAACTCCCAGATCTCTTTCCACCTTCACTGTTTTTAATTCAACCCCACCAAGTGTATAATTTATTTGTGGGTTGCTATTCCCCAAGTTTGCATTGCATTTAGCAGCATTGCACCAACCTTGCATTCAGCAGCATTAAAATATAGGTGTCACTTCTCTGACCACCTTTGAAGTCTGTTCAAATCATCATGAAATAGCGACTCTGCCAATCTTTATACCATCTGCAAATTTTGACATCATGCCTTCTATCCCTTCATTGATATCATTTGTGAAAATGAGAAGGGACAGTGGTCCAAGAACCAATCCTTGAGGGATCCAAAATGTCTTGCACTTGTTAGCCATTGGTAACTTCCCCTCTCCATCCCAAACTGCGGGATGGAGAGGGGTAACCTTCTCCCTCTTTATTCTGAGGGTATACGAGGCTTGTCCTATTGAAACCACTAGATGATAGCAGAACTAGATATCAGACAGGTAAATATGTTAAGGCGAACATGTTAAATATAATAAGATAACCAACCAAATGAAAAAGTAAAAACAACCTAACTACACTAAGCAAGAAAAATATGACTTATGCCTAGTCTGAGTACTTCTGTCACAGCCACACCCTAGAGCTCGCGTAGGCGGAAGGATTGCGGACAAACGGGGAAGTTTAAGTAAGTAAGTAAGCGAGCTCGAACCCAAAGTGAGAAGGGTAACACCTCCTTTGTGATTTGGTTACAGACCAGCGTATATCTAACATAGGCTTCTGTGTCACGTGTTAATTTATATGTATCCCATAAATTTTTCTTCTCTGCCATGTGTCTCTTTAGTTCATCTGACATCCATTTAGGCCTAAACCTTGAACAATATTTCTTAGTTGGTATGTAAAGCCTAGTAGCTTTCAAGATAAGTTCTTAGAATGCTTCCCATTTTGAATTTGCTGTTGGTAACATCATCAGTTGGTCCCACTGTATACAATTTAAATACTGTCTCAGTCCATCGTAGTCGCCTTTACAAAAGCAATAACCCTTCCCTTTACCCCTGATGGTAGTTACCTCTTTGAGTAAATCCCACTTCAGCACACTGTGATTACTGCCACTTAGTGGTTCCATTATCTGCAGATTCTTAATGCATGAAGAATCACTACTGATAATCAAATCAAGAGTATTACTCCCTCTAGTTGCCTCCCGAACATGCTGATGTAGAAAATAATCATCCAATACATCCACAAAAGCCTTACTAGTGTGTGAGTGACCAACCCACAAATTCCAGTCAATATCTGGGAAATTAAAATCCCCCATTATAAGACTCTCTGATTTACTGGCCCGCTCTATTTCCCTATACAGTTTCTTATTATACTCATCAGAGTCAGTTAGGCCTATAGCACCCTCCTACTCTCAATTTTGATCTCCCAATGCTTATGGCACACCATACTGACTCGACACTGCACTGTCCAGCGGTGTTGACTGGCTTCACTTCCTTGGATTTTATGTGTTTCTTAACTAATAGCATAACTGCTCCTCCCTTCCTATCCTGTCTATCCTTTCTGTAAATAATAAATAAATTTTCTGTTTATACTCCGGGATGACCAAACGGTCAGAGGAGTTCACAAGATAGACAGAATACAAGAAACAGCACCGTATTCAATAGTCACGGGATTGAACCCCGGTCACTCAAGGCACGTGTACTTATGCACCCGCGTGCCTGACCACTAGGCTACGGTGGCCTTCTTTAGACGTTGTACTCCCCAAATTCCAGTTCTGCATTCCTTATATCTGTGTAACACCATGTCTCTGATATCCCATCAATATCTGCCTTTGATGCTTTCAGCAATACCTCAAATTAATCAAATTTATTTACCACACTCCTAGCATTGGTGTACACGCAAGTACATGCACCTTTCCTATTCTTAGCTACCCTAACACAACCCATGTGTTTACTTGTACCTCAATGACTCCCAGCGGTCTCTGAAATATCCTGCATCTTGTTTTCCAGGCTTCTGCTCATTCCAATAGAAGAAGTGCAAGAATCACTTTCACCTCTGCCAGTGGCTACTGTTAATCTATTAGTTCTTATATCCTCCCAAGCTAGCAGTTTTCCGACCCACCTAACACTGCCTCCATAGCATCAGCAAATATTCTTGCACCCTTTCTATTTAAGTAGAAACAGTCTCTCCTGTTAACAAGTACAGACCAGGCTGAAAAAAATTCTATCCCTTGAGCCTTGCACAATCTTTCCAGGGCCGAATTGATCAGCAAGGCTCTCATCATATACTCCCTCCTATCGAGTCTGGGCAGAATTGCAGACACTTTCAAATTCAACCCTAATTCATGGTTTTTTTCAACAGTGACCTGTACTTGTTAAGTAATTCTGCCGGTCTCCTATTCTTAATATCATTAGTGCCAACGTGTACAACCAAATCACCTTTTGTTCCCTTAAAAGATGATATCCGCTCTACAATGTCATCAACCTTTGCCTCTGGCAGACATACCCTGGTCCTGTTCCACCTATCCTTTTTACAAAGCATGTTCCCTGTTTCCCTGACAATAGAGTCACCAACAACTACTAGTTCCTGTGGGACCAGCGCATTCTGCCTAGGGGGCTGCCTCTGTGTTGCCTGATGACCAAGTGCAAGCTCTGGCGTTGATGTGGGCAGCTGAGAGCTTGATGGGCCCCTCAATTTAGATCCTTTGAGGGCATCCACCCTGTCCTTCAAGCTCTCATATTGGGCCATAACAATGCTGAGTTGTTGCCTGATTTCGTTACACTCCTTGCATCGCGCACACACAAAGGCATCCCCCATGGCAATATCATGTCCCGTACCCGATTGCTCCACAAACATCATGCAAGCAGTGCATTTTAAAAGGCTGTGATTCAGAGGGCAACTGCCCCCCCTCAGTTCTCCTCTGAGCCACAGCACTCCCATTAGCTTGGGCCTTTTGCTTTGCTCCTCTGGTCTGAGTCATGATTTCGATTTAATTTCAATAAAATTTCAATTTCAGTGCAAAATTATAACCCTATACTTGTATCCCAACACAGTTATAACACTATATATATTTTTCAGTATCAAGTATTATCTACAAGTTCCCTTTATATAACTTCCGTATGAAGTTATGTATTAATTATGTTACGTTTGTAATCTAAGTCGTTATATGTATTTAGTTAATAGTGCAATTTAATTGAAAACAAAGTTTAACAAAATTAGTAGATTTTACTGATTAATTGACAATATTATATTATATACTATACTAACGCTATCTAGTTCGGGATATAACATTGTATCGTATAACAAAGGTGGCAAGTTACGAACGGTAAATCTACGGACACTTAAGTATTAATTAACTTCCAAATCTCACTGTCTGAATTCAGAATAAACTAACGATCCTGACTAGGTCTATAAGCTACTTATAGAAAATAATTTGATGTAACAATTAATCAATAAAACGGCTAAATATGGCTAAAAAACTTCTCGGTCAGCGGAGCTGAAACTTGTAACACGTGGATTTGATACCCTTACTGCTACTTTTATGCAATTACAAGGCCGAGTAAAGAATAAATACACCAGATTAATCAGAAAATCACAAAATAATGCTATACTCCTAAATTTAAATAAAAAGTTTTAGAAAAACAATAATTTTAAATCAATAAATAAGAAAATCAACTTAGCGGATTTGAACACGTCTGGCTCCCACTAGCCACTTACTTCTAGGAAGTGTGTCAGTGTCGAGTGCACTTTGTAGTCTTCATTGTCTCTATCAGCCAACTATGGAGCACATAGTCGAAGGCCTTGCAAAGTCGACATAGGCATTCACAGGTTGCGGTGCTTCTGCTTCTTGTAGGCTTGCTCCATAATTGCAGCATCAATTGTCACTTGCTCATTGCTTCCTTTGCTCATCTGCTTACATCCCTTTTGCTGTTTGGCCACGATGTTCTGGCTCTCCAGGTGGTCTGATGTCTTCTTAGATATGTAGCTGGTCAGGGTCTTGTATACTGTTGGGAGAAGACAGGTGATTGGTCTACACTTTACCGGGTTTGTGGTATCTTTTGTCCTTAGCCTTCGGTACGGTGATTCCTTGAGTCAGAGATTCTGGGACTGTCAGGGTGCCTTATTATCTGGGTGAACTGCTCCACTATCTGCCTGTGTGTGCACCTGAACTTCTTGTACCAGTAGTTGTGAATGTTATCTATTCCTGGAGTTTGCCAGTTGCTTCCTGAGTGACTGTTGTACTTCTTCCTCCCAAATCTCCCATTCTGTCATTTCTTGTACATTCTTGGTTTTATTCCTTTCTAGATCTATCCAGGGGTCAGGGTCATTATGGATATCTTAGCTGCTGCACAGATTACCCCAGAACTCTGAGTGCTTTGTGGTTGGAGGTCCATTTCCTTCCTTCTCCTTTTGTATGATTTTTCTGTAGAAGGTCCTCTGGTTTTTGTAAACTATCCTGTTGTCTGTTTTAGGAAGGTCCTCTGGTTTTTGTAAACTATCCTGTTGTCTGTTTTAGTCTGGGCACTCTCCCTGTAATGGCAAAGTCTCTTGCTATGTGCCAGGAGTTTCTACTTGAGGGTGTCAAGGTATTCTTCACGTCACTTTCTGATCAGCTTCTTATTTATGTTAGTACTGGGTACTGACAGATAGGCCAACTGACCCAGTACCCCATTGGAACTGGGTCAGTTGGCCTATCTTCACTCTTATCTCTTCTATCTTCTGCTGTAGCCATTTTTCCCAGGCTGCTGGTTCCCTTGTGTTTGCATTATGTGTTATGCTGTTTTCTCTTCCATTCGTCCTGGTGGCTGATACAGTGGCATATAGCTAGGTGTTATATGCTAGTGTTGCTTTGTTGTTGTTTACATAATTCAGTATTATTTGCTTATTGAAGTGGGCTGTGACCTGCTACAGGATTCTGTTGGGTCTCTGCTTTAGTATGGTGTAGGTCTTTGTTGGGGTCCATTTCCTCAAATTCTGCTAGGGCTTTCTTCCACTCTTCTTCTTCTTCTTCTTCTTCTATTCTTGATAGTCTGGTCTTGTCTGTTTCCACATCAGCTTCTCCAGATTGTAGTTCTAGTACTTTCTGTTCCTGGGCTAATTGGTAATTGGACCCCTCCAACCCCAGAACTCCTCAAATGCCTTTTGTTTGTTTGCGCGGGGGGGGGGGGGGTCTATTGCCTTCCATCTCCTCTAATTCGATTTTCCTGTACAAGGTTCTCTAGTTTTTATCAAATATCTTTTTGTTTGTTTTACTCTGGGCATTCTCCTTGTAACGGCGTAGTCTCTTGCTGAGTGCCAGGAGTGCCAGGTGTCAAGGTATTCTTCGATCCTCTGATTACACTGAACAACAAATTTTGGATCATATCTTGTTACGGGCATGAAAGTCTGTATCTGTATCTCCATCTTCCTTGCTGTTCCAACCTAGGGTTGGGTCAGGTGAATAAAAGCCTTCCATCTTTTTCTATCTTCCAAAATCTTACCTTCTGTCTTCTATATTATTTTTCTGTCTTCCCAAACCTTATCATTCTCTCCCACTCAGTTTCCTTTGTTATGCACATCTTCTCTAATCTGATCTCTCCATCTTTTTCAGGGTCTTCATCTCAGCCTCTTCTTGTCCATTTTCATCTATTTTTTTCATCTCCATTTTCATCTCTTTCATGTGTCCAAACCATCTCAAATGTAATGCAGTCATCTCTTCCCTCAAACTTTCTATTCCCAAGTTCATTCTAATGTCAATATTTCTAATTTTGTCTCTTCTAGTTTTAGCTAGCATAGTCCTTACCATCTTCATTTCCATTGCTTGGATTCTGCTGGTATCCTTTTTATTCATCTTCCACGTCTCAACAGAATAGGTCAAAATAGGGACAAAATATACAATATTTATCAGCTTTTTACACTTCATTAGAACTTCCCTAGCCCATAACATGCTGTTAATATTAGAGAAGAAACTCTGACTGCTATTCTCCTTGTTATTTCCAAATCGATGCCATCTTTTATTAATACACTCTCTAGGTACTTAAAATTGTTCACCACTTCCAACATTTCATTCTGTAATTTTATCCCTTTTATACTCACTTCTCCCACTCTGTCCATCACCATCTCTTTGCTTTTTTGGCTACTTATCTTTAGACCATACTCACTGACTACACTTTCCCAATGTGTTAGTTTCTCTTGAAGTTCTTCCTCCTTGTTTGCCAAAAGGACAACATCATCTGCAAACACATCTGTTTCACCTTTTTTATCATCCACTGCTACAAGGATATTGTCCATGACAATAATAAAAAGTAATGCTGATGATACACTACTCTGTCGAAGTCCATTGGACAATGGAAACCAATCTGAGTCTCCAAATTTTGTCCTCACACAACTTTCACATTTTGAATACATATTTTTAATCATCACAACCTCCTCCCTGTCTATTACCATTTTCTCCAGGCTTGACCACACTTTTTCTTTGTACACTATCATATGACTTTTCAAGGTCTAAAAATACCAGGAAGAGGCTCTCAGCTAACTCCCAATGTCTTTCTAATGATTCTCTTACAGCAAATATCAGGTCAATCATTGACCTTCCTCTTCTAAATCCATACTGTTCTTCCCTCATTCTCTCTTCTATATTATTCCTTAATTTTGTCTTGAGTATTGGCTCAAAAATTTTGGCACAGTGGCATAATAAAATGATTCCCCTATAGTTGTTACTTTCTCTTCTGGACCCTTTATTAAAAATTGGCATGATAATTCCCTTTGTCCAATCATCTGGTATTCTTTTCTCTTTACAAACTAGGCTGATAATATCGAACAGCCATTTTAATCCAATATTGCCAATAGCCCTAATAACTTCAACTGGTAACTTATCAACTCCAGGTGATTTTCCATTGTTCATCTTTTTCATTGCTTCTTTTACTTCACCAAGACAAACTTTTGGGCTCTCTTTTCCCACTGCGAATTTTTCTCTTCATACACCATCTTCCTTTCCATTGGCATTAGCATTAAACAAGGTTGTAAAATAGTCCTGCCACTGTTTCCTGATTTCCTCCTCCTCCCTGGTTCTTCATTGTTCATTTTCTTATTCCTCAACATCCCATATATCATCATTCTATTTCCATTAATATCCTCCTCCTCTAATTTTTGTGTAAACTCCATCCAACTTTTGTCCTTTTCCTCTCTTACAATTCTCTTTGCTTCTTTTTTCTTCTCATTATAGAAGATCATTGTCTTCTTCTAATTTTGTTTTCATAAATTTCCTGAAAGCATCATTCTTCAGTTTTATTGCCCTTTTAACTCTGTCATTCCACCAGTGTGTGTCTCTCTTTCTTTTCTGATTCCTTCAGTTCTCCCACACACCTGTAGAGCAGTTTGTACCATCATCTTCTTTTTATCCATTTTTTTATCCATTCCTTATTGACATCTTCTGTCATTGTACTTGGTAATCTCTCTTCGATCTTCTCTTAAAACTCCTCTCTTATCTCTTGATTCTGCAATTTCCAGATCTTTATCTTTTGTCCAGTTCTACTCTTTTTATTTTAATTTCAACTCTTATCTTAAATTTGGCCACCAACAGTTTGTAGTCACTGTCCATACTTACTGAGGGTATAACATTTACATCTATCACCTTCCTACTCCACATTCTATTGATGATAAAATAATCTATTACTGTTTTATATCTTCCATCCCAGATATATCTCATTATCATATGGCTTAGCTTCTTATTAAACTAAGTATTATTTATTTTTAATCCGTTCCACAAGCATAGATCCACCAGCCTTTGGCCTTCTTCATTTCTTTGTCCATATCTGTAAGTTCCAATAACACTCTCCAACTCTATTCTTTCTCTCCCTACCTGTGCATTTAAATCTCCCATAATTACCATGCTCTTCCCTAGGATGACACTTTCCAACTGCTCCTCAAATCAGATCTTCTCGTTGTCTTCTGCTCGTTGTTGGGAGCATAAACTTGCACTAGAGTCAAATTTGTCCCTTCACAATCAAAGGTGAGTTTCCTTATTCATTTTCACTAATTCCTTCCACTTCTTTAATTCTTGCATTTATCTCCTTGCTTACAATTATACCTACTCCATTTCTGGATTTGTCTTCTGCACCTTTCCAATATAATGTAAATCCTTCTCTTATACACTTCTTTCCCTCTTTTTTCCACTTAATCTCACTCAATTCCAATTTCCTTTCCTTCATCATATCAATTAACTGTCCAGTGTCCAAGCTATGTTGTTTTCCATTATTTCAATCCAGCTTTGAATCTTCTGGTTTTTTTATAGCAGCTGTTATTTGTTTTGCTGAGCATGTCACACCTTCTCCAGAGCCCCATTATTCAGTACAAAAATGCACAGTTACCACCTCACACATGTCCATTTGACTTGTATAAGGTGGCATGAAAGTAAGTTTACTTTATAGATTTTTGGGTGTTAAACGTGGAAATAGTGTTAAAACCCTCGAAGGATTTAAATGGGGGGGGGGCTATCACACTCTCAGCTGCCCAGATCAACGCCAGAGCTTACATTTGATCATCAGGCAATGCAACAGCAATCCCCAAGGCAGAATGCACTGGTCCCACAGGAACTAGTTGTTGCCAGTAATTCAATTGTCAGGGAAACAAGGAATATATTGTGCAAAATGGATATGTGGAACAGGACCAGGGTATGTCTGCCAGGGGAAAAAGTTGATAATATTGTAGAGCAGACATCATCTTTTAAGGACACAAAAGGCGATATTGTTGTACACGTTGGCACAAATGACATTAACAGTAGGAGAAATGCAGAATTAATTAACAAGTACAGGTCAATGTTAATAAAAGATGCGAGATGAATTTGAAAGTGTCTGCAATTCTGACCAGATATGATAGAAGGGAATATATGATCAGAGCCCTGTCAATCCAATTCAGCCCTGGAGAGATTATGCAAGGCTCATGGGGTAGAATTTTTCTCAGCATGATCTGTGCTTGTTAACAGGAGAGACTGCTTCTACAGGGATGGGATACACTTAAAATAAAAAGGGTGCAAGAATATTTGCTGATGCTATTGATGGAATGTTAGATGGGTAGGAAAAACTTCTAGCTTGGGGGGGATACACAGACTAATAGATTAACAATAGCTGCTAGCAGAGGTGAAAGTGATTTTTGCACTGCTTCTATTGCAATGAGAAGCACCCTGGGAAACAAAGTGCTGAGAATTTCAAGGACTGTTAGAAGTCAAAGTGGAACAAATCAATACATGGGCTGTGTTAAGGTAACTAAGAATAAAAACAGGTACATGTACTTGCATGTACACCAATGCTAGGAGTATAGTTAATAAATTCGATGAGCTTGAAGTGCTAGTCAAGACATCAAAGGCAGATATTGTTGGCATATCAGACACGTGGTGTCATACAGATATAAGAAATACAGAATAGCAATTTGGTGAGTACAAAGAGTACAGAAAGAACAGACAGGATAGGAAGGGAGGAGGAGTTATGCTGTTAATTAAGAATCAAATAAAATCTAAAGAAGTGCATCCGGTTGACACTGGTGGACAGTGAAGTGTTGAGTCAGTTTGGTGTGACATAAGCACTGGGAAAGCAAAATCGAGAGGCGTTTGTTATAGGCCTAATGACTTTGATGAGTACAATGAACAACTGTACCGAAAAATACAGTGGGCCAGTAAATCAGATTGTCTTCTAATGGGGGATTTTAACTACAACTTGCGATTTGGTCACTCACATGCTAGCAAGGCTTTTGTGGATTTATTGCATGATTGTTTTTTATAACAGCATGTTCGAGATGCAACCAGAGGGAGTAATACTCTAGATGATATGATTAACAGCAGTGATTATTCATGCAGTAAGAATCTGCAGATAAAGGAACCACTAGTGGCAGTGATCACAGTTTGCTGATGTGGGATTTATTCAAAGATGTAACTACCATCAGAGATAAAGGAAAGGGGTTATGCTTTCGTAAAGGTGACTACGGTGGTCTGAGATAGTTTTTAAATTCTATAAAGGGGGACCAACTGATGAGGTTACCAACAGAAAATTCTATATGGGAAGCATTCAAAAAAAATTAATCTTGGAATCTTGTAGACTTTTCATATCAGTTAAGAAGTATTGTACAAGGTTCAGGCCTAAATGGATGTCAGATGAACTAATGAGAATTGTAACAGTCAAGAAAAATAAATGGGATGCATAGAAATTATCAGGTGACACAGAAGCATATGGTAGATGTAAGCTGATCTTTCACCAAGTCACAAAGAAGGTTAGGCAGGAAATGGCAGATTACAAGAAATATTTGGCAAAAAACTAAGAAAAACAGCAAAGAGTTCTTTACTTATATAAACTCTAGAAAGGAGGGGATGAATTAGATTGGTCTACCTCATCTCGATGGTTCGACTGCTGATGATCCTGCACAGGTAGCTGCCAAACTGAATGAGTATTTTGCTTCAACATTCACATGAGGAGATATTCAGGGAGGGGAACGAAGTTTATTAAACTCTGGCAGGGAGCTAATGATTTTGTAATAACTGAGAGCAAAGTGGAAGAGAAATTACTGAAGTTAAACATAAGGAAGGCACCTGGGGTGGTTGGGGGTCTATCCAGTTATATTAAAGGAGGCAGCCAAGGAAGTAAGTAAAACCCTTCGCCATCAATATGAGAACTTTCTCGGACTCAGGTTAGATCCCCATAGACTGGAGATGTGCAAATGTGACACCAATTCACAAAGTGGAATCAAAGGTTGACACAAATAATTACAGACCTGTTAGTTTAACTTCTATTCCAAGAAAAAAAATAATGAAGTCACTGGTTAAAGAAGCACTGAACGATCATCTAGATATGAATACAGGTATAGTTAAGACACAACATGGTGAGTACAAAGGTAAGAGGAAGTCTTGTCTGACCAATTTAATTGGAAACTATGATGTGGTCCCAAATACTCTGGATGCAAAAAATAATTTTGATATCATATACTTGGATTTTAGGAAAGAATTTTGTACTATTGCACATTTAAGACTATTTTACAAATTGGAGCAGTATGGAATAAAGGGCAAGTTGGTGCTATGGATAAAGGGATGGTTGAGTGGGAGAAAACAAAGAGTGGTAATCAATGTACACTGCTCTTCATGGGATAATGTTATTAGTGGAGTCCCCCACGGTTTGGGGTGCACCCATTATTGTTTTCTGTATTTATTAATGATATTGACGAAGGTATATAAGGCTTAATGTACAAGTTTGCAGATGATATAAAGGTTGGCAGGGGGATTAATGACAGTACGCTACTGCATGAGGATCTAGAGAAGTTGATCAGATGAGCTGAGAGGTGGCAACTGAAGTTTAACGTTGACAAATGTAAAGCACTTGCATATGGATAGCAGTATCCCCAGAGTAATTTTAAAACTACATTCAGCCTAGTAAAGAATGAAAAAGACCTGGGGGGTAATTGTGCAGTCAGATATGTAGTTTTCTGAGCAATGCATACAGTCTACAAGAGTAGCTCATGGTGTCTTGTCAATGATATAGAGGAATTTTTCTAGCAGGGATAAGGAGCTGGTTATCCTTTGTATAAGGCAATAGTCAAGCTGCACCTTGAGTACTGTATAGAATTCTGGATGCCTCACTTTAGGGAGGATATAGAGCTGCTGGAAAGTGTACAGAGAAGGGCAACAAGATTAGAATGGAGCGGATGGTTGCTCTCATGAAGAAGGGCTTCAGTTCTGCAAATTGCAGTGTCCAGAGACTAGGCATCTGTGACGTGATCTGATTGAGGTGTATAAGGCCTTGAATTGTTTGAGCAAGCTTAATACTAATGGGATTCGAAACAGTTGTAAAATAGATGTGCGGAAATTTGCTTTTAGCCAGCGGATGGTTGATTGCTGGAACAAACATCTGTCCATTGTTGTGGAAGTTGATAACATAAATAAATTCAAGGCAGAACTAGACAAACATTTGGAGTGAATGGATGGATAAAATGGGAAGTTTTTTTTTTTTGGCTGATGCTGTATAAGCTTGCTTTCTTTCATCATATGCCTTCTACTAATGTTAATGCTAAAGCTAAAATGGCAGACTGTCTCTAGTTTTCGAAATAAGTAGTTTTTTTATATTTATACGAGGTCATTTTTTATTTACATGGCAGTATGATGTAGCTACGAATATACCTGTATCAAAAAAAAAAATTTTTCACGTTTCGCTTGTGTTCATCTTAGGAAACATCTGATTTTGCCATCCAACTATAATTGGCTAACATGGTGGCACTCCAGTTGCTTTTGTATCTTTGTTCCATTGCTGTGATATCTTAATGGAGGCACTCACCATGTTTGTTGCTGAGGGTACCACAGTTTGGAAGGGAAGAAATCCAAGTGCGAGTGCAAGAAATGCATCTTCAATAACATGGAATGTGCCTCATGTTCACTGCTGCCATCAATGTCCTTACAAACAGCGAGTTCATGTTCTGTTTGATAGAATGTAGCATTAGCATTAGTAGAGGCATTTGATGCAAGAAAGCAAGCTTATGCAGCATCAGAAACTTATCATAGTTTTATTTTGAATACTGAATGTTGTCACTTTTACAGAATGATCTAGAAGATTCCGCTGTTGTCACCTCAAGACCAAAGCTCTGCGTTATTTCTTTGGACTTCGAGATCCCTGATGAGGACATTAAACTCAATTTCTGTGACCTTATGTGGTTCACAAGGTTTGGACAAAATGATGGATCCCTTGATGTAGATGTGTATATCAAGTTGATGTTCATCGGTGTCTTCATCTTCATGAGAGTGTACAGACAAATGGTCGGGTGGTTCAGGAATAGGTAATACGTCACTGTGAGGCAAGGAACTAATTGCAGATGGTAAATTTGGGTATGGCACTGTCCACTTTTTCTTCATTGTCATCTCTTTTCTAATAGGAGGCACCATACAGAAGTAACAGTCTGCAAAGTGATTTGTTGGCACCCTCCATATTGCGAGCACTGTGAAAGGCATAAAACATCCCTTTCAATTCATCCATGCATTGAGTTTTGATGAACAGTAGTGCAGCATATGTATGGAGTCCAGTTCTTGAACTGGTCACCTACTTTACACCGAAAGTACAAGATGTAGGCCTTTTTTGTGGCTTTTGTTAAGGGACACTTTCTTGAAGCTAATGTGACTTCTCCACATAAGTAACAGAAGTCGTCTGGACTATTCACACAATTATGGGGCATATTAATCTTACATGGCACAAATACTGCACAAAAAATTAATTTTTTGAATAGCAGAGAACAACCATTAAATGAGTACCTAGTCATATTCGAGGATTACTGCAACAGAATTGAAGATGCATTTCAGGCAACAACTTATCACATGATGCAGAATGAGGCAATAGTTGCCGATCATGTGATAAGAAGGTGGTGGTACTGAAACTGCAGTGTTGCCATGCATTTTGCTGAGAGCCATAGTTGATAATGTAGAGTAACTTGCTGGTATGAGATCCCAACTCTAATTCGAAAATAAGAGCATTGACAAATTTTAATGTGATTTTCATGTTCAGCAACATAAAATTAGTCAATCAAGATTGGGTATTTTTGTTTTCGTAACATTTTATGTGTTGACCAGTATTATAGGTCTCATGTTTTTTTCTGTGGATGTTTTTTCTTGAAAATGCTTCATTTTTCTGATTAGCTTCTTACTTCTGTTACTCCAGTGGTACTGGGACAGTTATCTTCACTCTTATCTCTTCTATCTTCTGGTTTAGCCTTCTTTCCCAGGCTGGTGGTTCATTAATAATAATTATTATTTTTTTAATTATTATAGAAATATTGATGCAAATGTTATAATAACTAATTTTCATGAAATAAATAGATAGCCACACACAAATGGTTTTTCTACCCATTTGGAATCCCCTTCGTACCTGCAGCAATTTCTTGCTAAATAATTATTTTTTAAAACTGAAAATTAAATACATCAATTTTTTTGTTTGTAGCAGGCCACATAAAAGCAGTTTTATCAGTGATTTTCTCCTGCAGATCTGGAAAGGTCTGTGGGAAAAGTCTCCTGCAGATCCAAGTCTGTGGAAAAAACTAAGTATAGCCACCTATTTACTACATGAAAATTAGTTATTCTTATAATAATAATATTTGTATACTAATAATACAGAGGAAGATACATAAAAATAATAATACAGAAGAATATAATAACAATACAGAGGTTGAAGAAATGTGTACTGAAATTGAAAGACTTTTAGACGAACAGAAAACTCACTACACCATTATTATGGGGGGGGGGGGAGGAACTTTAATGCTAAAGTTGGAAAGAGACAAAACAGCCCAGAAATGGAAACTATAGGAAATTTTGAAATTGGTGAAAGAAATGAAAGAGGTGAAAGACTTGAGAAATTTGCAAAATCTAGAGAAATGTCAGTAATGAACACTTTTTTAAAGAAAAGAGTGAACAGAAATTGGACATGGAAGAGCCCAAATACAAGCAGTTCTCACTTTATGAGTTTTTGCTTTACGAGTTCCCGGGTTTACAAGTTTTTTTTTTTTTTTTTTTCAAAGTATCAAGTATCAACAAAATCAAAAATATGAACATTAATTGCAAAAAAAAACGAATGTTAACCATTCATAAATACCGTATTTCAAACCACATGCGTAGCTATACAATACAGTGTACCCCACTTTACGATATTAATCCATTACCATCATATCATCAAAATATTGTAATGTGAACCCAAAACACATTGTTTTTTGGTAATTTATTCCACGACCTTGGAAGTCAAATTTTTGCTATATTATTATTATTATTATTATTGGCCATATGGTGCAAGGAAGTGTGAGTCTTTTGCTGCACCAGTCAAAAAAAAAAAATTCTAAGTTACCCTGAGAGAGAGAGAGAGAGATGTTTGTTTGTTTGTTTGTTATTTGGTTTTTAGGAGCATTAGCAACTAAGGCCATATTGTTTCGGGAATATGCAGTGGTCATTCCCTGACCTTTCCGCATCCTCTGTATTTGGTGGTGACGGGTTTGAACCCTGGTCTAATCAAGAAGCGTGTGTTACGCACTGCTTCTCCTTCCCACCTGGCTACGGAGGTGCTCAAGAGAGAGAGAGAGAGAGAGAAGGGAATCACCAAGAAAGAGAAGAATGATGATATCCAGCTCAGGACCCTGGGTGTACCAAGCCCATACTCACCAGATATGAGCCCCTGGGTTAAATATAACTCCCTAAAAGGTCGTTTTTTACAGTTTAGTGAAAACTGTATTAGTTACCAATTCAAATCATAGACATTTAAATCAGATTACATAAAAATTAAGCTAAGCTATATCCACGATCTAGCAATTCAAATCATTAAATGCACTATATTTTCATCAATATCGTTATTTGTGATATTTTTCTAAAGCACATTTCTGGAAGTCATGACCATAAAACAATAAAAACAATTTGCACTTTCCAGTTTATTAGGCTTTTCTGTTACTGTTACTGTTAATGTTACTGCAATTATAAACAAGTAGTAAACTTGATACTATTGCATTTGTGAAAATACTGATAGCTGGAATTGTGTGGGTTTTACATTATTATGGTGAAATGTGTTTTCCCTTCACTGCAATCTTCAATCATATAAAAAACATAAATAAATTTTCAGAATCTTCTCTTCATTTATTTTTTTTTAAGCTTTGTAAACTTGTTACTCCACACAAATCATGTTAGTTGCAATTTGTGTGTGCCATTAAAAAATGCTTATGCATGCAATCGTGAAATTTATAATTAAAAGAGAAGATTATCGTGGAAACAAACACCTCTTGAAACGTTTCTGAAGATGACGACTCCTTGTGCAACAAACCAACGAGTGTCGAGCCAATAATGAGTGATCAACGAGTGTGCATTTAGTCAATGATGATGAAGAATAAACATTCTTTAACATTTGTAAGTCATAAATAATTTCTCTATTATTATAATTTGCTTGATTTTACAGGCTACGTTTTCATTTCTTTTGATAAATCAATCATTGTTTAAACATAAACTAATTAGCTAACTAATTTCATTGTTGATAACGTAATCCCTATTTTTAACATTAGGTCTATGGGAAATAAATTTCCGCTTTATGAGTTTTCGCTTTTAAAAGCGCGAGCTAAGAACGAATTAACTCATAAAGTCTAGAACTACCTGTATTGTGAACAATGTTACTGTCCTGAACAGGGTAAACATTGGAAGTGATCACAGAATGGTAAAATGTACACTTGATAGAGATGTAAGAAAAGAAAAGAAAAAACTGGCTCAAGTAAATAACGGGAGGGTCTTCGAGATAACAGAAGAACAGAAAAAGCAATATCACTAGAACTTAGGAACAAGTTTGAGCTTCTGCTGACCTTGCAGGACCAAGATATCAATGAGGAATACAATTTTCTGAAAGTGATAAAGCCCAAGAAATCTATAGGTAAAAAGAAATCCAATAAAGAAAAAAATTAGTCAAGAAAAAGTTGTCATTATGAACCAAAGACGACAAATAAAGAACAAGATAAACACTGACAAGAACAAAATTGAGTATATTGAGTTATGCAAAGGCATTAGAAAGAGACTCAGAAAGATTTAACACAAGAAAAGTAGAACAACAAGCATTAAGGGAAAACAGAGGACTTAAATCGGCAGACATGAGCAGTAATACCGAAAGACAAATGACACTAAATCTGAAGAATAGTGTTGGTTTACTTATGAATAGTAGAGAAGGCATAATTCAAATAGCAGAAGACTACTATCAAGTATTATATAAGGAGCAAGGGAATGATACCAGCAGTGGGGTAGATAGATCACAAATTAGCAATACATATGACATACCTGATATCCTTTCTGATGAGGTAAAACATGCAATGAAGAAAATGAAGAATCAAAAAACCCCAGGTGAAGAAGGAGTTACTGTAGGGTTGTTAAAATTAAGAGGAAGAGACACGGCGCATAAACTGGCAAGACGCTTCACAAAATACATTAGGAAAGGTGTGATGTCTAAGGAGTGGAATAATGCAATCATAATTTTCCTTCATATGAAAGGAGATAAATCAGAAATTGGAAATTATAGACCAATTAGCTTGTTGTCCCACATCTACAAGTTGTTCACAAAGGTCATTATTAACAGATTAGAAAGAATACTTGGAGAATCAACTGAAAGAGCAAGCTGGCTTTAGGACAGGATTCTCAACTAAGGATTACCTTCACGTAATATCACAGCTAATGGAGAAAACAAATGAATACAAAACAAAACGCCATTATGCCTGGAATTTGTGGATTATGAAAAGGCATTTGACTCTATACAGCATAAGGCAAAGCACATACATAATAATTTTGAAGAAAATATATGAGAATGCTGCCTCCATTATTAGACTAGACAAAGGCAGTCGCAAATTTAAAATTGAGAAAGCAGTTCAACAAGGAGACACAATATCTCCCAAGTTGTTTACTGCTGCCCCTGAAGAAGCTTTCATAAGATTGGCCTGAAGGCAGAAAGGTGTCAATGTGAACGGAGAGTACTTAAATCATTTACGATTTGCAGATGACATTACGATCTTAAGCCATGATCCCAAAAAATTAGAAGAAAATTTTAACCAGAGTTAGTAAGGAAATTAAGCAGAGTTAGTAACGATTTTGGATTAAAGATGAATATGGTTAAAACAAAACTAATGATGAACAGGTATGCCACTGAAAGGGATATAATCACTGAAGGAGCAGAAATTGAAAAGGTGGGTTCATATACAGATACACCCCGACTTACGACCATTCATAGTTACGACAGTGCA